>NC_051066.1:116159846-116471967 GCF_004664715.2 Peromyscus leucopus
CTTCTCCCTTTAACTGAGATGGATTAAATGTCTATGCACTACCATGTAAATTCATATAAACAATTAGGACACAAATAGAGTTGTATAGTATATAAAACTCTATTTCCTAAATTATTCAACAAAAGTTGGAAATTTTCAACTTAAAATATATTAGGTAAAGTGTGTTTCCCCTTAGGTAAGGGGATTTCATATTACATGGATTATAATGTCAATTACAAATTCATACCACAGGAAAGGTCCACAAGATTGCCTTGAGAATTACAAATTCTCAAAGGTACAAAGGACAATGTTTTCCAAAAGATAGGATCTCTGTCTAGTGCTCTGGGCTTGTACAATTAGAACTAGGTAAAAAGCTACTAACTAACCAATGAGAGCTGCTAGAAGAGAGGGTGAAATCAGTTTTCTACAGGGATATGGTCCTTGGGAGGCCAACCATGCTCCAATGGATGGCCCTACACACATCCGTCTAAGGGCAGCACAACTTGGACTCAGTGGGTTACAGACAGACAGACAGACCAATACAGACAGACATGAAGTTGGGGAGATGGATACAGAAGGAGTTATGTGCAGAACTGGAGGGTAGTGAATATGATCAAAATACGTTGTATGTATTGTATGAAATTCTCAAAAAATAAGGTTTTCACTTCTGGTTATCACTCTGTGAATTCCCTCCTCTCCCCTCCCCTCCCATAATTCTGGTTATCACTCTGTGAATTCCCTCCTCTCCCCTCCCCTCCCATAACCCACCACATTTAAGCCTTCATGTTCCACTCTTCTCACTGGAACCCTTTCTACCACTGTATTCGTTCTGTCCTCTCTTGAAAGCCCTCACCCCCATGGCCTGTAGCAGGAATCTTAAAAAGTTCTTATTAATAAAATCAAACCTGAGGCCAGTTATTGGGGTAAATGCTGGAAGATCAGAGAAGCAGAACAAGCCACAGCTAACCTCACCTGGCCAACTTCTCAGCTGATCTTGTTTCCTCAGACTGGAAGCCTCTGTGTCCTCATATCCGAATGGCTCTCAGCTGAACTGTGCTGCTCAAAACCTAAAAGCTTAACCAGCCAAAAGTTTAACCAGCCAAATGCTTCTAGTTTCTGGTCTTCACACCTTATATACCTTTCTGCTTTCTACCACCACTCCCTGGGATTAAAGGCTTGCTTTCTGGGATTAAAGGCGTAAGTCACCATGCTTGGCTGTATCCTTGAACAGATGGATTTCTGCCTCTGGAATACTAGGATTAAAGGCGTGTGCTACCACTGCCTATCCTAAGTATCTAGTGGCTTTTCTGTTCTCTGACCCCAGATAAGTTTATTAGGGTACACAATACTTTGGGCAACACAAAAAAACCACAATGGCCCCTTACTAGCCCTTACTGATATCCATGGGAATTCCAAATGGAACACACATATCTGAAAATTCAAAGCTAACATCCACAAATGAGAAAAACATGCAACATCTGTCTTTCCAGGTTTGGGTTACCTCACTGAAAATAACTTTCCATATCCACCCATTTACCTAGGAATTTCATATTTTCATTTCTCTTAACAGCTGAATAATACTCCACTGTGTAAATGTGTGCCATTTTTACTATCTATTCATCAGTTGATGTACATCTATATTGTTACCATTCCCTGGCTATTGTGAATAGAACAGTAATGAGCATGAATGAATAGATGGAGCAAAAAACGCTCTCCCTACTAGACACTACAGGCTAATAAATAAAAAGCCTACAGTCAGAAATGGGCTAGCCCTTTTTAAACTGTTGGCCAGTGAGGTCCCACAGAACACCAAACATTATAGGAAATTGCCAATGAAATTGGTTATCTTCTTTTGCTGAAGACACTATATATTTGAGACATAGAATTTGGAGAAATCATCCTGGTACTGACCTGGAAACTTCATCACTATTGGCCGGCTCTCACGGTGCTGAAAGGTATTTGTTACATTACCAGAATAGGAAAGTAATCCTCAATCTTACCCAGCTGTGAACCCTGCAAACTATAGTAGTAACTGTCCTGGCAAGATAAACCCAGTGGTACAATAGTGGGATGAATATCATGAGACTAATCAACCACTTTCTGATTGAATTTAAGGTCTGCTCCATAATTTGAAACCCATAACTGGCACCATTATCAGACCTGAGATATCAGGGTTAGACAGGTCATAGGACCTAGAGCAGAACCTGCCACCATTATTCTGATAAATGAATACAATATTGAACTGACTCCAAATTACTTATCTTTATATACATAGATTAGTGCATCTCTCAACCATTATCAGAAGCTTATGTTTGCAGAAGATGATGACCATGTTTGGTCAAGATGCAGAAAATGGAGGCTATGAAATGCTCAGAACTAAACGAGACATATGTAACAATCCTCCAACCAAAGCTCAGGAGTCACTTCATAAGAGGAGGCAGAAAGACTATATGAACCAGAGGTAGTAGATGATTACAAGGAAATAGTGTTTTCTGAACACAAGAAGGCAGTTGCACATATGGACCTACAGCCACTGTAACAGCATGCACATGACCTGCACACGCTTAAGACAGGCAGAATCCCAGAAAGAGGGGAGGTGGTCATGAAATCCCTACTCCTCATTGAGGAGCTACTGGCAATTGATAACTGCTTAGGGAAAGTTAGTTTTCTTTAAAGCTATGACCCCTAATAAGTGAACCACATTCCAGCGGATGGCCACATACCCAAGTGTACAGGGGCAGCATAAACTGACATTGATGGGTTAAACACACACACACACACACACACACACACACTTGGGTGGGAAGGGGAGAGTGGATCTGAAAGGAGTAGGGAGAGGGGTGAATATGATCAAAATAAATTGAAGGAAGTTTTCAAAGAGCTAATAAAAATGTTTAAAAACTTTAAAAGTAGAAATGCAGTGGTTTTAATCATGGTGTTAAATATTTCAAATAATAAATTCTGTGAGCTTACCCCCACAAAAGACTGCTGGCAATGGCTGAGAGACAGCCGGGACTGACCTACTCTGGTGATGGGATGGCCAAACACCCTAATAGTTGTGCCAGAAACCCATCCAAGGACTGAGGAATCTGGATGCAGACATCCACGGCTAGGCCCCGGGTGGAGTTCTGGGAGTCTAATTAGCGAGAAAGAGGAGGGTTTATATGAGCCAGAATTGTTGAAACCAAGGTTGGATAAAGCACAGGGACAAATAGCCAAACAAATGGAAACACATGAACTATGAACCAAAGGCTGAGGGGCCCCCAACTGGATCAGGCCCTCTGAATAGGTGAGACAGTTGATTGGCTTGATCTGTTTGGGAGGCATCTAGGCAGTGGTACCAGGTCCTGGGCTTGCTGCATGAGATAGCTGTTTGAAACCTGGGACTTATACAGGGACGCTTGGCTCAATCTGGGAGGAGGGGATTGGACCTGCCCTGACTGAGTCTATCAGGTCGATCTCAGTCCTCGGGGGTGGCCTTGATCTGGAGGAGGTGGGAAAGGGGGGTGGGCTGGGGGGAAGGGGAGGGGGGCAGGAAGGGGGAGAACAAGGAAATCTGTGGCTGTTATGTAGAACTAAATAGTATTGTAAAATAAAATAAATTAAAAAAAAATAAATAAATTCTGTGGGCCATTTTTCTCTGTAAAATTAAGCAATTCAAGAGCCTCAATGTACATGTCCAAAGAGCATGTGTAAATATAATAGAGCCAATGAATATATTCATAAAATAGAGCATAGGTTACTAGACAGGTAATCATAGAAAAACACTAGAAAAGTGAACACATGCCAGTGTGGAAGTCGAAGGAAAATGCTTAGGAGTGGTTTCTCTCCTGCTAGCTTGTAGAATTTAAAGTTAAACTCAAATAATCAGGCCTGTACATAAGCTCCTCTATCTGTGGAGCTTTCTCTCTCAACAAAAGTTATTTAATACAACTATAAATCCCTTTTGTTTTTACTCATATGCTATTTAACAATACTTAATATCTATGGGTAGTAAGCTGCTGTGGGATGGTCTATATGTCAAACTGCTCTGATTGGTCAATAAATAAAACACTGATTGGCCAGTGGCCAGGCAGGAAGTATAGGTGGGACTAACAGAGAGGAGAAAAGAAAGAACAGGAAGGCAGCCGCCACCATGACAAGCAGCATGTGAAAACACCAGTAAGCCACGAGCCACATGGCAAGGTATAGATTTACGGAAATGGATTAATTTAAGCTATAAGAACAGTTAGCAAGAAGTCTACCATGGCCATACAGTTTGTAAGCAATATAAGTCTCTGTGTTTACTTGGTTGAGTCTGAGCGGCTGTGGAACTGGCGGGTGACAAAGATTTGTCCAGACTGTGGGCAAGGCAGGAAAACTCTAGCTACAATAAGCCATTGATTAAGGGCAGTAGACCTAAAATACTGAGAGCTGAAAAAAAAGTCTATGTATATGATAATTTTGACAAGCTCGTGAGAATAATATAAATTAGATCATAAATTATACTTATCAAAACATTTATAAAGCACATCTCAAGGACATCAAGTATTATTAGTGCAGAGCTGACTGTGGTAGCACCTGCCATCCCAGCACTCAATAGGCTAAGGAAAGAAGACTGTAGTTTGAATCTTGCCTGGCTACACAGCAAGACTCTGTCTTACAAAAACTACGAAATCATTTTAAACATTTAATAATGAACACATCCATGTTGACTTCCTACTTGTGTAGAATAAATGCTGATCATACTTCTAATTCTAAATCAAATTCTAAAATCCTATATGAGGTATAAACCTAGCATGGCACAACAACTAAACCCTAAGTATTTAAAACAGAGAAAGCAAAGTACTATCACAGAAAAGCTTGCCAAGGCTATTCAGACTGTTTTTATGTGCAAGAGCCAAAGGCTGCAATCACTCAAATGTCAACAAGAAAATATGTAGACAAATTATGATGTCACCAATAGCAGAGGACAGCTCAGCAACTGGAATTAATAACACACATAACAATATGTTTCAGACATAGGCAGAGAAGGAGACGCAAGATACAAAACAGCAATGATGTTTCCATTTGTTTTGTGAAGTTTTGGAACAGTCAAGATATGAGGAAAGCAACTGAGAAGTGCCTTCGGTCCAAGGGACAGTAACTAAGAAGCATGAGGAAAGTATATCAAGTAATGGAAATTTTCTTTATGGGCTACATGATTATACACATATGTCAAGATTCATTGAATTGTACACTTCAGATGTACTACCTTAAAAATAAATCAACTTTTTCAACTTTTCCTATTTCCATGTGTTTAAGATATACTTAATACACACTTTATAGCAATTATAAGCAAAAGAGTAAGGATACTATGGAAATTTTTAAAAATTTTAAAAATAGGAAATACAAACAAAACAATGTCTAATCTATGTCTAACTCAGAACAATGGGTATAGTAAAGGGGGAAAATATTTAATGAGAAAATGACCCAAATGTTCCAGAACTGATGATGGAACAAAGAACCCAGAAGTCTAGGAACTTACCAAAAATGGACAGGAATGAGGCTGGGGAGGAGGAGATCACTTACAATGAAATGGCTGATTTCCAAAAACCCTTTTTGCCAGAAGTTACTGGTTGGCATAGTGTCTTCCGCAAATAAGATATAAATCTAACTAGATAACCAATAAAACCATATTTTAAAAAGCAAAATTAAATAGTTATACTTGTGAATATACAAATAGGAGATCTTCCTTTAAAGAAACCCTGAGGTCATTCTCTATAAACGTGCAGTCTGTCTTGATGACTCAGGCATCCACCCAGTTGCCACACACTCACGCATGCGTCTTTTCCCTTTCTTTGTTCTACTTCATCTTGTTTCTATGGTATAATATCATCATCCCAAATATTAACTTTTGATTTATTTAAACTGCATAATATTATTTTTCAAGTTATTTAAACTATTTCTTGTAATTTAAACTATTTCCTTTCAATATTTTATTTATCCACTTTAAGTGTGTGTGTGTTTTGCCTGCAAGTATGCCTGTGCACCATGTGCACGCCTGGTGCCTCTAGAGGCCAGAAGAGAAAGTCAGGTCCCCAAAGCCTCCAATTACAAGATGGCTCTGAGCTGCTGTGGAGGTCCTGGGAGTCAAATCCAGGTCATCTGGAAGGGCAACCAGTGTTCTTAAAGCCTGCTAAGCCATCTCTCCAGCCCCTAAATTGTCTATTTCTACCACAAGACTATAACACTTACAAGGACAGGAACTTTTGCGTATTTCATTAATGCATGTCAACACTCAAACGAGCAATTGATATTTCTAAGGTACTTCCTGAATGAATGGATAAATGAATAAATAGAGGATAGACTTCAAAAAAAGTTGCCATATAGCCCAGTGGTAGAACAGTGCCTAACATGAATAAGGCCTTAGGTCCCAATTCCACTAAGAAAGAAGAAAAAAAAGATGAAAAAAATCCAAGGGACATTATGAATGTAAAAACAAGGAAGTAAGTCAAATGGCAAATCTATATATTCAATAAAAGCAACATTGTATTAAAAATATTTTTATTAAGAATGCATTTTTTTTAAATCTTGCTGTCTTTTTTGCTTTTGCTTTCTTTTTTAGTTTTGTATTTTGTTTGTTTTTGTTTGCAGTACTGAGTTCAGAATCCAGAGCTTCCCACATGCTATGCATGTGTTACACCAGTGTGCTCTGTCCCCAGCCCTGAGTATATGTTAGTTATAAGCAACATATTTAAATTACTAAAGATACAGACAAGTTAAAAATAAAAGAACAGGTAGAGGATTTAGACACATTGAGCAAATATCAACCTAAACAGTGAAGGTATCTTAATATCACACTTTTCATACAAAAAAAAGCATTAGCAGAAATAAAGAGAATATGATAAATGTTCAAAATAAAGCTCCACTGAGAAAATAACATAATTCTAAATTCACATGTACTTAAAAACGTATGTAAAGTTACTTTAAACTTAGGTAAAGTAAAAATCACAAAGAAAATGATCAACAAACCATAATCCATAATGAGATATTTCAACAAATTTCTTTCAATCATAAGTAGGTCAAATAAGGGGGAAAAAAATCAGTAAAACACAGATGTGAACAGCACATTAAAAGCAGGACATGACAGGTGTTCATAAGCTGTGCTCAGCAATTACACAGGAAACACCACCTTAAAGCACACATGAATGTTTACAAGTTATCATACATTAAACTATAAATCAACAAATTTCAAGAAGCAACATCAAAAATACACACTGACTATAAAACAACACAAGAATCAATAAAATTTGAAAATTAAAAATAAAACACTTCTGAAGAATTTGAAGATCAAATAAAACTAAATGGAAACAAAGCAAAAAAGCACGATGAATGATGACAGCAGAATACTTGCAAAACAATACAAGAAAAATAGAGCTTAGAAGGAAATGTATATATACAATGTTGATTTTGGAAAACTAATATTAAATGGCCAATTAAGTCAGAAAGAGCAGGTTAAACATAGTATCTAAAAAAAAGAAATTGGAGATAAGAGGGAGAAAAAAATCAACGAAGAAACACTATATAGAGATTAAAAATCAAGCAAAGTTGGTTCTGGGTTTAAAAAGAAAAACCATTTCTAGGTAAACCAAAGGAACCATTTTTCTCTGCTATTGAAATCTCAGCAAAGGCCCAACCCTTTCCCCACCCCCAATAGCTTCTCCAACACCAGCATGGGTTTTCTCTAATAATAAATTCAAATGCCCCCACCCCCACCCCTGTCTTAAAATCCTATCGTCTCAAACACTCCAGAAAAGGTTTCCTGAGTCGTTTTCCAGAGACTTCTCCATGTTAAACTCCTAATCCCACACTCTGTCTTCCTACTCCAAGAACGCTATGCATTAGTTTATTCTAGGCTAGTTTGCGGTTATTGAACCCTTGTGTACCTAAAAGCAACAGATAACAAATACTATGAAATGAATATTTTAGTGGAACCTCACCAATAACTCTACTTTGTAGCCTCTGGAACAGAATCTTGTTCAATTTACATGTACGGTGCTAGTTCAGGTTTTCTTGTTACTGATTGAGTTACATTTTCTGATAAAGTTACATTTAGATCTTCCCTAAATACAATGCTTCTACACACCATCTATGTGACACCTGCCCCCAAAGCACATCCTTACAAGACATACTGAGAATCTTAAGCTGCCTCTATACTCACTATACCCAAGTCCAGATTCATGAGAGTGGTCTTTATTTCAGGAAGTTTTACATGCCCTTTAGTCTGTTCAAAATAAACTTCTAAAATTTATCCATCAAGCATTATGCCTCTCATCTATAAAGAAATATATGTATTGATTTTGACCATACATTCCTACATTCAATGTTGTATTTATCCTCTTTAATGCCCTTTCACCCTCTGAGGTCATTTGACACTGGATCATACTCTCCTCATTGTTGACTCAGTTTTCTTTAACTTCAAAATTTCTTAGATCCTAAAAGCTCTAACAAGTAATACTCATATCAAAGTCAACTATGTTTTCTCCACTGGAAAGATGGCTATCCTTTGCTCTAATCAATAATACCTGAGAAATAAACCCAAAAAAGAAGGGGGTATTTCATCGAGGCACATGCATCATACCTCTTCACTGACAGCCACATACTAATGGAATATGAATTCAGTACCTGGAAAGATTAAAAGACACAAAAATAAGCAAACTGAAACTTTGTTAATTAAATAAATGGCAGCAAACTCTTTATAAGAGTGGGAAACGTTTTTCAATTTAGTTGTTCAATTTAGCTCTTTGAAGGAACACCTGGCCATAGCCTGGAACATAGGTCTTTCTTTCATTTTGGGCATACCCTCACTTTCTCTGGATAAAATTACACTTTTAAATGCCAGAACTTCACTGGCCTTTGAACTGAGTCTTAAAGCAGTGGGGAATAACAGATAAAGGACTAGAAAGTAACACAGACAATCTGGATCTTATTCCTGCCAGAGAAACACTATAACAATTAGGATGGACCAATTAACCTGGATTTAAATGGGACCCTCTCCATATTGAAGAATAATAATTATACTGACTTATAAAACACTAATAAGTTGCTTTATATGCCATGAGATTTTAAAAGCATACCACTATCTGTTTGACCAGCTAATTATGAGTATAACCACAAAAACAGAAAGTATTCAAACTCACAAAAATTTAACAACTAAAGGCTAGCATATTAAAAAGTAAAAAGCAAAATGTTCATATGCTCTTTCTCCTTTTGTTCTCCAATAGATTAAAATCTTATTAGAAAACAGAAATGAGTCAAAAGAACTAAAGCAATGAGCAAAGAGCAAACTACATTCTAGGACATAAACAATATACCTTAGAGGATCAAATGTCTTTCAACCTAACCTCAATGATGTTTTCAGAGGCTTACGACACTCAAAAGCCCACATTAATGCAAATAATTCCTAGGATGAGCCCCATTCACACATACTTCCAAACATTCTCCTCATTTGGTCCCAAGTACAGTTAGATCAAACAGAAGTAGAGAAGCACTGAGGGTGGGGAAAACACCTCCGGATGTGGGCTTATTTTCTCTAGGGCCTTTATATTTTGCTAAATTCTGCAGACAATTTAACTTGGTCAGCTAACATTCCCAAGGGAGACAAAAGTAAGCAGCAGAGTTTGGTTGGACAGCACTTTACAGTTTTGGTTAGCCTGAAGTGGAGCAACACTAGCAATCAGCCCAACACCTCATACCTGCGCAGATCCTGTGGTTGAATCAAGCTCCTCCACTTGCAGGCTGCAAACCCTAGAACTTTTACTTCCTCAACTCGGCTTCAATTCCCCTCTCTCCTTAAGCCTGCCAAGAGGACCTCAGCAGAACTCAGTAGGACTTCTGCATCCAGGCTGGTAGCTCTCACTGGTGTTTCATTGTCTTGGCACATAACAAATGACATGATTTCCATTTACTGTTTAATACCCCACAGCCAAATATGTAAAAGGCGGGGCCTAAGCACCAAATGCTTTCTTCACTAACTAAAGCTTGCTTTTAAAACACAAAAATATTCAGCAATTGTTTGCTGGCTATAATGCTAAGTATAAAAATAAAAATAAGAGGTACTGAACAAGAAGACCAAAAGATCACATGAGGCCATGCATGCACTCAAGGCCTGTGCATTTCTCAATATGACCTCCTGATGAAACCCTCATACAGACAGATGAACAGAAAATGAAATACTACCTGTATTTTAAAAGGGTTAATGATTCAGCAAGTATTTTATGAACCTTAATACTTCTTCACAGAAAAGGTGATAGTGCTTACAAAACTAAAGTGCTATCAATACACCCCAAAGAAAAGAACATTCACAAACTTGTAATTCATAATGATGCTCAGAATATTATAAACTTGCCTATGTTTACAAGGTAATTCAAATTTTCATTCTATAAGACCTTTGTTCACAGTTGGAAAATCACACATCAAAATAAACGTGTTCCAGGAAATGAACAGGAATTCTTGCTGTGGTAAGGTTTCATTCTTTCCCAGGATGTGGGGGACATGGCCTGGAAGTACATGTGTAAAAAAAGGCATTTTTCACCCTAACAGGAAGGTGCTTGCTCAAATTTCTCTGGGTGAGCACGCCCCCTTGTGGGCACTTCTGTACTTACCTTCCAAGTCAGTCTTTCCTGATACTCATTTCCCTCATGTGCTTATATATTTTTATTATCACCCCTTAATAGATATAATACTGAGGAAGTAACAATATTATTTAATATTTCAATTAACCTAACTTCCACATTTTGTTGTTAATCCCTATATACAAGTTTATTATATATTAAATCAAATATTATTATCTAAGCATGGATTTTGAACTAGTGTATATTTAACCATCTTTTTTAAAAAAAATCAACCTTTTTGTGAGACTACAAAACTACTAACATGCTTTTTCCCTTTTAAATTAATATCAGAATCAGTTGTAGATTATTAGTGTCAACTGAATTAAATGACATTTTCTATGGACTATAAAAAGTATAAAAGTAAGTTAAATGTACGTTCATTCTTGAGCTAACACAAATACGATAAAATAACCAGATACAACAATCCCAAAATGACAGATGTGAAACATATAAATAATCCAATTTGACAAATAGTTCCTGCTTAATTCTTCTACTAAGTAGAAGAAAAAATGTATTCTGATCTCAGTGGAATTGGAGCTAGTCCTTACAAAAGGACTAGAATTAAAATGTTAAAAGGCAAAGAAATAGCTGGTGTTTTATTACCAATTATTATTCTATAAATACAGAAATGTGAACTAAAACAGAATTGAGACACTGAAACAAATTCATAAAAAAAACTAAACAGAAAAGTTAATACAGCATTCTAAGTCCTCTTGACTTTTAAAGTCCTGTTGAGATGTGGTATTATCCTCAAAGCATGCCTTTATATAAAATTCGGTACTTCACTCTGGCTCACTTAGTATTTCAACTTCAGTAAGAGAATCTTCTTTTCTGGTCTTGTTGGGGGGGGGGTTAAATGACTCCTATACCTATATGAATATTTCTTTTCCTAGATTTAGGAAACTATTTCCTGTCTTAAGCATGGAATTCTTCTACTTCCATGATTCATAGATTTGGTCTTTTCATAGTACCCTACAAATCCAGAATACTCTTTTCATGCCTTAGAATTAATTTATATGGTCATTCTTTGATCTCTAAAATGAGATTTATTTATGGGTGGGGTATCATGCATGGCGGGGTCATGCACACCAGGGGCACTGAAATTTGCAGCCTTCAGTTAGTTCTCTCCTTCCACCATGTGGATCCTGAGGATGGAGCTCGGGTTATCAGATAATTGAGAAGTCTAGGTAGGAACCTGAGACAGACCTACTTGCTATCCCACACAGCATTACCTCTGACCAAGGGAATCATTTCAGAGCCAAAGAAGTGCAGCAAAAACTCATGGAGAATGCTGCTTGCTGACTGGTAAGATTATGTTCAGCTCTGTTTTATCCAGTTAGTGCCACCCACAAAGGGATGGGCCATCCTCCTCGAAGTAACAATCAATCTCCCACAGACATGCCAACAAGCCCAATCTGATGTAGACAAATCCTCAGCTGAGATTCCTTTCCAGATAATGTCAAACTGACAATTAAAGCTAACCAGGGCAGTTAGTATGGTTAGGAATGCTGGTTCTACCACTAGGCAATTCACTTGACAGGAGTGAACTGCTTAATACCACCCACATGACCTTTCATATTCTAGCTCCAACCAAGTTTCTGTCTTTCTAACTACTGCATAGTTCAGATTCAAAATTTCTTTCTTGCAGCCTAGATGTATTCTGCTGGCCTGCTTTCAGAATACAATTCTGTGACACTTTCTTTGAGTTTCCTAAGAGTATAATTCATGGAGAATCTGGGGTTACCAAGCAAATAATTGAGCAAGGTTGGAGAAATTGGCACTGCTATTTTTAATGCCATATTTCATCTCTTCCAGTTGAGTTATGAGAAGAATTGCTTGATTTCTCTTCTGCTGTTGTTGTGTGCAAATTTCTCCCTCTCCCCCTGCTTTAAAATGCCAATGGTCTGAGGTTGTTTGATTTAAACAGGGCTCTCACCATTTCCTCTGGGTCATGGGCTCCCTAGATCACTGCACTATACATTCATTAGCAGTTCCTAAGACCCATACATTGTTGACATACCAAGTTGTCTACACTGTTTGACAACTTATTTCAACTGAGACAGGAAAACTGCTCCAATTTAATTTTGTCTAAAATAATCTCCATAGAATAAAATAAACAGCAAATAAGTAATTAGCAAAAAGACAATAAAGTGAGAAATGTCTGTTAAAATGATTCATAAAATAACCACATTTATTAAGAATACATTCCAATATCGTGGCAAATGTCAACAATGCAAAACCTCCAATTACTTCTGCACCAAACTAATAGATGAGAAAAATCAGAAGAATGGATGAAAAGGTAACACAGAAGAAAAGTTAACCAAGGAAATTTAAATTTTTAAGAAAAGAAACAAATTAAATGTTAGTGTAGGGAAAAGGGGCAAACCAAAGAAACCCACCCTAACCCTGGAGCCCAGAACCAGCCTAGATCTGGGACCCAAGCCAAAAAAATAAATAAAAAAACACCAACACTTTATCTCTGAACCCAGAACCAAAGAAACAAGCCCTGACTCTGAAACCAGTGCCAAAGAAACACACTTTGTCCCTGGAATCAGAGCCAGTGAAAGAAGTATACCCTGGCCTTAGAATTAGAGCCAAAAAGCTATGAAAGGCCAGTGAAATAAACACAGTTTGGCTCTGAGATCAGAGCCATCTCTGCCCCTAACCCACAAAACTAACCAATCCCTGGACAGAAAATCTTCTCCCTGCAGAAACTCCGCCCCTAAGAAACCCTATATAAACCACCCTGCCTGTTCAGTTGTCAGCTGCTCTTTCCCACCCTGGTAGAGGCAGCCACTTTCCTGGACTCCTTCTTCCCAAATAAATCTCTTTCTCAAAAGAATCTTGGGTGTGTAGTTCTTGATTCACCAGCACAGAGAAGAACCTTGCTAAGACGTTCCTTAGTGGAATAAGCAGGAAAAAAAACCTTGCAGAGATGTTCCCTTAAGGGGCTGAGCAAGACAGAAAAGAACAACAGAACAGAAGAACCTTGCTGAGATGTCCCTTAGGGGACTGAGCAAAGTGAAGCAGAAAATGTAAAGTAAAGTAACATCTTTTCTCTGGAGCCGGAGGAGATTGCTACACGTCTGCAGGGGTTTCCCCTTTAGCAGAGTGGAGCAAAAGAAGCAAAATCTTGGGCCAGAGAAGAAGCAGAACTCTGCTGGGAAGTCTCCTTATGTGGGAGCTGAGCAAAGAGATTTTTGGAAGGTCCTTTGGGAATTTTAAAATACAGGATCTTGTTGCCTGTAAGTGGCAATACTTTGACGTCTTTCCTGTTTGTATCCCTGTTGTTTCTTTCTCTTTTGTACTTGTTCTAAGATTTTCCTGTATTGAGTAAGAGCTGTGCAAAAGGATAGCCTTTATTCCTGGTTTTAGAGCTAGTGCTTCAGTTTTTCTTCCTTTAACATAATAATAACAGGTTTGTTCTAGAGAAGTGTTTCTTTAGTCCTAGTTTCTTTGAGGATTCTGATTCTGTTGCCACCTCCCTCCTCTCCCCACTCATATCACACAGGGGTGGGGGATAAATTCCACCTGAGCAGAGCTGTAACAACATTTGTCAGAGGAGAGCAGAGCTGAAACAATTTCACTCCAGAAACTTTCCCCTAGCAGAACAGAGCTGTAACACTTCTCTGCAGGCAACAAGACCTATATTTTAAAAATCCCAAAGGGCCTTCCAAAAATCTCTTGGAATTGTTTTTTTTTTCTTTCTTTCTTTTTGTTTTGTTTTGCTTTTAAAACTTTCCACAATGTAGCAAGTTACAAGGTCAATATACAAAAATCAGGAGCCTTTCTACAAACTAGTTACAAACTTCCGAAGAAAGAAACCAGGGCAGGAAATCCTATTCACAATAGCTTCAGAATAAAAAGACAAAATACCTGTGAATAAACCTAACCAGGGAAGTTAAAGATCTTTGCAATAAAAAATGTTAAGACACTGAAGAAAGAGACTGAAAGGCACAGTAGAAGGTGACAAGACCAGACCATCCATGTTCATGGATTGGTAAAATCAACATAAGAAACAACCTAAAGATTCAACACAATCCTTACTAAAATTTTAATTACATTAACAGAAATTTTAAAAATCTGAAATTCAAATATGAAAGTCCCCAAACAGCCAAATAAACCTAAAGCAGAAAGAAAATGCTAAAGTCATCAAGCTACCTGATCTTGAGAGCTTGTTTGGAAACTCTAGCAGGAGAGCGCAGCTCCTGGTACATCACTGACTGGTCCTCTACAGGGGAAGGTCATCTTCTTCAATCGAGGTTGCAGCTTGGGGAGTAGAAATCACGTATGCTGAAATCTGAGGACTGTATTGAGCTGGCAATAGCCTTCACTGGCCCTGGGATAGCTGGCCCTGCCCCTCACTGATTACTGCAGCAGGAGAGCTGTGTACACACACACACACACACACACACAGAGGAAAGATGGCATGTCGCCGTCCCCCTCCCCTGCCATGTAGAGGCATGAGTGTGGAATAGATCTTTCCCCCCAACTCCCCCTCCCCTTAATACCCGCAGCTGGCAAGAAATCTGGCCCCAGGACTGCAAGAGTGGGAGAACTAGCCCCATCCCTCACTACCTCACCAGCTGCAGCACATGGCAGTGGGCCCTATACCCCACCTGGGCAACACACAAGAATTGACTCTGATGTCAGACACAGGTAAGCCAGCCCTGAGGGTATGAGATTAAGAGAGCTGACCCCAACCACCATCCCCCATACAGCAATGGGAGAGAGGGCCCTGCACCTTGCCTGGGCAAGACAGTGGAACTGGCCCTGTTGTTGTGAATGTGGGTAAGCAAGACACAAGAGGCTGAGGAGAGCTGGCCCACACTCTTCGCTGCAGGCTTCGATGGGTGGGGCTGGCAGAGGCAATGCTGGAGAACTCATCCAGATAGTGACTATGAGGGAAAGCTAGTGGGCTGACCAACCCAGCTACCACCCAGGCCCAGAACCAGGGCTATTAGTTGACCCACCCCAACGTCCACCTCATCTATTATCGACGGTGGGGCAAAGGCCAAAGGCTTCGAACCAGACCAATGACTCAAGGCAATGAACACTTGCAAGTGAAGAACAATGGTCTAAACAAAGGGTGAACTATGACTCAATGGGCCACACTACAACTTCCGAGATATGATTCTTCCCATTTTTGTTGTTTGTTTGTTTGTTTGTTTTTGTTTGGTTGGTTGGTTGTTCTTTTACATTGTATTCTGTTTTGGGGAGAGGCTGCAAGGGCAGAGGGTGGATTGGGGGGGAGGACAGGGAGATGGATTGGATCGGAATGCATGATGTGAAATCCAAGAAGATTCAGTACAAGTTTTTTTAAAAGGCTCTCTATGAACAATTACAGTAGTCACCAATCTGATCAAAGGGATTGGCCAGTTCAGGCTATGTATCCACTATTGCTAGGAGTCTTAGCTGGGGTCACCCTTGTAGATTTGTGGGAGTTTCCCTTATACCAGGTTTCTACCTGACCCCAAAATGACCCCCCCCACCTTTCCAGTCATCTCTTTCAGTACTTTCACCCTCCACCCTTCCCCCAACCCAACCCCTCAAGTTCCCATGCCCAACCCACCCCCAATCCACCCAGGAAATCTCTTCTATTTCCACTTCCTAGGGAGATCTATACATTCCCCCCTTGAGCCCTCCTTGTTACCTAGCCTCTCTGGGGCTGTGGATTGTAGGTTCATTATCCTTTACTTTACTCCTAATATACACTTATGAGTGAGTACATACCAAGTTTGTCTTTCTGGGTCTGGATTACCTCACTCAGAATTTCTTCTAGTTCCATCCATTTGCCTGCATAATGGTCATTGTTTTTAACAGCTGAGTAATACTCCATTGTGTAAATTTTTCTTATCCATTTTCCTTATCCATTCTTAGATTGAGGGACATCTAGCTTGTTTTTAGGTTCTGGCTATTACAAATAAAGCTGCTATGAACATAGTTGAGCAAGTGTCTCTGTGGTAGGATGAAGCATCCTTTGGGTATATGCCCAAGATTGGGATAGCTGGGTTTTGAGATAGATTGATTCCCAGTTTTCTGAGAAACTGCCATATTGATTTCCAAAGTGGCTGTGTAAGTTTGCACTCCCACCAGCAGTGGAAGATATTCCCCTTACATCCACATAAGCTACCATCAGTGTTTTTTATCTTAGCCATTCTAATAGATGTAAGATAGTATCTGAGTCATTTTGATTTGCATTTCCCTGGTGACTAAGGATGTTAAACAATTCTTTAAGTGTATTTCGGCCATTTGAGATTCTTCTGTTGAGAATTCTCTGTTTAGTTCTGTATCCCATCTTTTAACTGGATTATTTGGTATTTTGATGTCTAGTTTCTTGAGTTCTTTATATATTTTGGAGGTCAGCTCTCTGTCAGATATGGGGTGGCTCCTTTATTCTTGAAATCTGCCAATTATGGGAGAGTGAATGAGTCATGTTATTTAGATTCTTCATGGTTTGGTGTTTCTAAACTGAGTGAGTCCTGTTCAGACTAACACTGTCTGCAGGCTAAAGGCTGTGCTAGGTAGGGGGTCTGTTATAAACCTCAGCGATACATTCCAAGGTCTTTCTTTTGTAGCAAGGCACTACAGCTTGCCTCAACAGCTTTGTGGCCAGTGAATTAAACAGGTTCCCTACCCCTTATTCCTGAATTCACCTCTCCCAAGACTTAGCACACAAACCAAGTATTGTCTCAGCTTACAGCTGTCCCCCAAGAACAATGGGAAGTCTGATGGGACACAGAGCTCAGCTATCTGCACTTGGAAGTGAATTACTGAGGGCACTAGGGATTCAGCCCTTTCACCACATTTCATTGTAATTTCTAACAATTTCATATGTCTTTTGTCAAAAAGTTATCTTAATCTTTAATAAAATTCAACATCTTATTTTTACTTTATAAAAAGTTTCTTTTTAAATGCAATAAAATATGAGTCATAAATAACCTTTAAAAAACAAGATAACTGATCTTGAACTGGGCAGATGGCTCAAGGGGTAAGGGTACTTGCCACGAAGCCTGACAACCTGAATTTGATCCTGAGAATCCACAAGGTGAGGGAAATAATAAACTCCTGCAAGTTGTTCTCTGATCTCTAAAAACACACAGTGGCACATGTACCACCATCACCCCACATACAAGTGAATGAATAAATGTAACATCGTTTCCCATTATAAAGACAGAACTAGGGGCTGGGTGGTGGCGGCACACGCCTTTAATCCCAGCACTTGAGAGGCAGAGGCAGGTGAATCTCTGTGAGTTAGAGGCCAGCCTGGGCTACAAAGCGAGTTCCTCAAAAGCAACACAGAGAAACCCTGTCTCAAAAAAACAAAATAGTAATAATAATAATAATAATAAAATTAAAAAAGAAAGAGAAAAAGAAAAGAAAAACAAAACGAGATGTGCATTTCTAACTGGCACCCAAAAAAAAGCAATTCAAAATGAACCAAAGATCCAAATGTAAAACTTAAAACTGCTAGAAGAAAACATTGAGGCATAGCCATATACAAGGGTTTGCTGAAAGTCTCAAAGGAAATAATGTTTCAAGTTTCTGCAGAGTAAGCAATCACCACAGTGAAGTCAGCCTAGAACTATCTTTGCCAATCACATAACAGACAGGAGATTAATATCTAGAATCTATAAACACCCAGATCACCCTATCAATAAATGGCCTAATGAAATGGAGAGTTCTCAAAAGAAGTTCAAATTGCCAATAAAAGTCTGGAAAAGTGTTCAATATTCTTGGCTAACAGAGAATGTGAATTACAGCTGCTTTAAGATTGTATTTCATCCTAATCAGAACCATTACCAAAAAATGACAAACAACAAATGTTAGTGAGGATGAGAGCAAAGGGGAACCTATATTCCCTACCAGTGAGAACATAAATTAATGCAACCACTAAAAATGTCAGTATAGAAGTTCCTTAAAAAAAGCTAAAAAATGGAGCTACCAAATTAAGTCAGCTAGAACCTCCTGGGTATACATGCAAAGAACACTAAGTTAACCAGACAGAAATACTTGTACATCCGTGATTGTTGCTGTACTACTTAGAAAAGCTAAAAAATGAAACCAGTACTGAGCATGGCGGATCAGACCTGTAATACATCACTCAGGAGACTGAGGCAGGATGATCCATGGATTCTTGAATTTAGGGTGAGCCTCACTGACATGGTAAATTTCAGGACAGCCTGGGCTAGAGACCCTCTCAGGGAGGAAGGGAGGGAGGGAGGGGAAAAGGAAAAAAAATAAGAAAAAATGGAATAAAGTCTAGATTGGATGTCAGTCAACAAATGAATAAAGAAATTATGGTACATATTACAGTGGACTGTGTGTGCTTACGTGGATGCAAACATGGGTGAAGGCCAGACAGGGATCTCTGGTGCTGTCTAGCTTTGGATTTTTTTTTTTTTTATATTGGCTTAGAGCATGCTGAGTACACTGATCAAAAAGTTCAAAAGACCTGCCTGTCTCTGCTTCCTGGCACTGAGAATGCAAATGCCAGACCACAAAACCCCCACTTTTTATATGAGTTCTCAGGATCAAACTCAGGTCCTCCAACTTGCATGGCAAGCACTTTACCACCTAAGCTGTCGCCTACAACCCCACACAAATTTTATTAAGCAGGAAAAAAAAAGAAATTTATTGGAAAATGAACACAAATAAAGATTATGTTCAACTACGTAGACTCAGAAAAAAACAAATATGGCGTGTTTTCTTTCAGCTGAGGACTCTAGGTTTAAATTTATATGGGGTGGGGGGTCATGAAAATAGAAAGGAGTCCATGAGAAGGGAAAAAAGACCTCAGGAGGGGGTTAGACAGAGAACAATGGGGTGCATGTGACATCAAAGTAGGAGGGACTAGGGGAAGACACTGAGGCCAGCACAAGAGGATGGAGGGCACTAGAAGTGAGAACTGACTAAGGACTGAGTAAAATGACACTATGGGGCCTTTGAGGTGGCCAGCAGGTAAAGAAACTTACAACTAAGCCAGACATCCTAAAATTTGATCACCAGAATCCACATGCTAGAAGAAGAACCGAATCGCACAAGTGGTTCTCCAACCTCCACAAATATAGGCACCATGGTATGAGCACCCCATCCTACCCACACACAGAGAACCAATAAATGTTTTAATGGTCATATACATATGAATATGCCATAATAAAACCCATCACTTTACATGCTATCTTAAACATTAAAAAAAAAAAAAAAAACAGAAGCAATGATCTCAAGTGTTGGCCCATTAGCTTACCTAACAGTAGTAGAGCCTCTAAGAATCTACAGTGTTTAGATTCTCAGCTGTATCTAATGTCAGTCAGATTTAAGACTCTCTAGAATGAAAAAAAAAATAAAATCCCTTCATGAGAAAAACAGGGGGATCTGGACAAACTGAACTACCAAAACTCAACAAAATTATCTTTATCACAGTAATCATGTGGTTTAACATGCCAAATGTTGGAAGGGGTTCCACATTTAGCCAAAGTTTCTGGGCTAATTAAAAGTATATACAAAATTCTTGGTTCCTCATAATAAAATGAGGAAAGATTTACAAGGCTGATAACATCTGATGTTAACTTCTAATAAGTTTTCAAGAATTCCATTGGTTACTTTCATTCCAAAACAGTTGCCTTATGCATCAGTTTTGACTTATCTATAATTTTCAAGTCTATATAAATTTAACATTTAGATAACTACAGTTTTAAGACTTAGCTCTAGTTAGAAGCCCAGTCTCCATGACAACTGAATATACATATTTATAAGTTTTTACTCCTGAAATGAGTAAAAGCTATTACAGAAAAAGCTAGCCCACCATCTACAGTTAAAGGTATAAGACTTAAATATGGATGAATTACCATAAAATACCACAAACTATAGACTAAGGAGTAACCCTCAGGTCAGTGAGATGGCTCAGTGGGTAAAGGTGCTTGCCACTAAGCCTGACTACCTGCGTTCTAGCCCCAGGGCCCACATGGTGGAAGGCGAGAATAGAAAACCGCAAGTTGTGCTCTGACCTCCACAAGCAAGCCATGGCATACATATGCCCATGCACATGCATATAAAATGAATGTATAAATGTAATAAACATAAAAGAATCACCATGAAGTTAAAATTAGAAATGCTCATCATCAGTTCCAAACCCCATGTAAATAAACACATGATAGGGCATCAGGTTTAAGACTGACCTACCTACCACCAATTAACATGGAAAATCTGTAGAGTAGGCTCATCAAGGAATAAAGATATTCTTAGATGGGGTTGTTGCAATTTTTAACATATTACCTGCCATTCAAGGCAATGGTTTCAAAGGGAGATGATCACTTCACTTGTTGAGGAATTTTCCATTTTACACAGCTAATATGTAATGTACATCTCTTTCCAAAAGTGATAGAAGCCCACACTTCTATTAACTCAGATACCCATGTTAATTGTCTTCTTGAAAACAAAGCATCAGACAAAGCAAGGTAAATTTCAAGAGAATAATGACAATGCTCCTTGCACACAAAATGCACAGACGTGTACAAAGGGAACAATCTGAAGAAAATATGTTGTTTTGGGGGCACTCATTTTCTTTGATCTTAACCTACCTCTCACCCAAAAAAATACAGTGATTTAGTATGATGCAGTTAAGCGCTTACATAATAACTTCAAGATGGAGGGGAAAGGGGGAAAACATTACCCACAATATACTTCAAAAGAATAGAATATATTTATATGAAGCGCACAAAGCAAGTCCCAACATTTCCTTTCTGAAACATGTGGCCAATTTAATGTCCCTGTGTGGTGGCTAAAGAGCCAAAATTAAAAGTTGTAGCATCTCTTTAGAGTGGTTTTGAACACACGACATGGTATGAAAGCACAAAAGGCAGTGCTTATTTTTCTAAATTTGTTTGTTAGAAACTGAAGACTAAAACATATTTGCACAATGGACAAGATCTGACAAGCATTTGCTACCCTGTCCTACGTAAGAGCTGCTTTACCTAAAAACCAACAGAATTAACCAACAGCTTAGATTACTTTATGCACGTGGTGAGATGAGGCAAGGGATAAGTATACACATTCAACTGCAAAATCTGTTATTAAAGAAAAAGAGATGGAAACTATTTAGGCAATATGCTTGTGAAGAATGAAAAGGAAAAGGGGGGATTTGAAACATCAAAAATGTTGAGATCAAACAATACCCAGACTTCTTTTAATACTATAAGAATAAGAGTCCCTTCCAATCATATCCAGGACTAGCTGTTTCAAATTGATGTTTATGAAATCTAGACAATGGTGTATGCCATGTCTGTTTTCTAAATGTAATGGTCTTCTCAGCCATGAATAACCCAGTTTTCCTGTGACATGAGTCAAGTACAGGAACAGACCAATGAGTTGGTCATGTCATTCTAAGAGGATTGTTTCTTCCCCCAGATATGATAAAAATTAGTACTGACTCATTATTTTTTGCCTTTTGTCTCAGAATACAGCAAGTATGGAGTATCTATGCACAATAGAGAGTGAAAAAAAACCAAGAGGCCTACCTAGAGACAGCAGGGTCAAGTGTCCACTACTATTTTTATATTAAACCATAATACCAGATGCCAAACCCAACAGCCACTCCTCAGGAGTATGTAACCCAGCAAAGACTTTCTTTGAAATAATGTTTCTTCCTTAGCATGCTCGCTCACAGACTCTCTCTCTCCCCATTCCTCTCTCCCTCCCCCCCTCATCATGCATGTACATATGCATTCACACACATGTATACTGGTACCTTTGCCTCACCAGTGTCTCGTCTTTTTTTCTTCAGGTGGTTCCTTGTTCTTCCAGTTTCTACATCTTGAACTGGCTTGAGATTCATGTATAAACCTCTCACATAGTCTCACTCTTCAGGGATGCATCAATAAGGATATATATTCCTTTTGATGTCAACAATTTCATCATAGATATCACCCTCCCACCTTGCCCATAAACAAAACTCCTGTCCATGAACATGTAGTTGCTTGTATAACCAACTTTACAGTTAATATTTCTACCTATCACAGCAAGCTTTCCAATAGTAGTGACGACAGGTTGGTTCAAATTTTCAAAAGTTGTACTTTGGTGTCACTCACACACACACACACACACACACACACACACACACACACACACACACACACTTGGTTGCTAGCCTGGGGCACTACTGGGAAGGTCAAAAAACCATTAAGAGATGGGAAGAAAACACTAGGAGAAAACTAGGTCCCTGAAGAATACACTTGAAGAGGATATGGAGACCCTAGCCCATTCTCTCCATTTTTGCTGCTTGGCTGCCCCTCGGTAAGCAAGTTTGTGTTACCATGACCACTGCCATAACATACTGCCTCGTCAAAGGCATGACAGCAAAAGCCCAAATGGCCACATGAAAACTCTGAAACCCAAAATGAAACTCTCCTCCTTGTAAGCAAATTGTTTTGGGTATTTTGCTGGTGACAAAAAACTCAACAACAATACCTTAATATTTTAATCTTTATTTTTCACAATGCTGAAAATTGAACCCAGGGTCTTCTACATTTTAGATAAATGCTCTACCCCTGATAAACATGCATAGTCCTGATCTTTTCATAGAACCAGAGCCTTTTCTTTGAATGTAAGTCTGTAGACAATTTCTATACTGTTTTTCATAATAAACAGAATGAAATGCCCTGTGATTTTGAGTTTCACATAATGTAAAAGAGAACGATAGATAAAGATACTAACAAAACACTCTGAACAAAGTATGCATAGATTTTTATGGCTTTCATCAATCTTTCTAGCTCACTTACCCATAACTATAAAAAAAAAATGATTTTTTAAAAGCCAATTCTGTTTTTCAATTTAATTTTCCAGTAGAGCACTCAATATTCAAACAATCTTTAGCTTTCAAATAGACAGCTCTCTTTTTAAACTCATTATTCTTGTTTTATATGAAACAACAGATTGCATAATTTTAATAATATAAAGCAATGTGAACATACAGATACTGATGCATTCAGCTGAAAGGGACACAGGAGCACAGCACACTAACAGGTAGCTCTTGAAATAAAGCTGAAACCCCTTTCCACATGCATTCCATCCTCAAGAATCTAGCCCCTATCTGCCTCTTTAGCTTCATCCCATACCACCCTCCCCTGCCCACACTGGCTCTTGTCTTCGGTCCCCCAATACGACAATCCTCCACAATGGCCTGTGGATATGCAGTTCCACATTCTGAGTTCATCCTTCTGCTGACTGATTGTAAAACTCACTTTCACATGTCACCTCAAGTGAGTCTCTTCTGATCATTCTAATGAAGGGAATCTTATCTTCAGAATCTTACATCTAGGCTACTTTATCACACCATCTTGTTCTATTTTTATTTCCTCCTTTACATAAAACATAACCTACATCCAACAAACAGCTGATTTACAAAACATATAATGAACTCAAGAAACTGGACATCAAAATAAAAACAAATAATCCAATTTAAAAATGTAGTACAGACCTAAACAGAGATTTCTCAACAGAAGAATCTCAAATGGCTGAAGTACACTTAAAGAATTGGTCATCATCCTTAGCTATCAGGGAAATGTAAATCAAAATCTCTATCAGATTCCATCTTACACCTGTCAGAATGGCTAAGAGCAAAAACACAGTGACAGTCATGCTGGAGAGAATGTGGAGCAAGGGGAACACTTCTCCACTGTTGGTGGGAGTGAAAACCTGTAGTCACTTTGGAAATCAATATGGCAGTTTCTCAGAAAACTAGGAATCAATCTACCTCAAGACCCAGCTATCCCAATCTTGGGCATAACCCAAAGGATGCTTCATCCTACCACAGAGACACTTGCTCAACTATGTTCATAGCAGCTTTATTTGTAATAGCCAGAACCTAAAAACAACCTAGATGTCCTTCAATCTAAGAATGGATAAGGAAAATGTGGTACATTTACATAATGTAGTATTACTCAGCTGTTAAAAACAATGACCATTATGTAGGCAAATGGATGGAACTAGAAAAAAATCATTCTGAGTGAGGTAATCCAGACCCAGAAAGACAAACATGGTATATACACATACTCATAAGCGTATATTAGGAGTAAAGTAAAGGATAACCAACCTACAATCCACAGCCCCAGAGAGGCTAGGTAACAAGGAGGGCCCAAGGGGGGCGGGGAATGCATAGATCTCCCTGGGAAATGGAAATAGAAGAGATTTCCTGGGTGGATTGGGGGTGGGGTGGGCATGGGAACTTGAGGAATTGGGTTGGGGAATGGGTGAAGGGCAAAAGTATTGAAAGAGATGACTGGAAAGGTGGGGGGGTCATTTTGGGGTCAGGTAGAAACCTGGTATAAGGGAAACTCCCACAAATCTACAAGGATGACCCCAGCTAAGACTCCTAGCAATAGTGGATAGATACATAGCCTGAACTAGCCAATCCCTTTGATCAGACTGATGACTACCCCAATTGTTAGCAGAAGCCTTCATCCAATAACTAAAAGAAACAGATACAGAGACCCACAGCCAAACAATAGGATAAGCTCAAGAAATCCTGGGGAAGAGAGAAACGAAGGATTATACGAGCCAGAGGAGTCAAGGACATCACAAGAAAACTTGTATAAACAACTAACCTGGCTCACAGAAACTCACAGCTTGAACCAACACACCAGGGAGCCTGCACAGGACCTACCTAAGCCCTCTAACATATATGTGACAGTTGTGTAGTTTGTCTATTTGTGAGGCTCCTAACAATGGGAGCAGGGGCTAATCCTAATGTAGGCTCTTGGGAACCTATTCCTCATACTGAATTGCCTTGCCTAGTTTAAATACAAGGAGAGGTGCTTAGTCTTATGGCAACTTGATACAACATGCTTTGCTGATACCAATGGAAGGCCTGCCCCTTTCTGAACAGAACAGAGGAGGAGTGAGTTGTGGGGAAGGTGAAGGGGAGAGGGGGAAGGAATGGGTGGAGAAAAGGAAGGGAAAGTGCAGTCGGGATGTAAAATAAATAAATTAGTCAAAAAAATAATAACTATATATATAATATATATATATATATATATGTTCACTAAAGAATAAAGTCTCACTAGAACATTTTGTTCACTATTGTTTTCTATTTTGTTTTGTTTTGTTTTGTTTTTTCATTTATTTTACATCCCAACCACAGTTTCACCACTGTTTTCTTATTAGCTGGCACACAATCATTTTCTTAATGAAAAAAAATGAGTGATCTAAATTGGTAATGACCAGCTAAAAACAGTCTCTATAAAACACAATGATATTTCTATGCACAAAATTCTAAACTAATAACCAAAAAAAGGAACTGTAAACATTTCACAGCAGCATTACTCCTAATAGTAAGCTTCCAGAAACTGCCAATCTCCAACAGGAGAACTGTATAAGCAAAGTATAGTCTATGTACATTAGAAAACACTACTTAGTGTTGTTTTTAATTTTTACCTACTTGTTTTAAGGAATCAATAACAGGATATCTAAAAATATTCTGTGAAAGAAGGTAAGCAGAAGAAAACACATTCCATACGACAGCAACACAAAACATCTATGATGGGTTATAATGGAATAATGGCTACTCTCCAGGTTAGGGGTTAACTGCTGAACAACAAAACCTGAAATGCTCTGTGTCTTGGTATGACTTCGGCTGCAAGAGTACATACAGTTATGAAAATGGATGAAACTATCTACTATATGCATTTTGTTTTTGAAACAAAGTTCATACTCTATGACCTGTGACCTATCTATAATCAACCTCACTCAGCTTACAGACAGGCAAGCCAGATAAGCAAAATTTTTTTCAAAAAGGCAAAAAGTCATAAATTTGTTTACCCAGGTATCACAAAGGACGCAGAAACACAAAATAGGAGAACCAGACTACACCAGCTTCTATCAAAATCTACTTATTAATTTGTTCACTTGTTTCCTAAAACCTATTATTGTGAGACATACAAGCAGAATTGGACCAAATTATTTGATAAATTATCCTGTGAAGGAACGTACTGAGAAAATACGTATTATTATGAAAGATGGTTTATTTTTTACTTTACTGCAACCATACAAAATGTTGATAGACAGCATGAACCAGTTCATGAAGCATATTAAAGAACAACTACATTATGCTGACAAAGCAGATCAAAGGAATATGTGACCTGACACACCAACCATGAGCTGTGTGCTAGTGAACCCTAAAGCCACAGGCTGAATAAGAATGCTGTAACTTCCAACTTCACTCTACTCTCAAAAGCAAGTACAGAAGAACAGAAACAATACAATAGTCATGAGGCATTCTTTTGGCTACTGAGCAAATAAAGAATGGGCAAAAGAGAAGCTGAATTTATTTTCTTCAATTTGAATTCAATTTGAAAATTTAAAACATTTTCAGCCACTGCAAACTATGATCCTAATAACTAAATATGTAAATTTACTTTTTCAACAGCTAATTTTATTACATGCATTCACTTATATATTTATTTATTTGTTTGTATCTATGTGTTTGGATACACATGTCACAGCACACATGTGGAGGTCAAAGGACAACTCCTAGAAGTCTGTTCTGTCCTTTTACAATGTGAGCGCTGGGGGTCAAACTCAGGTCATCAGGCTTAGCAGCAAGTGCCTTTACACACTGAACCATCTTGCCATCCCTCAAAAAAACCTTAAAACAGCTCATTATTAATTTTTGCACTGATTATATTTCAAGAGATATTTTCAAAAGATATTTCAATTGAATAAGAAAATATACATTATTAAAATTGTTTTGTTTACATTTTAAAATTAGTTTCACTTGTTTCTTTTCACAATCAAATTTTACTTTTGTTTTGTTTTGTTGTTTGTTTGTTTTTCCAAGACAGGCTTTCTCTGAGTAGCTATGGCTGTACTGGAACTCACTCTATAGTCCAGGCTGGCCCTGAACTCAGATATCCACCTGCCTCTGCCTCCTGAGTGCTGGGATTAAAGATGTGTGCCACCCTACCCAACCTAAACTTTACTTTTTAAATTACATTTTTATACATATATTATGCATGCATGTGTGTGCATGCTCAAGTGAATGTCACAACACACGTGTGAATGTCACAGGACAGCTTATAGGAGTCAGTTCTCTCCTTCTGCCATGTGGGTTCTGGGGAAGGAGCTGGGGTGTCAGGCTGGCAGGTAGGTACATTTCCTTACTGAGTCCCACCAGCTTCACCCTGCTTTCAAATCCATGTATGGCATATGTTCTAGTTCCAATGGACTGTACTGTTCTAAAGGCAGGTCATCAGCCAACACTTCAGACACCTCCTGACCTTTGCGTTTGATTGTCTTCTTTTCTTTAGCTGAATGAAGTCTGTTTCCACCTTTTCTGCCAGTTCTAGTTTCCTCTTGTTCCTTTTAAATGCAGCTAAGCTGAATCCTATGAAGAGAAGAACAAAAATAAAACTTAAGAATTAGTAGAGCAAGAAAGCAAGTGAGATTATCCTGAATAGTCTTCCCAGAGAAAAAGCACTCAAGACTGTTGAACTGTTGATTTTAAAGTCTTTCCAATATACCCTGACAACACTGGAAAACAAAACAAATAGCACAAGTTTATAAACTTAAAGGGAAAGATCAAGTCAGAGAAACAACCGAGTTCTGAAGGTGGACAAGGCCCGGGGCACCTGGTGACCCATGACCATCTCAATGCATAGGTATAAGAGATGAAATTTGGCCGGGCGGTGGTGGCGCATGCCTTTAATCCCAGCACTCGGGAGGCAGAGCCAGGCGGATCTCTGTGAGTTCGAGGCCAGCCTGGACTACCAAGTGAGTCCCAGGAAAAGGCGCAAAGCTACACAGAGAAACCCTGTCTCGGGGGAAAAAAAAGAGAGAGAGAGAGAGATGAAATTTGGGACCAGAGCACTACACAGTATACTTGAGATGAGCTACAAGAAAAGGAGGAACTCCCAGAGGTTGATACACCCCAGGAAAGGCAAAATAAGCTGCCGCAAACTATAATAAGGTCGCAAGTCTCAACCTTGTCTCTAGAGGTAAAGGAAGGAAAGTAGAGAAGAGTTCATGTTATCTGTATGATCTGAGGAGAAAAAGGGGACCTCAGTGTACATGATGCTTAATCTTCACTATCAGCTGGACTGGACAGAGGATCACCAGGGAAAGCTCCTGTCTATATCTCTGAGGAGACTTTTGGAGAGGTGTGACTGAGGAGGGAAGACTGGCCCTGAATGCTGGTAGACCACTCATGGTCTGCACTGACTAAATAGAATAGAGCAAGCTGAGCCCCAATCTTTGTGTCTCTCTGCTTCTTGATGGTGGATCAGTGGACAGTGCCACTCAAAACTGTCACCAGAACACATTCCTCCTCCTTAAGTTTCTTCTTCTGTGGTGTTTGGCCACAGACTATCCAGACAGAAAGGCAAAAAAAAAAAAAAAAAAAAAAAAAAAATCACTGAGTAGCCTGGTATGAGCTCACACTTATCATCACAACACTCAACAAGCAGAGAAAAAGAATTGGCATGGGCTCGAGGCCAGTCTGGGCTATAGAATGAAACATCCTCAAAAAAGAAAAAAAAAAAATTAACTGGAGCTTCATATACCATCTGCAGAATACACATACCCATTAACACTGGGACTTCCTCCAACCTAGACTATATATTAGGCACCAAAATAGGTCTCAAGATTTTAAAAACTAGAATCTTATCACAAATCTATAAAATGCTAGAACAAAATTTAGATATCAACAAGCAAAACCAGAAAGTAACAAATACATGAAAATAAACAATATGCTCAGGAATAGTCAATAGGTCACTGAAAAGCCAGGTAGTGATGGCACACACCTCTAATTCCAGCACTCGGAAGACAGAGGCAGATGGTCTCTGAGTTTGAGGCCAGTCTGGTCTACAGAGTGAGCTCTAAGACAGAAAGGGCTACACAGAGAAATCCTGTCTCAAAGGGGGGGGGGGGGAGTCACTGAAGAAATAAAAAGGAACTCATAAAGTCTCTCAAGTTGATGGAAACACTGCATGCCAAAGCCTGTTTATTTACCAAATGAAGTATAATACAAGCAACTGGAAGTAGTTAATTACTATGTCAAAGGGCCAGTCTAGGAAAACAACCAAATCCCAGGAAATCATGAATATCAGAGCAGAAGTGAAATAGAGACTAGAAATAAATTACTAATAATCAAATTGATAGCTATTTTTTGAAAGATAAAATCAACAAACTTTTTGCTAAATAAAGGAAGAAAATAAAATTAGATGTGAAAAAGGAGAGACTTATAAAGTGGTATCACAAAAATGCAAAGAACCAGAAAAACTGCCATGATCATATGCCTGCAAATTGGAAAATCTGACAACACAGATAAGCCTTGGGCATACACAACACACCAAACTGGATCTAGACAGCGGAAAAAATATACAGCAGCCTACAACAAGCAATGAGATAGAGGCAGTAGGTGAGTACCCTCTATGGTTTGAAGATGTCTGTAGATCAGTGGTAAAGCACTTGTCCAGCATACATGAGAATTGAGCTTGTCCCTTAACATATAGGACATATGGAGGAGTCTCCCACCAAAGAAAGGTCCATGGCTTGAGTTTCACTGATGAATTACAAAATATTTCAAGAAGAAATGAGTATAAATTCTTCTCAAACTAGTTCAAATATAAACTGAAAAAGAAGAAACTCTACCAAACTCATTCTACTAGGCCAGCATACCCTAAAACAAAAATCAGACACAATAATAATAACCTACACATCAACATCCCTGATGAACAGATACCAAAATTACCAACATAACAGTAGCATGCCAACTGCCACAGTTCCAAAATGTCAAGAAAGATTTATCCCAATGATGCAAGAACAACCAAACATAACAATATAGGTATGATATCACATGAAGAGAACAAAGAACAAAAACCCATGATCTCAATTCACATAAAAGAAAGCATTCAGTAACATTCAGCAACCCTTCACCATAAAAACCCTGACAAGATTAGACACAGCATCAACATGCCTCAACCCAGTAAGGGCTGTAACGAGTGGCAAGTTCATAGCTAACAACTTTCTCCAAGATCTGGAACATGATATATATCTCCTTACATCTGTCTTATCAAAATACTATTACAGGCAAAGAAATTAAACAAGAAAGGAATAAGAAGTATCAAATTCAAAAGGAGGAACTCAGATCACCTAGAGTATAGATGACAGGACTTTATACAGAAAGGTCTTAAGACTCCACCCAACCATTAGAAATGATGAGATCTAGAGCAAGGCAGGATATAAAATGAACAGTAGCTGGACCAGCAAGATGTTTTAGCAAGTAAAGGCCTTTTTGCCACCAAGCCTGATGGCCTAAGTCCCATCCCCAGGCTCCACATGGTGGAAGGAAAGATCCTCTAACCACCACATACATACCACGATATGCACTCACACAATGATATGCATGCAAGCATGCACAAAGACACCCACAGGTACACAGGAGCAGACGGAGAGATGGATGGACAGATACACACACACACACACACACACACACACACACACACACACACACATTAAAATGTAAGAAAAGAAAAAAATTAAAAACAAGTAACAGCAGCAAGTATGTTGTGTACAAACAACTTGCTCTTTTAAAAAAGAAAGTTATGTCCCAAGGTAGCCTGGGACAAAACCAAAGTCACCCATAGAGTTCCAGGTGCTCTTAACAACTGAGAGCGCTCCACCATCGCTCTCATCTAGTATCTGACCTTTTCGATTTTATCATAATTTACTGTGACATTACAATATCTTCATGACCTAAGACGTTTAGTATCTTTAAAGGGTTTGATTATCTTTGAAGAGTTAGTGACCATAAAGTGAAATGTACACGTGTTTTATGTTGCCCAGCTTACCAGTGACCACATACTGCACCGGAAGAATTCTGAAAGCCATATGGGGAATAACAGAATTTGTAAGTGAAATAACTAGGTGAAGTCTCAAGAACTACTCAATTATCTGTTTCATCAATTAAGTCTTATTCTAAAATAGACAATAGAAAAACATATTTTGGGGCTAGGAAGGTGGCTCAGCTGTTAAAAGCTAGGCTCACAACCAAAAATATTTTTTAAAAAAATTTAAATCACACACACACACACACACACACACACACACACACACATATATATAATCTGTTATATGTTATTTGTTAACTTCTGTCTTATGCATTTCATACCATGAAAGAATTATTAAAGTAAGTTATAGAGAATGTTTGTTTCTGTGAAGTAAAAAAAATAAATAAGTTAATTATATTTACAATTACCATTAAAGTAAAATATCTAGGAACAAGTTTGCTATCTGTCCTAGCAATCTTCAGCAAAAACAAAGCTTCAGGCATCATATGCCCTCACTTGAAAAATACATTACAAAACCATATTAACCAGAATAAGATGCTAGTGACAAAAAATTAGCAAACACACACACACACACACACACACACACACACACACAAGCAGATAAGAGAGCCCAGAAAGTGAATTTTAAAAAAGGTAATAAGAACACCTACTGCAATTCTCCAATGAATAAAGCTGGGGGAAAAGTACAAAAAATACAGAGAATAAAAAAACAAAACTCGCCGGGCAGTGGTGGCACACGCCTTTAATCCCAGCACTTGGGAGGCAGAGCCAGGCAGATCTCTGTGAGTTTGAGGCCAGCCTGGTCTACAGAGAGAGTTCCAGGAAAGGTGCAAAGCTACACAGAGAAAACCTGTCTAAAAAAAAAAAAACAAACAAACAAAAAACACCTCAATTCAAAATACATCACAGCATGAAATTCGCATGTAAATAGTAGAACTGGAAAAATCATACTGAGTGAGGTAACCCAGACCCAGAAAGACAAATACGATCCTTTGCATATATATTATGACTTCCAGTATTGTGTTTTTATGGAATTCCTGAGTGTGGGAATGAGTGGGTCTCTATGTCTATCTATATCTGTTTCTCATGCCTTTTCTTGGGCCTCTTTCCTTCTACTTGTTTGTTTTGTCCAATTCTAATGTGTTAGCTGTTGTTTTATCTTATTATACTATATTTTATTATCCCTTGGAAGTCTGTTTGTTTTCTAATGACAGACAAAAAGGGAATGGAGCTGGATGGGAGGGGAGCTAGGGAGGAACTAAGAGTAGAGGAAGGAGAAACCATCATGAGAATATATTATGTGAGAAAAAAAAAATCTGTTCTCAAAAAAACCACAGCTCTATATGCAAGAACTCACACTGCTACACTAGCACTAAACCAATGGAAAACCTTCAAGACACTAGTATTCAATCCCCAGCAACACAGAGAGAGAGAGAGAGAGAGAGAGAGAGAGAGAGAGAGAGAGAGAGAGAGAGAGAGAGAGAGAGAAGGCAATGATATCAGCCAGCCTTAAGATAAGACCACAAAAGCATAGGCAACAAAAAAGAATTAAAAAAGCTTTATTATATCAAACTTCAAAATTAGAAACATCTACAAGGGAAGGGAATCATCAACCGGGTAGACAACACAGAGAATGTGAGAGGTCAATATCTAAAGCATACAACAAATTCAAAAGTCCAACAGCAAAAAACAGATGACCCAGTTTTTTAAATGGACAAATTACTTAAATACGCATTTCTCAAAGAAAGCATACAAAAGGCCCACAAGTATATGAAACAACACATAGCATCACTAACCATTTGGATAAAGCAAATCAGAAGTACAATAAGCTGTCACCTCATCCAAGCTGAAAGGCTACTATCAAAGAAACAGAAATAACAAGTGTCAATAGGAAGAGGAAAGAGGAACTCCAACACTTATCAGTAAGAACATAAATTAACAGTCATTATGGAAAATAGTGCAAAGTTCCCTCTAAAAATATAACTACCATGTAACCTAACAAACCTATTTATAATACTGTATATATACAAAGGAAAGAAATAATTATATCATAGAAATAAATGCACTCCAGTGTTTACTATAGCATCAGCCATAGAGCCCAAGAAATTAAATCCACCAAGGTACTCATCAATGGATAAAAGTAGGTTTTTAAAAAAAAAAAAAAAAAAGGTGGCACATATAAACAATGGAATATTACCATGGGTAGATATGGGAGACATTCAGTTTAATAAAATAAGGCAAGCAAAGAAACACAAATTCAAGATGTTTTATTTCTTGTTCATTTGTGGAAGCTAAACAAGTCATCAATAAAAGATAGTAGTGGTCAGTACAGACTAGGACGAGTAATAAGATTAAGAAATGTAAGAAGGAAGAGAGTTTAGATAAGGAGTAGAAATCAAAAGACAGGAAACTTTATGGCAAAATAAGGAACCTATGGCTTAGAACTGAAAACACAGCACAGTAATTGGGAGATCAGCGGCTCTGACAAGATTAAGGTCTTCAGATACCAGCACACTGCTCACCCTAATTTCATCCTTACAACATGGAAACATGCATAAAATTCTATATCATAAATACATATAAACATTATGTCAACTTATGTTTTTATTTTCTTTTTAATTATCAAAGACAGATTTTAAAAGTCAATACACTAAGGATAGTAAAGGATTATAAGCAGATGTCTCATCCAAACCTTTGAAGCTACAAGTTTTGGATTCACATGTTCACAGCACTGAAAGAAAAAGGGGTGTGAACAATGAATCCCAAATCTAACTAGCTACATTTCAAATATGAGGACTAGATTAAGATAGTCTCAGAGTATGGAAAACAGACACAGTTGATCACCACCAGACATACCCACAGGAAAGACTAAAGGAAATTATCAGGCAAAGAAACAAAAGGATGCAAGGCAACAACATAAAAGACACAGCCAACAATAAAGAGCTGATTATAAGGTAAATGCTATTACTATTCTAATTTTTGCTTCTGATTGTTTATTTTCTACATCACTTTAGAACTAAGACATGGAAAAGCTTATTCTATGTGTGCATGATTTTTACATATAACCGAGCATGTATGTGTTGGTGCACGTCATGACATGTTCAGAGGTCAAAAGACAACTTCAAAAATCAATTCTTTTGCAACATGTGTGTCTGAGACTGAACTTGGGTTGTCAGCCACTGTATTTGCTAATCTCTGGCTATTAAGAAATTTTGTGACATTAATAACTAAAAGGGAATGATGACAGAGGTGCATAACAACAAAACTTCTTATTAATATGATCCCATTAAAATAGCATAAATTCAAATTAAGCTATAATACTTGAAGTATTAACTTTAATCTTCATTGTAACCACAACCACAAAGAAATTAGCAAAAACTCTATCTCTAGTTTAGGAAATGAGATTTAAAATCACTTCACTATTGAAGAAAACAAAACCAAATAAAGGTTAGAGGAATTGATAAATAAAAGAAATGAGGAACAAACACTAGAAAACACATAAAAATTAGCAAAAGCTAATTTACATATAACATTATGTATACACAATAGTATGTACATGTTATGGCATGTATATTGAGGTCAGAGAACAAATTTCAGGAGTTGGTTCTTTCCTTCCCCCATGTGAGTCCATATAATCAAACTCAGGTCATCAGACTTGGCAGTAAGTGGCTTTACTTGGTGGCACTATGTAGCACTCTTAAGATGACAAAATTATACTAATGGATAGTATATGACTGGCTGCTAGGGGTGAAGGTAGGAGGAAGAGAGTGACATCATGAAAAGTCAGCATGAAACACCTATTTGAAGACACCAGTGTTCTTGAAGCTCAGCTCTAACAGTGGCAACTTAATTGAGACATTGCTAGAAAACCCACTGCAAGCACCATACACACACACACACACACACACACACACACACACACACACACACGACAAATAAGCTAATTAGCCTGATCACACCATCACACAACGCTTACAGAATCAAAGCATCACAAACTACTGCATAAATGTATAAAGATATGTCATGATTTTAATTTAAAAAAATGTTTAAATAATACACTTCAATAATATATATTTACTGTATCTGCCAACACTTCCTACCATATCAATTATTGCTATTATTTGTGACTAATCTTTATTGTCAACTTGATGGGACTTAGACTCACTATAAAAAAACACTATGGGCATGTCTGTAAGGGGCCATGTAGATTAGATTAAATGAAATAGAAAGACCCATTTGGACGGCACCATTCCATGGACTGAAATTATGGACTGAATAAGGAAAAAGCAACCTAAGCATAAGCATTCATTACTCTCTGCTTCCTAACCTGGGTGACAATGTGACCAGACACCTCCTTTTCCTGCTATCATACCTTCTATGCCATGATGTACTATGAACCATGGAACGTAGGCCCAAATAAACCTTTCCCTCCAAAATGTGCTTTGGCTGGTATTTCGTCAGGCAATGAAACAAATAACTGATACATTATAGTTATTATTATCATCAACATCATTATTATTCACACTGTATTTATTAAAACCATCTACTTAGAAAGCACAGCTTCTATGTCCTGGTAATGAAGGAATCAATTACACTAAACCAACCTATGTCAGACAAGGTCAGGAATGGAGTGAGAATTCTGAGTGCTTGTGAGAATATTCCAAGAAAACAAGACAAGAGTCTTGTGACCTCCGTTTCTTAAAAAAACACAGAATTGTTCTTGGACTGCATTTTCATGCTCCTCCCAGGTGTAGCAGATAGGAGTGAGTTTACTTCAAATTACTCATTATTGCTTGCTGTTGCTATTCCATTAAATGCTCAAATTATCCTTTATATGCCTCTTAGAAAAATATGTTTTTGTCATGTGTGGTTTATCCTAGTGATTGTATACAGCTTGAACACATGAGAACTTTACTCACGTGATCTTTCTTAATCCTCTGAGCATAAACTGAGGCTCTGAATAAAGTTGCATGAGACTTTAGTCAGCCTGGTTTATGGGCTCCATTCTCCCAGGCCCCACTGCCTCTAGAGCAGTGACAAACCTACATGCCAATAGTATTACCCACCATAAATAAACTTTTTAAAAGAAAGTAAGACTAATCCAAAGATCTAGCAGACTATGTACAGAGAAAACCACACCTAGGCATACCATGGTTACACTAAGGAAAAACAAATATTAAAGAATTATTCTGAAAAGCAGAGAGAGAGAAAAATTACATTGTTATAGGTAACTGTTAATAAACAGCAATTGAGGGCTGGAGAGATGGCTCAGTGGTTAACAACACTGGTTGTTCTTCCAAAAGACCTGAGTTCAATTCCCAGCACCCACATGGCAGCTCACAACTGGCTGTAACTCCAGTTCCAGGGGATCCGATACCTTCATACCAATGCACATAAAATAAAGCTAAATAAATTATTTAAAAAATAAAAATAAAAAAATAAACAGCAATTGAATTTCTTTAGGAAATAATTCAGTCCCAAGTCAATGTAACGTGTTTGTTTGTTTGTTTGTTTGTTTGTTTGTTTGTTTGTTTGTTTGTTTGAGACAGGGTTTCCTCTGTGTAGTTTTGGTGCCTGTCCTTGATCTCAAACTCACAGAGATCCCCTGGCTCTGCCTCCCGAGTACTGGGATTAAAGGTGTGTGCCACCACTGCCCGGCTGAAGGAATTATATTTAGTGAGATGGGGCATAAAGGATCAATTTTACTTCAATTATATATGGTGAGGCAAAGTCATAAAGATAGGAAGTAAAAGCAGGATCACAAGCAACTAACAGGAGGGGAGCAAGCAAACAGTTTAAAAATTCTGTTTGGGATTACAAACAGTTAGGGCAGTGGAGAACAGTACAGCTGCACAACACTACATACACATGTACTTAACTGCAGATAGCTAAGACAGCAGGGGAGGTGCTCAGCAGCCACCTCATCACTGGAGTTTGAGAGACAGGAGTCACAAGGCTGAATCAGAGAGTCACCTCCTCCAAGCTGTCCTCTGCACTCCACATATGGACCGTGGCAAGCACGTTCCCATACACACACATATAGTCACAGGCACGCAGTAAGTAAATACATAAACAAACAAATGAAATAAAATGTTTAAGATAATAATTTATGATATGGATATTTTTAAATAAAAATGAGACAACATATTAAAATATAAACCTAGAAGTCTTAATCTGATTAAAATTATATTTTTAAAGTAAAGATAAAATCTTTTTTAGAGAATGAAAATTGAGAACCTTTTGCACATGCAGGGCATAGAGACACACTACTTTAATCCCAGCACGGGAGGCAGAGGCAGGTGGATCTCTGAATTCAAGGCCAACCTACAGTTCCAGGACAGCCAGAGCTACATAGTAAGACCCACACACACTATCAGAAATGTTAAAGAAAATCCCAAGCTAAAAGGAATGACATGTTTTTGTAACTCCATTTTTCACTCGCTTCAAAATCGTAAGATTTAATTACTATCAGAAATGAGTTTTCACAAGATTTCTAGTTATTTTGTAACATCTTTACTGTAAGAATATATGGTACTTTACCCCAATTCCTCTGGATTGGACATAGGATGTTTCTCTGGTTGTTTTTATAGTCTAAATGCTCACTGGTAACCAATCTGCATAAGTGTGTGTGTGTGTGTGTGTGTGTGTGTGTGTGTGTGTGTGTGTGTGTGTGTGTGTCACACTCACACATACATCTACATCTCTCGCCCACCCTGGTCTGTCTGTCTCTGTCTCTTTCTCTCTCTCCAATGACAGATTACTAGAAAATGAGCTTAAGACTTTTGAGATACATGATTTAGTCATCCTCCAAAATCTGTCTGTCTTCTGTTCATTTCATGGGCTCACCAGGAGCACTGTAGTATCTTTTTAACTCTTCCAAAAATTAAGAGTATAAATTTAGCATGTACTCTTTAACTTCAGTTTCCCTATTACCTACTATGACTTGATCGTTTTCCTATTGGGGTATTACTTATATGCTGTGGTTCTGAACTTAGCAAAACGCCTTCACATTAAGCTATGTATCCCTTTGTCTTACTTCCTTATGATGTTTCTCAGTTTTAACCCACATGTCTTTTTCATACATTTTAGACCTAAAAAGTTTGTTGCTGATTCCTCAGGGTCAGTCATGGGCCCCATCCCATGCCTATAATCTCAGCAACTGGGCAGTGGAGATAGAAGAATCAAGTTTGGGCCAGCATGGGCTACTGCTCTAGCTCTATTGCAGTTTGTATATCCAGTTCTATATTTGGTTCTATAGCTGTTCTGTTGCAGCTATGAGACACCATAACCATGGCAACTTACAGAAGATTTTTTTCCCCCAGTTTTTTGAGACAGGATTTCTCTGTGTATTCCTGGCTGTCCTAGAACTTGCTCTGTAGACCAGGCTGGCCTTGAACTCATGTACATCCATCCACCTGGCTCTGCCTCTGTTGGGATTAAAGGTATGCCACCATGCCCAGCTCAGAAGAAAAGTTTTAACTGGCTACTTGCCTACAGTTTCGAGGGTTCCTGGTCCATGGCCATCATGGTGGAAACTATGGCAGCAACCACGCATGGTGCTGGAGTAGGAACTGAGAACTTACTTCTGGCCAGCAAGACAGAGGCCAAGAGAAAGCAAAACTGAGCCTGGCACGGGGCTCTGAAACCTCAAAACCCACTCCCAGTGACAGACCTCCTAAAGTAAGGCCACAACCCCTAATCCAAACACTCAAATATATGCACCTATGGGAGCCCTTCTCATTCCAACCACAAGAGCTCCATAGTAAGTTTCAGGCGATCTTTGGGAGTTAAACATCCTCCCTTTCCTTTCTCCCAATGTCCCCTAGAGAGAACACCATGGTTTTACTACTCACAATTACTTTAAGTAACCTAAAAATGGGACTTAAGGAATACTTTACAAACCTGGCACAGCGACTCACACCTGCAATCCTAGCACTTATGAGGACTTCTACAAGTTCAGGGCTAGTCAGAGTTATATAGTAAGTTTCCAGGCCAACCTGGGTTACAGAATAGGACTGCCTCAAAACAAAAAGCAAAGAAGAAACCTCCAGAATAAAAAAGTGATGGGGGGGGGGGGGGGGCCGCCGCCAGGCATCAGGAAACTTGACCTACCTTTTACCTATAAATATTTCAACATGAAAGTGTTCTACCTATGCATCAGAACAGAAGTAATATAACACTTTAGGTTTGTTGATCACACAGCTTAACTCATGAGGGTTTTACTCACTTGTGGTCATGATGCTAGGAGGGCAAGAGGGTATCCCATGATCCACTGCCCATCTGTAGGCTCCTTCTCCAACTAAAAAGCTAACAACAAAAAAGTTATTCTTTTAAAAATACATAGCATCATCTTCTACAATCAATAAGTTTTAGAAGTATATCACATGACAATTAAAGTCAAGTCTGAGAGATACAAGTAATTCTAGAGTTGGCACAAAATAAGGTAACTGCATGCTCAAAGTTCCTTTTAAATCTTTCCTTACTAGAAGTAATTGATGTAGAAATTGGTAAAAATTAACACAATAAAAAGTGAAAGTAACTTCCTATGGAAAATAAGATTTTTCTTTGATCCACATGGTTGTAAAGTTTATTTTATACAATATGTTCAATCAGGTTAAGAGTCTAAATGAATGTCTTCAGACTTGTTATTCTTGTCTAGAACTAGATATATACAAACACACTGGCATGCTTACATCCTAAGTTCATTGCAGCAAGAAGGCATATAGAATGCCCAGAATCATTTTCACTCTAGTAAGTAAATACTGAAATACGTCCCAAAAGAGAGTTTTCAGCCCTATACTACAATTTTAATATAAAAAAGGGAACAGGGCACTTCTGGTTTATGAATGACTAATTTCCAAAGACTTTATAAAGCATGACAACACAAGCAACAATCCTATTCTCTTAAGTAATTTCATGAGGTGAACATAATTGTAAGGAGCAAACTGCAAAAAATCACTTCATCTTCTTCCATAGTCAACTACTTAAAGATCCCAGCCAGCTGGTAATGGACCCCTTGAATATGTGCCTGGTTGTTAGTGTCCTCCCCTCAATTTTTCGTTTCTAATCATTCCCACATTAAAACTCAAGAGTAGGGGCTGGAGAAATCAGTGGTGAAAAGTATCTACTGCTCTTGCAGAGGGCCCACACTCATTTCCCAGAATCCATATACAGAGGCTCGAAACCACCTATAACTCCAGTTCCAAGAGGTCTGACTCTATATTCTGACCTTTGTAGGCACATGAACTCATGTGCACATACTTCCACACAGACATAAATGTAATTTTTAAAAATATATTAAAACAAACATCAAGAATAATAACTATTAAAGTCTTTATATCCAGTTATAACTAACACTAGTAAGAAATTCAGCGGGCAGTGGTGGCGCATGCCTTTAATCCCAGCACTCAGGAGGCAGAGCCAGGTGGATCTCTGTGAGTTCAAGGCCAGCCTGGTCTACAAAGTGAGATCCAGGAAAGGCACAAAGCTACACAGAGAAACCCTGTCTCAAAAAACAAAAACAAAAACAAAAAAGAGTTAAAATGGGGTAATGGGGTACATACAGATACCCTGGCTTGAGGTTGGGGATTAGCTCAGTGGTAGAGCACTTGCCTAGCAAGCGCAAGGCCCTGGGTTCGGTCCCCAGCTCCAGGGGGGAAAAAAAGAAATTCAGCATTTCCATGCCATGATAACTATCAGAAAGCAACATTTGAGCCAGGCAGTGGTGGTGCCCACCTTTAATGACAATGTGGTGGTATTGTGTTCCCCAAAATATTGTGTACCTTAATAAACTTATCTGGGGTGAGAGAACAGAAAAGCCACTAGTTAGGCAATGATAGTACACGCCTTTAATCCTAGCATTCCAGAGGCAGAAATCCATCTGGGATCTCTGTGAGTTCAAGGCCACATTGGAAACAGCCAGGAATGGTGACTCACGCCTTTAATCCCAGGAAGCAAGCCTTTAATCCTAGGGAATGGTGGTAGAAAGTAGAAAGATATATAAGGCGTGAGGACGAGAAACTAGAAGCATTTTGGCCTGGTTAAGCATGTGGCTGGTTAAGCATTCAGCTGGTTAAGCTTTCAGGCTTTGGAGCAACACAGTTCAGCTGAGATTCATTCTGGATGAGGACTCAGAGGCTTCCAACCTGAGGAAACAGGACCAGCTGAGGAATTGGCAAGGTGAGATAGCTGTGGCTTGTTCTATCTCTCTGATCTTCCAGTGTTCACCCCAATACCTGGCTCAGGTTTGATTTTATTAGTAAGAACCTTTAAGATTCATGCTACATGACAGCACTCGGGAAGCAGAGTCAGGTGCATCTCTGTGAGTTCAAGGCCAACCTGGTCTACAAAGCAAGTTCCAAGACAGCCAGGACTACACACAGAAAAACCCTGTCTCAAAAAACAAAAAACAAGCAAGCAATATTTGATAATGCAAAAGGGTCACATGTTTTGAAAGCTTATGGCATCCACAAAAATGATTCAAATATTCATTTTGCTATGAATACTTTTAAATGCTGAGATACTTAAAAATCTGTAGAAATTAAATGATAAAAATCTCAGGAGGCACACCGAAACATAACAAATGATGGCAAAGAAAAGTTAAGTGATTAATTCAGCAATTGTTTTCTTTACATTACAACTACAATGGAAAGATCACTGAAAAAGAAGAGAAAGCCAACTGAAATTTTCAAAATCGTGTAACAATGGTCACTGCAAATAAAAGCTGTCACATAAAATTGAGAACAACTAAAATGAAAACTTAGATGTAAGATTTGAGCTATCATTATGCCATCTTTAGCATTTCCTCCTTCTAGAGGAAAAAAAAAAGTTGATTTGTTTAAGTCCTTCTATTAATGTAAAAATGTAAGCCAGATGGTGAAATATTAAGCAATCAAGGCAGAAGTCTGGGCTGAACCAAGATGTTTTCAACACTTCAGACATCATCTAGGATTCAATCTCAGTGTCTAGAATCATTGTCATTTAATAGACAGTTCTTAGGTTTTCATTCTTTCACCATTCATAATTTTGACATAAATAAAACCAATCTAGAGCAAGAGAATGTGGCTCAGTTGGTAAAGCATTTGCCTACTATGCTGGATAGTTATAAGTCAACTTGACACAAGCTATAGTCATCTGAGAGGAGAGAACCACCATTGAGAAAATCCTCCATAGGATCAGGCTATAGGCAAACCTGGAGGGTATTTTCTTAATTAGTAATTGATGGGGAAGGGCCAAGCCCATCATGGGTAGTGCCATTCCTGAGCTAGCAATCCTAGATTCTATAAGAAACCTGGCTGAACAACCTATGGAGAGAATAAACCAGTAAGCAGTACTCCTCCATAACCTCTGTATCAGCTCCTGCCTCCAAGTTCCTCCCTTGTTTGAGTTCCTGTCCTGATTTCCTTCCATGATAGACTATGATATGGAAGTGTAAGCAGAATAAACCCTTTCTCATCAAGTTGCTTTTGATCATGGTGTTTCATCACAGCAATAGTAACCCTAACTAGTACACATAGTATGCATGAAGGTCTGAGTTTCATCCCTTGATCCAAATAGTGAATTGAGGCCAGTCTGAAATACATGAGAACTTCTTTCAAACTTTGATATAATCTATGTAATTCTTAAATACTTTAGACATTTTAAAATATTAATATTTAGAAGTCATTTATAGATACTATAAAGCACACTATATAGGCAGCCTTTGCTTACCATCAAATATTATTGTCTAGGAATTCACCATCACATGAAATGTCATATAAACACTTTTGATATCATTTATATGTAAAATTTTTGCAAAATATTTATGTATATGTATGCCACTATAAATTATTCCAGAACAGTAAGTACCAACTTAAATTGCCTTTGAGATTTGTTCGGAATCTCCAAGCAGAAACCTTTAAAGGAGATTTATGCAAACCTATTCGAAAACCCATTAACTCCACCACAGTAAGACATGGCCTCTACTGTCCTTCCATCCTCTAAACCTCAACTGTTCTAGAGTTGCACTGACCTCACTGATACTTTTTCTATGCCTGCCTTGCTGTGTGTGCACCCACCCCTCGCCCACTCCAGTCAATTCTCAAACAAACCAGTCATTAAAATCTTTGAAAAACACAAGAAAGAACTCATGTCTCTAGCACTGTTAGCAAGGCCAAGAACCTGAGATTAGGTAGGTCATTGGACCTAAGAGAAAACCTACTATTATTGTTCTGCTAGAGGAATACTATAAAGGAAAATGTCCTAAACTGGGATGGAATGTAGTTTAGCAGCGCGCGCGCGCGCACACACACACACACACACACACACACACACACACACAAAACGTGGGAGGGGAGCATCTTCAACAAAGAGTATGGAAAATCTATACTTTCCTAAGTAAAATAATAAAATAAAATCTATCTCACATGACTAAAATTAATTTAAAATGAATCAAAGACCTTAAGTGGGACCTTAAACTTTGAAATCATCAGAAGATATGAGGAAAAGACTTCAAGGTGCAGGAATAGGGAAAGGCTTTCTGAAAAGGACTCCGACAGTTGCAAAAGTAACTCCAACAATTGACAAATGGAATTGGATGAAACTAAAATATCTGTGCACAGCAAAGGAAGAGTCATCATACTGAAAAGACAGCATATGGGATGGAAGAAAAACCTTTGCCAACTACACATCTCACAAGAGATCAATACTTGGATTCTACAGAAAAACTCAAAAGACTAACCATTCAAAAACCAAATCATCCAATGAACAAATGGAAAAACAAATTGAAGACATTTTTCAACAAAAGAAATATAGGGGCTACAGAGACAGTATTGCTCGGCAGCTAAGAGCACTTGCTTTTCTTCTAGAGGATCCAGAATTGATTCCAGTATCCATATGGCTGGCAGCTTAGAAAAGGATCTGTGATTGATATATTGTGCACCCCAATAAACTTATTTGAGGGTCAGAGAACAGAATAGCCACTATATTAAACATAGAGGTTAGACATTGGTAGCTCAAGCCTTAATCCTAGCATTCCAGAGGCAGAGATCCATCCAGATCTCTGTGAGTTCAAGGCCACACTGGAAACAGCCAAGCATGGTAACACACACCTTTAATCCCAGCACTTGAGATCACATGTCTTGCTTGGGAAAAACATACACCTTTAATCCCAGGAAGTGATGGCAGGAAGCAGAAAGGTATATAAGGCATGAGGATCAGGAGCTGAGGCTTTTTAAGCTTTTAGGCTTTTAGTAGCAGTTCAGCTGAGAGCCATTCAGGTGAGGACTCAGAAGCTTTCAGTCTGAGGATTCGTGGAAATAGGATCAGATGAGGAGTTGTCGAGGTGAGATTAGCTGTGGCTTGTTCTGCTTCTCTGATCTTTCCGAATTCACCCCAATACCTGGCTCCTGAGTTATTATTAATAAGACCATTTAAGATTCTTATGTTACAGATTCCAATGTCTTCTGGCTTCCTTGTGCACCATTCAAGCATGTGGTACATAGATATACATGCAACCAAAGAAGAAATACAAATGGACACAGCATATTAAAAATATATATATGGCCAGACGGTAGTGGCACAGGTCTTTAATCCCAGCAGAGGCAGGCATATCTTTGTGAGTTTGAGGCCAGCCTGGTCTACAGAGTGAGTTGCAGGTCAGCCAAGGCTATAAAGAAAAAAAACCCTGTCTCAAAAAACCAAAGGGGAAAAAAAAATTCAACATCCTTAGTCACCATGAAAACGTAATTTAAGATTGCTTCTCAAGTCTGTTTCATCACAGTCAAATTGGCTGTTATCAAGAAAACAAATGACAGCAAGTACTGTTGGAGATGTAGGGAAAAGGAATCCTTACACACTTGTAGATGAGAATGAAACCTTGTGCAGCCACTACATAGATCAATAGAGATGTTCCTCTAAAACAAAAACAAAAAAAGGCCAGGCATGGGTGATCACTCCTTTAATCCCAGCACTTGGAAACAGAGGAAGGCAGACCTTTGTGAGTTAAAAGCTTGTGTGGTGTAGTCTACATACAAAATTCTAGGCCAGCCAGAGCTACACAGTGAGATAGTATCACAATAATAAATAAATGGATGAATAAATAAATAAATAAATAAATGAATGAATAAATGAATAAATGAATGATGAATGAATAAGCAGAGCTGCCCTATGATCCAGGCATACCATCCCTTGGGATATACATACCCAAAACGAATCAAAGCAAGCATACCAAAGAGATCCTTAAACAACCATGCTTATTATGATACTGTTCACAATAGTCAAGATGTGGAAGTAACCTAGATATCCAACAACAGATACAAAGAAAATGTGGTGCACATACCCAATGGAGTTTGATTCAGCCTGGACAGATGAGATCATTTTAAGAAAAAAATTTCCTTGTAAAATATTAAGGTATTATACTCCCTTTGCAACTCCCTTGTTTTGTTTCGTCTTTCCTCCTTTTCTTTATGAGGCAATCATAGTGGGTTATATAACCATTCCAAAGTGTTTGATATACCCACACATGTGGTAGTTTAAATGAGAGGTTCCTCATAAATATCAAGCATTTGAATACATGGTGCCCAGTTGGCGGCTGTTATGGAGGACTAGGATGTGTACACTGGCTGAAGGAAGTATGTCACTGTGGATAAGCTTTAAGGACTCAAAACACTCAGGCCACTTCAAATTAGCTCCCTCTGTTTTCCTGCTTGTGGCTGTGAGCTCTCAGCTTCTGCTGCCATGCCTTCATTCTGTCACTCTAACCCTCTGGACCAGTAAGCCAGTTAAACTTTCTTCTGTAAACCACTTGATCACAATGTCTCATTGCAGAAATAGAAAAGTTAATACAATGCACATTTATTATATTATCTTAGAAAATACAACTATGTAAATGCTTATATCTTTATGTATAAACAGAAAATACATAATACAAAAGACATCTGAGGATGAGAAAACCTTCAATTCAGGACAATTGTTACTAGCATAGGAACTCCACAGCTCCACATAGAGCTCTGGGACAGTGTGAAAGGTGAGGTTCCACCAGAAAGGCGTTAGTTGACTGAGCATGATGGTTTATACCTGTACTCCCAGCAATCAACAGGCTGAGGATCCCAAATTCAAGGTCAGTCTGGCTATATGACAAGACCCAACCAAAAAAGAAGGAAGAAAGAAAACTTCAGTCTAGTCAAATCTTTGGTAATATTTTTTTTCCCTAACTTAGGTGGTATCAACTAGTTCAGCATATTATTTTGCAGGGTTTTTGCTGTTGTTTTTTAAGAAACTATAGCTGGGCATGGTGATGCAGAGGCCAGCAAATTTCTGTGAGTTCAATGCCAGCCTGGCCTATAAATCAAGGCCAGGCCAGCCAGACCTACACAGTGAGACCCTGTCTCAACAAATCAAAATGAAAGAAAATATAAGTTAACTTTCATTTTACTTTTAATTCTACAATGTAAAGATATATTGCTATATGATAAAGCAACCTCTGGAGGCATCACCATCGCTGACCTCAAGCTCTACTATAGAGCTATAGTAATAAAAACAGCTTGGTACTGGTATAAAAACCAACATACGGACCAATGGAATCAAAATGAAGACCCTGACATTAATCCATGCACATATGAACACCTGATTTTTTATAAAAAAGCCAAAACTATACAATGAAAAAAAGAAAGTATCTTCAACAAACGGTGCTGGCATAACTGGATGTCAATATGTAAAAGATTACAAATAGATCCATATCTGTCACCATGCACAAAACTCAAGTCCAAGTGGATCAGAGACCTCAACATAAATCCAGTTACACTAAACTTAATAGAAGAGAAAGTAGGAAGTACTCTTGAAAGCACTGGCACTGGAGACCACTTCCTAAATATAACACCAATAGCACAGACCCTGAGCACAACAATTAATAAGTGGGACCTCTTGAAACTGAGAAGCTTTTACAGGGCGAAAGACATGGTCAATAAAAGACAGCCTACAGAATGGGAAAAGATCTTCACCAACCCCACATCTGACAGAGGACTGATCTCCATGGTATATAAAGAACTCAAGGAACTAGACATCAAAATACTGAACAATCCAATTAAAAAATGGGCTAAAGAGCTAAACAGAGAATTTATAAAACAAGAATCACAAATGGCTGAAAGACATTTAAAGAAATGCTCAACATCCTTAATCATCAGAGAAATGCAAATCAAAACAACTCTGAGATACCACCTTACACCTGTCAGAATGGCTATGATAAAAAACACCAATGACAGTCAATGTTGGAGAGGATGTGGAGCAAAGGGAACACTCCTCCACTGTTGGTGGAAATGCAAGCTTGTACAACCACTATGGAAATCAGTATGGCAGTTTCTCAGAAAATTAGGAATCCAACTACCTCAAGACCCAGCCATACCACTCTTGGGCATATACCCAAGGAATGCTGACTCATACCACAAAGACACATGCTCAACTATGTTCATAGCAGCACTATTTGTAATAGCCAGAACCTGGAAACAACCTAGATGCCTGTCAACAGAAGAATGGATTAAGAAAATGTGGTACATACACACAATGGAGTATACTCAGCAGAGAAAAACAATGAACGCATGAAATTTGCAGGCAAATGGATGGAACTAGAAAAAAAATCATCCTGAGAGAGGTAACCAAAACCCAGAAGGACAAACATGGTATGTACTCACTCATAAGTGGATTCTAGATATAAAATAAAGAACAATCAGACTACAACCCACAGAACCATGGAGGCTATATATATACTATGGCGGACCCTAGGACGACTGTGAGTTATAATAAATTTTGGTTTTACTCAATTATTGAGCAAGCCTCAATGAAACAATTCACTATTAAGATAAGAATACATACTGTATCAAGCTGATAATAGAAAAATTAATTAATTAATTTTTAAAATTAAAAAATAAAAGAAAAATTTGAACTATAAAAAAACAAACAAACAGATTTTACTAAAGTAAAAAAAGGGGGAACTAGGGACTCATCATTCTTCTCCACATTCTATTCTTTCCCTTGTTTTACATATTTTAAATTTTTTATCAGTGGATTCTGCTGGAGTAACCACTGCAGATAAGCACTGGAGGGCTCCTGTTGCAAATCACCCTCTGGAGCGATGGAAGGATCTTCCTACTGGCACTTGGAGGAGACCCCATCTGGTGTTGGTGTGGACCCGGGGTTCTGTTTATGTCTTTCCTCAGGACAATGAGGTTCCTCTTTGGATTCCTGAGCACTGAATGCGCCCTGTGGCTGCTGCTGAAGCCCAACATGACAGAGACCTATTTGGTCTTCATGAAAAACTCTACCCTACTGATGCCAATGGGGATTGAGAACCCAATATGGCCAGCTTTGGCAAGCATTAATGTAAGCCTAGGAAATGTAGCCATGCAGTTGGATTCTCCAGGAGGTAATGTATGGTAACTGCTTTTTCAAGTATGTTTGAGAACCTGTCACCCAGACACCCTGGAGATTAAGGATAACTCTGAAGGTCACTGACCTCCATTTATTAACAGTAGCATGCCAGCTAAGCCTTTTTATTTTCACAATCCTCTTCAAGCTGGTGTAGTACCTACTTTTCAGGAGTGGCTCTGTGCAACATTTATTGGCCTCCTGAAATTCATTTAGCCCCCTTTTGAAGATACCTTAAAATTTATGAGCCTGAATGTAGCCATTATAAGACCATTAGTTATGTTCCTTATGAGCTGCCTGTTTTTTCTTTATGGTTCTTAGTTGTTCTTTTGCAGAGCTGCCAGCTTAAGTCATGCTGGGATCAAGAAAAATGGGCATTGGCGGTTCATGTTACTGGAGTTGTATCCATGCCAGTGGATGTCCACACACTCCAGAAGAGAATTTGACATTGCTGCTGCCGTTGTTGCTGTTATAGCAATGGCGGCCACTGCTGCTACTGTTTCTGGGACTACCATTTCATAATTGCTTACTACAGCTAGCACAGTGGAGACCCTGGCAGCAAAAGTAGCTACCATAGTTAGCTAATCTTTCATTCTATTAGGCATGATAAATTTAAATCAATAGTTATATACATTTCAATTGGCTTTGAAAATTAAATTTATAAACTCAAGTTCCATTTGCTTTTGGGATACCATCTTACAAGGACTCCAATTTGCAGTAAGGCTCGTTAAGGAAGGGAATGGCTCAGTTGCCTTTAGTCTACTGGCTGTGGGTGGGATAGGACTTCTATTGGTCTTTTCTGTGTCTAACACACAGATTGAAAGCCCAGTGCACTTTGAGATCTTTGGCAGCAGTTAACTCTGCAGCTCACACACGATTGAGCCTGTATGATAATGAGTATTCAGAGACGGGTAATACCTGGGGGGCACTCACCAACCTAAGACCGAGTGCCTGTGTGGTCTGGACAGGGATCTCCATGACGGGTAAGGTGACCTGCTGACGTCCCAAGCAACCTAAGTCAGAAGCTCATTTTTTAGTAAAAGGGAGACCTATAGGGTCCTGGCCCCCCTGTTTTGGGTAACTGTTGCCTTGCTTGCTGACCTTGACCTTCATATCCTCCCTATGCTAATTCCCTCCCGGGTTCCACCCTCCTGAATGCTTAAGGGAAGTTCCTTGTCTGTGAATCCTGCATAATGGGCATTAACAGCTTAGATGCATGATTGTAAAACATCGATAGGGAACTTCTGCCCTCCAGGGTTCTCCCATTGTGCTGTAAGCCTGTATTTAAGACCTCTTCCCTCCATTAAATAAATGAATGAATGAATGAATGAATAGAAACAAACAAAAACAAAAAAAGAAAAGCAAAACAACAACAACAAAAAAGATATATTGCTATAAACTGAGAGAGACCACCATGACGGTAGCGTCCCCATAACAAGTATTACTGTACTAACAGAAGAAATGGCACTATCAACCCCCCACTCACTCTCCGTCTCACTCTCTCTCATGCTCTCTCCTCTTGCTTTCTCACTCACTCTGACTTCTCTCTTCCTCTCCCCTCTTCTTCCTCCTCTTTCCCTCTATCTTCCTCTTTCTTACCCTCCTCTCCCTATCTACACCTCTATAGCTCCCCGTCCCCTTCCCTCTCCTGTATACTTTCAGTGAAGGACAAAAGCAACTAACTGCAAATCAAAAAGAAAATCCACACCAAACCCAGACAGGCTAGAACTGTGAGCTTGAACTCCTCAACCTTTATATTTATGAGAGTTTAAACTTTGTGTAAACATTTACTCAAAGATAGTATGTTGTGGAGTAAATTAGTATTAATGTCTCCTCCTTTTTTCTACTTTGTAACAGGTCTAGAAAGCAAGTTTTTTAATCACTGGGAGACATTTAGGCTTTTTACAGCTTTATAATCTACCAAGAAAATATTATACTGTAACTTTTTTAGGATTGACTTTTATTTTATATGTATGAATATTTTCCCTACATGTACACATGCATATAATCAAAGTATCTGGTACACATAAAGGTCAGAGGAGGGAATCAGGTCCCCCACAACTGGAGTTATTAGATGAGTACAAAACACCATATGGGTGCTTGGAACTGAACTGGGGTCCTCTTTAAGCAAGTGCTCTTAACCTCTGAGTCATACATTTTTCCAACCAAGTTTTTAACCTTTAAATTTGGACTGTATAGTAATAATGAATAATGTGATGAACTTATTGTTCTTGCATGATATAGCCACATTGCCCCAGCACAAGTTACTTAGTACATCTTTTTCCCACCACAATGACTAAGATGATACCATCATCAAAGACTGAATCCCCTTAACTTGCAAGTCTGTCCTACTGACCATTTATACTTTTCATCTCTTCTCAGTAAGAAGAATAAGGTAAAAGATAAAACATTGCTAATTATTACTATTTGATAATAGCTGCATCATGACTGTTCATAATATGTAATATATATTTTTCTAAGAATGTCCCAAACCTAATTACTTTAGACACTAGGCTCCAGTATCTATGATAGGTTCTGAGTTTCACAACAAAATAACCCTAACTCATCACTTGGAGACACAAAATCCTCTTAAGAATCAAAACACACAGATCCAGAAATTAACTCTGACCTCCTTTGATCCATGAGATTCTATTCCATCTGGAGCTTATCAACTGTAGAGCATGCCACCATTACAGAACAAAGTATGTCTTAGTCTAAAGGCATGTGACCACTGGTACAGAACCAAAAGCATCAATCCCCTGTGGATTAAAGCAGCCTTCAAACACTAATAACCCAAGACAGAAGTCAAGAGGAACAAAGTGGTTACCAGGGAGGAATTCTGCCTGCAGAGAGCTTGCCCTTCTGCCCTTCACACAAGAGTCTGTTTGCAACTGAAACTGGATTCTTGATTCCTACAAAATAAAATTGGCATTAAAAGAAATCAGAAATGTCTTCACATTTCTCCACTTTGTTTTCTGCTGTTTCAATAAGACAACTTTAAAATACCTTGGAAATTCTTTACAGACACCAAATGTACTAGCACAAACTTAACATGACTACAATAAAAACTTAAAATGTACTCTATGACAGCAGTTCTCAACCTGTGGATCATAACTCTTTTGGGGGTTAAATGACCCTTTCACAAGGGTCACCTAAGACCATCTGCATATTAGATATTTACATTAAGATTCATTAACAGTAGCAAAATTACAGTTATGAAGAAGCAACAAAAATAATTTTATGATTGGAGGTTACCACAACAGGAAGAACAGTATTAAAGAGTCACAGCATTAGGAAGTTTGAGAACCAATGGCCTTGGGGAACTCTGACCTGAGATTGTAAGCATTTCAATTTTTAAACAAAGACATAATATGTTATACATCTAACATATATTCAAGCAAGAACTGTGTACACTATGGGCAGAAAAACAGACACAGTCCTTTCCTGATAGGAAAGCCCAGGCAGTAAAGGTAAATACAAGTGTGCCCCATCCATCTACCTACTCACCCCAAAACATGGAACACCAAACAGTGTGTGAAAAATGTGAGCACACCTGTAATCCCAGCACTTGGGATACAGAAACAGAAGGATTATCCACTGTATGAGGGTAACCTAGGATATATAATAAGTTACAGGCCAACCTGGCCTATGGAGTAAGACTGCCTCACAAAACAAGTCATGACAGAATTGGAACTAGAAAAACAATTAACTTTACATCCTCTTTCATAACTCATGTCCCTTACCTGCATTCAATCCTTTCATACCTCTTATATTTAGCCTTTCTGGTTCCCTTTTCTTCATGTTATACTGTACCCACATATACATGTATTTACATATATACATCTATTATTGGCTAGATTCCATATATGGAAGAGAACATACTTTTTTGTTTCTGACATTTTGTGAACTCACTTAATACTATATATTCTATGTCCATCTATTTTTCTGCAATTTTTAACTTGATTTTTCTTTAGAGCCGAGTGATATTTTACCATATATGCATATATATGTATATATATTGAATTGTTATCTACTCATCTGTTGAAAAACAACTAGATTAACTCCAATTCTTTACTATAGAGAATAAAGCATCAATAAACATGGGAATGTAAATATCTCTGTGATTGAGTGTGGATTTCTCTGAGTGTATCCCAGAAGAGAAATAGCTGGGTAATATGGTAGTTCTATTTTTAATTTTTGGGAACTCTCCACACAGATTTCCACAATGGTTGTATTAGTTTGCACTCTGACAGTGATAACGGGTTTCTTTCTCTCCACATCTTCTCCAACATTTGCTGTAATATTTTTTGACAATAGTCATGTTGATTGTGGTGAGGTGCTATCTCAAAGTAGTTTAATTTTGCAATTCCCTGATGACTAGGGATATTGAACATTTAATTACTGGGCATTTGTATTTCCTTTTTGAAAACTATATCTTTGGTTCATTTGCTCATTTACTGATTGTCAATTTTAATTCCTTGATATTTAAATTCTTCAGTTCTTTGTATATTCTGGACATTAGTCCAGTGTCAACATGAAGCTGGTAAAGACTTTTTAACCATTCTGCCAATGGTAAACACCTTTAATCCTAGCACTCGGGAGGCAGCAGCAGCAGGCAGATCTCTGTGAGTTCAAGGCTAGCCTGGTCTATAGAGTGAGTTCCAGGACAGCCAGGGCTACACAGAGAAACCCTGTCTCAGAAAAACAAAAAGAAAAAAAAGGAGAAAAGACAAAGAAGAGAAAGATGGGTGAGGAAGAAGAAAAAGAAACAGTATCATTCTGTGGACTGTTAACTGTTGATTGTTTCCTCTGATGTCGGAACAAAGTCCAAGAATGGAGTCCTGTGAGGAGAATTCTGAGTGCTTGTTAGAAAACAAGACAAAAGTCTTGTGTGGTAGTTTGAAAATGGCCCCCAAAGGGATTGGCACTATTAGGAGGTGTGGCCTTGTTGGAATAGGTGTGGTCTTGTTGGAGGAAGTGAGTCAGTGTAGAGGCAGGCTTTGAGGTCTCACATATGCTCAAGACACGCCCAATGTCTCAGACCTCTTTCTGGTGCCTGCAAGTCAAGATGTATTGCTTTCAGCTCCTTCAGCAACACCATGACTGCCTGCATGCTGCCATGTCCCACCATGAAGCTAACGGACTAAATCTCTTGAACTGTAAGCCAGCCCCAGTTAAATATTTTCCTTTGTAAGAGTTGCCATGGTTATATGTCTCTTCACAGCAACAGAAACCCTAAATAAGACAGTCTTACGACCTCAGCTTCTTCAAAAACACAGAATTGTTCTTGGAATGTGCCTTCATGCTCTTGGGAAGACCCAAGGGCAGCAGATATGAATGAGTTTGGTTTAGACTGATTACTCATTACAACTGGCTATTGTTATTTGTTTATATGCCTCTATGGAAAAACATATTTTTGCCACATGCGGCTTGTCCTTGTGACTGTATACTTACACATGGAATTCTTAACCCTGAGAGTATAAATTGTCTGAGGCTCTGAATAAAGTTGGCTATTGCATGAGACTTTAGTTCACCTCATTTTAGGCTATATTCTCTAGGTCCCACCTTTAAAGTGATAAACACTTAGCTGTGTAGAAACTACCCCCAAGTATCAAGTGTTGGAACTGCATGAAAATAAAAACATTTCTGCACAGGAGAGGTGGAGCAATCCATATCTAGGATTAGGAAACTCCCAGAGAGAGCTAATCCTTGTGCAGGAACCTAACCCAGCAGGAAAAACATTCTGGAGCTATTTGTTTTCATATACATAAAGATTTGCAATGTTCTTCCTAAATTATATCAGCTGCAAAATATAACTTAGGAGCTAGCTCAGCTTGTATCATGTTTGCCACACTAGCACAAGGACCTGAACTCAATCTCTATAACCCACATTTTTAAAATGCCTGCCATGGTAATGCTGGGGAAGTCAAGGCAGGCAGATCCTGAAGGTTCTATGGCCAACCAGCCTAGTATACTCTGCAAGTTCCAAGCTAATAAAAGACCTTGTCTCAAAAAGAAGGTAAAAGATGCCTGGGAAATGTAACATGAATCTTAAAAGGTCTTATAATTAGAAATAACCCAGAGCCACATATTGGGATAAATTCTGAAAGATCAAAGAAGAACAAGCCACAGCTAACCTCACTTCACCAATCCTGTTTCCTCACACTAACTGTCTCTGAGTTCTCATCTGAATGGATCTCATCTGAACTGCTGCTAAAAGCCTAAAAGCTTTAAAACCTCTAGTTCCTGGTCCTCATGCCTCATACCTTTCTGCTTCCTGTCATCACTTCCTGGGATTAAAGGCGTGTATCTTTCCAAAGTAAAACATGAGATCTCAAGTCCTGGAATTAAAGGTATGTGTCACCATGCCTGGCTCTATTTCCAGTGTGGGCTTGAACTCATAGAGATCCGTATGGATTTTTGCCTCTGGAATGCTAGGATTAAAGGCTTCTGCTACCACTGCCTAACCTCTATGTTTAATATAGTGGCTGTTCTGTTCTCTGACCCTTCAATAAGTTTATTGGGGTGCTGATATATATATATATATATATATATAATCAGCCACAGGAAAAAGTTATCCAAGTTTGGGCTCTGGGTTCTATATATGCACACACAAATTCACATATATGTATACCAACACATGTATGAACATGCACACATGCACTCACATGCACAGAAAAATAATAATGAGGTAGGGTAAATCATATTCATCCCAACAAAAAAGATATAGTAACTGATGATATATTTATTCTATCTTATTTCTAGTTTTGCATTTTGTAAAATTTTCACTTTTGTATTTGAAATTGTTTTTGTTTTAGCATTCATCGTGCATCACAGGTTTCAATGCTGTTCTTTTTCTGCACCTATCTATGACATTTTCTCTATTACTTCCCATACCTCTAACTCATATACTTTTCCTCTTTGTCCTGTTTTAGTCCCTCTTTTTCCCTTTCTTCAGTTCCTTCCTCTTTATGATTCTCCATTATTATCTTCTCTGAGATTTATTACAATTGTCAAAACTACAAAAACAAAGAAATAGCCGGGCGGTGCGCACGCTTTAATCCAGCATCGGAGGCAGAGCAGGCGGATCTGTGAGTTCGAGGCAGCTGGCTACAAGTAGTTCCAGAAAAGCGCAAAGCTACACAGAGAAACCTGTCTCGAAAAAAAAAAAAAAAAAAAAAAAAAAAAAAAAAAAAAAAAAAAAAAAAAAAACAAAGAAATATTAAAAGCCATTGTAAGAGAAAGCACCAACTCACCTACAAAGATAAACACATAGAAATACTGGATCTCTTAACAATTCTAAGTGTTAAGAATTCAAGGAATGATTATGCATCAAGCCCTGAAATCAAAAAACTGCCAACCAAGAATGCCAAGTCTACATATTGAGTTCTAAGCCAGCTATACTTAGTGAGACTCTCAGAGGAAAAAAATTAATATTTTGGAATAATTCCCAACAAAATTATTTCTATACTACACAAACCCTTTCAAATATAGAAAACAATACCTGGTCTGGAGTATGAGGCCAGCTATGACAGAATACACTAAGAAGCCATTTCTCATGAACTTCACCTAACTTGCCAATAAAATTTTGTAAGGAAGGGAATATCTTTTCAATAAAGGCAATAAGTCACTTCAAATCCCCACCAAAAATAACACACACAAAAGTTAGTCTGAACTTGGTATAAATAAATAAATAAATAAATAAATAAATAAATAAATAAATAAATAAATTGCTCAGGGTAAAAACAATTTAAAAAATAATAGTAAAATACAAGAACTAGCCAGTTTTGTTTTGTTTGTTTGTTTGTTTTTAAACAGAGAGAAAGAAAAAAGTAAGGGCTGGAGAGATAGTTCAGCAGGTAAGAGCACTGGCTGCTCTTTCTGAGGACCTGGATTCCCTCCCAGCATCTATATAGCTCATAACCACCTTTAATTCCAGTCTCAAGATATCTAATGCCCTCTTCTGGCCTCTGTAGGCACTGCACACAAGTAGGGCACAGACATACATACATACATACAGGCAGTCAAAATACCACATACATAAAATAAAAATTTAAAAAATTTGAACCTTAAATGCATTATAATAGAAAACTTGTTCACTCAAAGACAGCATTAAGACAATAAAAAAAGAAGTAACAGCCTGGAAGGAAATAGCCATCATATATGCATCTGAAAAGGGGTTTTTAACTAAATATACAAAATATGTCTACAAAGCAATAAAAAAGAATAACCAATAAAAATGTTAAGAAGTTATTGCCAGGCAGTGGTGGTGCACGCCTTTAATCCCAGCACTCGGGAAGCAGAGGCAGGCAGATCTCTGTGAGTTCGAGGCCAGCCTGGGCTACCAAGTGAGTTCCAGGAAAGGTACAAAGCTACACAGAGAAACTCTGTCTCAAAAAACAAAAACAAAACAAAAAAAATGTTAAGAAGTTATAAATGAAAACTTTACAACAAGGATTTCTAAAGGTTGTATATGTAGAAGAAAAGGCATTTAGTATTCATAGGACAACTCAAAACAACACATTCACAGAAATATTAAAATGGCTTTTTAATTAAAATTATTGAATAATAATAAGCAATATCAAAAAAAAAGATGTAGCAAGGCTTTCAAAAAAGATTTTTCTATCACTTGGCAAAAAGCCAAGGAAATGTCCTACTTGTTCTTTGTATGACCAAACTCTACTACCTGCAGGAAGTAACCCAAAGTGTACTCAAAGAAAAGATATGTGACAAACAGATATGTTTCATTTTGCAGAATTTGGAAAATTAAAATATGTACACCATAGCATGGATATGCAGTCAGGATTTCAATGGGCAACAGCTTTGGTTTCTGAAAAAGCTGATTCTGTAATTTTTTTTAAGATTTATTTATTTATTATGTATACAGTATTCTGCCTGCATGTATGCCTGCAAGCCAGAAAAGGGCACCAGATTTCATTATAGATGGTTGTGAGCCACTATGTGGTTGCTGGGAATTGAACTCAGGACCTCTGGAAGAGTAGCCAATGATCTTAACCTCTGAGTTATCTCTCCAGCACGATTCTGTAATTACACATTTATTAAAAGTTATGGCCATCATGGGGATACCTGTACAAATTAAGACTGACAATGCTCCAGCATATGTCTCTAGTAAAATGAAACAGTTCTTTGCATATTGTAACATAAAGCATACTACAAGTATATCACACAATTCTACAGGGCAAGCAGTTATAGAAAGATCTAATCACACTCTAAAAGATATGCTTAATAAACAGAAAGGGGTCATAAAAACCCCCAGAGATGGATTGCACAATGCTTTACTAACTTTAAAATTTGTAAATGCTAATGAGAAAGGAACAACAGCTGCAGAGAGACAATGAATAATAGAAAAAATGTGGAATTAAATCAGCCTGTATACTTTAAGGATGTTGTTGACCTAAGAATAAAAACCAGAATATGTGTTATGTTGGGAAAGATGTTTTGTTTTTGTTTCCACAAAAAAAGAAAAGCTGTAGATACCATCAAAATTGATAAAGATTAGATTCGAACAGAAGAGACCTCTTGATTAGAAGATGCAATAGTTCAATAAACAATGTGACCATTCAATCTAACATATAATACTAACAAATGCCTTCCATTTGATCAGATATAACCTGCCAAAAAGGAAACTCCCCCAAAGTTAAGGAAGGGGCAGGGTTTTATTTTTGACTTTCCAGGAGAATAAAGGCATCCAACTAAGGAATCTGAAGATCTCTGGACAAATGAGACATCTGAAAAAAAAGGACAAAAACCACAGAAAGTGACCCAAGGGGTTGGGGATTTAGCTCAGTGGTAGAGAGCTTGCCTAGAAAGCGCAAGGCCCTGGGTTCGGTCCTCAGCTCAAAAAAAGAAGTGCCCCAAGAAAAAGAATAAATTGGCCTAATGGTAGAGCACATTTCCAACAGGATAAAATTTCAGACCAGGCAGTGGTGGTGCACGCCTTTAATCCCAGCACTTGGTAGGCAGAGCCAGGCGGATCTCTGTAAGTTTAAGGCCAGCCTGGGCTACAGAGTGAGTTCCAGGAAGGCACCAAAGCTACATAAAGAAACCCTGTCTTGGGGGGAAAATATTCATATATCTTCCCCAAATGTGTTTTTCTGCTCTTCTCTACAGACAGAAAAGGCAAATGGTCTTTTTGTAGTCCCAGTTCAATTAAAAATTAAAGCTGGCTTTGAAGTTGAAGCATGGCTCTCTACTTCTCTAAACCCAAGCATGCTTGTTAAAGGGAAATTCAAAATCTCTATCTCATGTCAGAAGAGACACCTCGAATGGAACAAAAGAAAAACCAAAATAAAGAAACTGATCTATTGCAGCTAATCTCATAATCCTTTGGTTTTATTTTGGCTCTTTAAAATTTTTCTTAAGGTATAAATATTATCTCAAAATTCATAAGATTAATATATATATATATATATAAACTTTCTATTATGATATTAATAGTCATATAGAGTACTAATTCTAGAAAAGGGCTTAATCCAGCTTCCTATACACGATTTTGGGGTGAGTCTGAATCAGATAACTAGAAATTAAGTTTGTATACTCAAGATATACTTAACAAATCAGGGTTTATTCAACCTCTCCAAGATCTGCTGCATATGACATTTAAGATAAATATTTAAGTTTTCTGCAGTGAACCATGACCTTTGAAGTCTCCAAAAAGATGATGGAGCTCCCCAACAATGATCCCACCTACATTGTGGTAATGCCACTAGGCTGACAACAACCACCCAAAAATCAGCTTTGGACTACAAACTGCTCAGAACAATTTTAAGGCAGCTAGCTGAGATGGTCCAGCCTCATGCACTACTCCAGCAAGGACTTCAAATAAGACCTACACTTTCCCATTATTCAGAAACTGGCAACAAATAATACATTTAGCTCTCCCAGGACTCAACCATTAACTCACTTTTCTCAGGGTCCCCTAGAGATGCCATCACCCCCCTAGACAGCAGGAAGCAGTATAGAGAACATGACACCCACATTCCCAAGAAGTGGAGTGGATAGTTTTTGGTCATTCATTGGGTTATAGATATTTGTCATCGTTTAGGGGGGTTGGTTACAAATTGTTATTGGTAATGGTCAGGAAAAAAGCTGAACAAGGAAGGTTAGATTCAGGGATCTCATTTTGAAAAGAAAAAGGGCGATATAGAAATAATAGGATAAAAGGGTAAATTACTGAATCTACTATTAAACTAAAAAAGCAACTACTAGTCAAATATTTTACATTGGTGTGGATTTTTGTATATTGATACAAATTTAAGGTTATTTTTGTTATATTGTATAAATATTTCTTCTCAAGATATTTTTTTATATTGATTCAAATTTAAAGGTTTTTTTGTTTTTGTTTTTTCAAGACAAGGTTTCTCTGTGTAACAGTCCTGACTGTCCTGTAACTCAATTTGTAGACCAGGCTGGCCTCAAACCCACAGAGATCCATCTGCCTCTGCCTCACAAATGTTGGGATTAAAGGCGTGCACCACCACCTCCCAGCTTATTTTTGTTAGAAAATACCATATATATATATATTTCTACTCTTATTTAAGGTATTGTACCTATGTAGCTCATTTAACAATGTAATGTAAATTTCTAGTCCTTGAAAGTTATTACTACAAACTAGTTAGGATAATTAAAAAATGTAGGTTGGTAGTTAGTCACCTATTACAATCAAACTTGTAGTCATGTTAGGTATGTTTTCAAGGTCAGACAGAGATATATTTCAGATAGGTGGATTTTAAACACTTCAGAGATCAACAGAATATGGCATTTAAAATGTTTTAATAATATAAGGCTTTTTATGACAGCGAGACATGTCTGCTCCTGGCAGTAACAATCTACTTCAGAGAAGATGATGGGCATTGAAAAAACTCCATATGGAGTTTGCTTTCTTTGTGGCAAAGGTTAGCCACTGGGCAAGAAACTGCCCTTGCCATAACTGCTAACAGTATGCTGTCCAAATTGGACAAGCAGGACACAATAGAAAGCAACTGCCAAACTTTGCCAAGACAAGGTAGGACCAGTCCTTCAAAATTCCTGCTTCATAGAAAAGTTTACCAGATATTCTGGGCCTATATGCCAAAGATGGATGCCCCAGTGTTACAGAGGAACCTTGGGTGACTGTCCAGGCAACCAGCTGTTTCTGTCATTTCTTAGTTTGGAAGTTGTCTGCTCTGCAATTCCTGTTTACTCAGATAATATTATATCCTTCCAGGTCTTTGATAGAGTTGAAGACTAGATAACTATAGCTACAGTTTTCCTTGTTACCAAATTAGGAAAAGAAACTCATAAAAGAGGTGTAAAGTGTATAAGGTTCAGAGACATAAAAAGATAGTTTGGGGTTGGTAATACAAGTTAGGATTAAAAGTGAATTAGGTACAAAACTTTGGACTCACCAAGATAGGATAGATAATGCAGTATTTTCTCTAAATTTGCCAAATGCAAATGGACTGGACATTGTGGATATAATTCTTACCTGATAGTTGCTCTTATTGTATATAGTTTAACTATGTTAGAGTTAAAACCTTCCCTTTTTATTTAGACAAAAAGCAGGAAATGTGTGATATTTGGATCGGATTCTGACAATAAAGCTTGCTTTGAATCAGAGTGCAGAACTAGCCACTGACCAAATTAACCACAGAGGTTTTGGAGGACTGAGGACAGAGAAACAGGAAGTAGTAAGGCAGGGCTTAGAGAGTCTCAGTCCTTTTGAATGGAGGAATGGAAGAGATAGGTCACTGGCAGCTTCTCTGTTGCTTCTCTGATCATTCAGGTTCTTACCCCAATATCTGACTCCCAATTTTACTGATAAAGAATAATTAGATAAACACATCATATGGGTTTGGCGGGTACAGGTATTCATGAAGGACACAGGCATCAGTTCCCCTTAACTTGGAATTACAGGTGGTTATAAGCTGGCAGTTTTAGGGGGATTGGACTTGGGTCCTCTACAAGAACAGTATATACTTTTAACCACTGAGCCATCTCTCCAGCTCAATGTTCTAAATTCTAACATGATAGCATTTAATGTCTTGATCTAGATGTGTATGTCTGGATACCTTAGAAACTTCACAAATCTACAGATAAAACTATGTACACTTAATGTATCTTTAAATGAATTGTAAACCACTAAATAAATCTTTTATGTACTAATGTAAAAAGACAGCTACAGCCAGGCAGTGGTGGCCCACGCCTTTAATCTCAGCACTTGGGAGGCAGAGCAGGTGGATCTCTGTGAGTTCGAGGCCAGCCTGGGCTACAGAGTGAATTCCAGGAAAGGCACAAAGCTACACAGAGAAACCCTGTCTCGAAAAAAACCAAAAAAAAAAAAAAAAAGACAGCCACAAGACTCTGATTTAAACCAAAAAACTTCCAGCAATGGGCAGAGTGCTGCAAACGTAAAATTCTAACAGTCAAAGGCTACTGCTGGGGTGTTAAGAAATTAATCCAGCCTGGGTGCAAAGTTCAAGGGCAGCCTGAGCTACATAATTAGACTGCTTTAAACAAAAGAAGAACAGGAAACAGAGAAGGAAGAGGGAGAGGGGAAAAAAGAAAAGGAGGGAACTCTGTTTCATTAAAATATATGTGTGTTGGCCAATGACATGGCTCAGCAGGAAAACATGCTTGTTATACAAAGCTGAGGACCTGATTTATTTCCCAAACTCACATAAAAAGATGGGCGGTGCAGCATGCATGTGTGATCTCAGCTTTCCTGAGGTGAGATGTGAGGAAGGAACGGGACAACTGGCCAGAGCTACTGTGGCAGGTAGCCTCCAGTATACAATATAACAGAAACCACAAGAGACCCCTCCTAAGCCAAGTGGAACAAAACCAACACTTACAAGTTATCCTCTTGCGGGGGTGGGAGGAGGGAGGACAGGGGAATCCATGGCTGATATGTAAAATTAAATTAATTATAAAATAAAAATAAAATTAAAAATTTTTTTAAAAAAAGCTGTTCTCTAACCTCCACATGCATACAGTGGCACGCAGTACATGTGCTCACATTCCTATCATGCACACAGAATAACATTCATGTTTTAAAAACAACCATATTCACAGAATACATATCTACTATATAAATAACCCAGATTTTTTCCTGGTTAATAACCAGGAGGAGAAGAGGGATAGAAAGGAGAGTTTTCTAGAATTGAAAGTAAATTTTATTTATATCTCCTAAATGTATTAATGTTAATATAAATATATTTCAAATTGGAAAGTTAATAGAATATTCTGAATTAGTGTTAAATGTCCATAATCTCTTTTAGGACTAGAGAAAAGGAGTATACTTCTAACCAAACTAGGTCATAGACTGCTCTATTTAATTTTGTTATGTTTGCTTTTTTGTTGTTGTTGTTTTCCAGTGTCGGAATTCAGAGTGAGGACCTTGTTCACGGTAGGAAAATAATCTACCAACTAAGCTACATTCCTAGTATTGGAGGCTTTCTTTAGAACTGCTTATACCTAAGATTTTATGCTCTTACTTTAGTAAAGGAGGAATAACAATTGTTTCAGCATCCTTCCAAACAAAAATGATTAAAAATATGGGAATAAGTCTTCAGAAGGTATGGAATGGTAACAGACTCAGTTTTTCAAATAAAAGGACTATATCATAATGCCCACATACCACTCAGTGCTCCAACTGCTCCAAAATTCAAGGATTTTCCATCCATTATGCTGGCATCACACTCAATTTCTCCTAAGAGATTTAGATTAGATCCCATTCCTGCATTTGTAAAAGGAGAATCCTAAAAAACAAAAAAATGAATTTAAATAATATTAGACGTAAAAAAGAATTAATGTCAATCCTTCATAAACCCTCTAAAACCTAGAAGGTAAGTGTGGTGGTATTCTAATTGTACTGAAATGTGATTTTAATTGTATGTTAATAAATAAAGTTGCCCGGGGGTCAGAGCTATTAGAGCCATAGACAGAGTGTGGCAGTGGTGGCGCACGCCTTTAATCCCATAGATCTCTGTGTGTTCAGGGATACAGCCAGCATTGGAGACATATGCTTTTAAGACCTGGGGGGCTGTACATACAGACAGTGACGAGGCAGTCACATGTTTGGATTTACAACCAATGAGAAGGCAGAACAAAAGACTATAAAAAGACAGACAGACGGGAAATAGCTCTCTTTCGGGAAGCTAGGAGCTCGCAGGAGGAAGGGTAAGATTTTAGCTCTGAGCTCTGATCTCTTGGCTTTCTCTTTTACATTGGTTCTGTGTTTCTTATTTAATAAGACGGTTGGTTACATCTACAGGTAAGAGAACACTTTCTAAGATTCATGCAATATCAGTACTTCTCTGATGACAAAGGACAAAAATATTATGAGAAAATTAGAGGCCAATATACTTTATAGATGCTAACATCAAAATCATCAAAGAAACAAAAACAAATCAAATCCAGCAGAATATGAACAAGTGTTTATATCATGAACAAGAAGGATGGCAAGAAGGTAAGGCTGGTTTAATATCTGAAGAAAAAAAAAACAATCAAAATAACCCATGTTAATAAAATAATCATGTCAAGAGACATTAGGGAAAAAGTACTTAAACTACAACACCCTTTCATGAGAACAAAACAAAAAAAAAAAAAAAAAAAAAAACTAAGCTAGAAACAGAAAACAACATCCTTGCCATGATAAAGGAAACCTACAAAAAGTCCAAAGCTAACACTGAAAAGTGGGGAAAAGGGGAAAGACTGACTAGATTTCCCTCAAGTCAAAACACAACAGGAATATCCACTCTTGCCACTTCTTATTCAACAACAGCAAGACAACTGTAGAAAGACAAGTAGGAAAGAAAGAAAGAGCAACTCAATTTCTAAGACAGAATCAAGTTAAGTATCTTTTTTTAAAAAAAAGGAAAAGAAAACATGATCTTTTTAGCATGAGTTACCTGGACAAAACAATGGTTTGTTAGGACATGTAGCTAGAGCTACATGAGACCGTGTCTCCAAAGGGTGAGAAAATGTTAAAATAGGGCCATAATGAAAATAAGTTTAGGGACTCTGGAGTGGTGACTCAGCGGTTAAGAACACTTGTTCCTCTTGCTGAATACTCAGGTTAGATGCCTAACACTAACATGGTGGCTCACAACTATTAACCCCAGTCATAGGAAAAGAGGGAGCCTCAGTTGAGAAAATGTCACCATAAGATAGGGCTATATGGGCTGGAGAGATGGCTCAGTGGTTAACAGCACTGCCTGCTCTTCCAGAGGTCCTGAGTTCAACTCCCAGCAACCACATCGTGGCTCACAACCATCTGTAATGAGATCTGGTGCCCTCTTCTGGCCTGCAGTCATACATGCTGTATACATAACAAATAAATAAATAAATCTTTAATAAGAAAAAAAAAAAAAGATAGGGCTGTAGACAAGCCTTTAGGCATTTTCTTAACTAGTAATTAATGGGAAATAGCCCAGCCCGTTCTGGTGGCACCATTCCGGAGTAGCTGGTTCTGGAAGGAAGCAGGATAACCAAGTTATAGGGACCAAGTCAGTGAGCAGCACCCTTCTGTGGTCTCTGCATCAGCTCCTGCCTCCAAGTAGCTGTCATGTTTGAGTTCCTGTCCTGACTTCCTTCAGTGATGAACAGATAAGGAAGTACAAGCCAAATAAACCCTTTCCTCCCCAAGTTTCATAACAGCAACAGTAACCCTATCTAAGACAAACTTAACTAAGACAGTATGCATCACTACACTCAGCTTACATCTTAATTTCTGTTATTAATTCGTCCCACAGAGCATAAGCCCCTTTGTCTTTTTAGGTGTTATATCCCAGAGTCTAAAGCAATGTTTCATTCACACATGGTAAATATTTATAAGATGACTAAATAGCAGTTGATCATAACCAGGTAAAGCAGAATAATGATGACTGTGAACTATCACGCCATAAGCCAGCTAGACACTAATTCTTATGTGACATTCCTACAGAGAAATTCCAGGGGAAAAAAAAAAAAGACTTCAACTAGAAATGTCCCTTTGAAGGAAAGGATGAAAGAAGTAGCAAGCCAAGCTCTACTCTTCTACCATGACAGGGAAGCTTCTCCTACAGTAAAAGCAGGCAGCATCCAGCCAAGGCAAAAAGCTGCAACACTACTTTTTCACTTGAAACTAAAAGCTGCACTACCCACTACTTAGTGTCTTTTGATAAAAGCACAAAATAAGGAGTTTATACAGCTACAGGGTTTACTGTACCTTGGGGGATTTATTATGTAACCTCTATAAACATCTCTTACAGATACAAACAATTAAGTTTTCAAATATATGAAAACCAAACTAGTACAATATAAAATTATTTTATATAAAATGGTCCTATCTGTCCAATCACCAATATTCCTATTAAAGTATGTCAAATGTCCACTGATAGATCACTAACACATTAGTGTTCACACTCTATCTCAAGTGTAAATTCAACAAGCACAGTTTAAAATTAATGAAACATGGGGGAATATATAATTTTTACCCATACATAAGTATTCCATTGAAATTCTTTTAATTACTGCCTCCATGACAGCCAGGTAGCTTTATTCATCTTAAAGTAACAAGTGGGACACAGTCTTAAAACAAACACTCATGAATCTTTCTAAGTAAGAGTAATAGGGTATGTAAATATAGCTCAGTGGCATAGAATTTACCTAGTGTTTGCATGACCCTGAATTTGATCCCAGGATAGAAAAAAAAAAGGTAATAAATACAGGGTGCATTTTCCATCACAACTTTTTTCAAATTAAAATAAGAAAAATGCAGCCTCAGACGAGCCTGTGCTACATAATCAGAACCCATCCCAAGAGAGGGGGCAGGGGTACAAACAAAAACTTAAAAAAAAATATGCAGTATGCCTATCTTAGCCAAGACTGTTCCAAAAATTATTAACTCCCTATTATTTCCTTATTGGCTCATGGTTCATCCTTCAGGATGAAGGATGGCTAATGAAACTGAGTCACTGACAAAAAACAATCAACACACACACACACACACACACACACACTTGGGGACATATTTAACAACCACTTTAGCTCAAATTTCTAAGAACTAATAATTGAAAGTTTCCCTATTTAAATTTCTTTGTAGTAGTATACATTAGGATTCATTTATTCAACAAATATTTATTGGATATCTACTGCCAGGCAATTTTTTTCCTGTAAAGGGCCAGATATATTAAATGATTCAGATTTGTGGACCACACAATGCTTCAGCTCTGCCCCTGAGGTACACAAGCAGCCAGAAAAAATACACAAAAAAATACATGGCTGCGTCCCAAAGAAGTTGCATTTTGTACCCTGAAATTTGAATCTCATATAATTTTCTAGTATCATAAAATATCAGTTTCCTTTTGATTTCGTTTCAATCATCTTAAAAACTAAAAACCATTACAAGTTTACAGACCATCAAAAATAGGGAGAAAGCTCATTTGGCTTTTTGGGCAAAGTTTGCGAAATAGTGAGATAAATCATAGGGTTTATAGTAATACACAAAACAGAATGTATTCTTCCCAACAAGTAGCCTCAATTCCAGCTATAGGAGGCAGATGCCTTCAGTAGCAGAGCATATGCTTAACACTGTCAAGGCCCTGGGTTCCATATCCAGTACCAAGAAAGGGAAGAAGTTGGCAGAGCAAGGAACAGAATGAAATACAGATGTCCTCTGGTATCTGAAGAGGATAAGTTTCAGAACACCCCACCACACTAAACCCTTATATAAAGTGGCATTGAGACTGAAGATGTAGTTCAGTGGTAAAATATTTGCCTAGCATGCATGAGATCTTGGGTTCAATCCCCAGTATCACCTAGTATTATTAAGAAAAAGAAAAAGTTTATGAACCTTGAATAACACATATTTGTTAAGACTTGTTGGCTCCTGCTTGCAATACTCAGAAGGCTGAGATAGTAGGGACACACATATCCAAAGCCAGACTGAGAGGGCTGGAGAAAAAGCTCAGCAATTAAGAGAAATTTATGCTCTTGCAGAGGACCTGGGTTGAGTTCCTAGCACCCTCATGACAGTTCACAAACCATCTGTAACTCCAGTTCCAGGGAATCCTACACTATCTTCTAGCCTCCGAGGGCACCAGTCATGCACATATACACATGCAGGCAAATACTCAAACACTTTAAATATATATATGGAAAAGGGGAAGAAAAAAAGCCAAGACTCAGTTACACAGTGAACTGTCTCAAAAATAATGTCAAGGATAATGGCCCAGACCTACAATTTTAGCACTCAGGAAGGTGAGGTAGAAAAATCTCCATGAGTTCAAAGCCAATTTGGCTACATAACTAATATAATATAGTTGTTACACTGTACCATTTAAGGAATGACCAAAAAAGCTATACATATTTAGTACAGATGCAAACTTTAGTTGGAATGTTTTTGATCTGCAACTATAAAGAGTCAGAAATCATGGCTATGTAGACTAACAATAAACTGGATGGCATATTAGACAATAGTAAATATAAAACTACAAATCTAAATAGAAGATAGTTCATGATCAGAAAGCTAAACAGGAGAGACAAGCAAACCACAAAGGTGTCCATAGCTTAGTTTTTATTTTGTTTCTTCTGACTTATTTCAGACTTAAATTTACAATATAAGTCAATATCCAAGAGCTGGCAAGATGGCTCAGTAGGTAAAAATGCCTGACATCATGTCTGACAACCAGAGTTCAATCACTGGATCCACAGGGTGTAAGGAGAGAACTGTCTCCCACAAGCAGTCCTCTGACCTACAGATGCCATGGCACATGTGTCCCAACACACAAAATAAAGAAAAAGGTAATTTAAATTTTTAAGTAATCTAATAACCAGAATATATACAGCTCTTCTACAACTGTGAATGATCAGAAAAGAAAATTTTAAATGGGCAAAAGACATGAAGCAACATCAACAGGTATTTTTCCCCAAAGACATACATATGGCCTACAAACACATAAAAATAGGCTGAATATCATTTCTATAAGGAAATAAAGAAACAATGATAAGGTACTGTAGTAGTTTGAATATAATTGGTCATATATTGGTCCCCATAAGCTCATAGGAAGTGGTATTATTAGGAGGTGTGGCTTTGTTGGAGGAAGTGTGTCACTGTGGAGGTGGGCTTTGAGGTCTCATATATGCTCAAGCCACACACAGTATCTCAGTTCACTTCCTGTTGCCTTTGGATCAAGATGTATTAACTCTCAGATCCTTCTCCAGCACCATGTCTGTCTGCGTGCTGCCTTGCTTCCTGACATGACAACAATGGACTAAACCTCTGAACTGTAAGCAAGCCACTCCAATTAAATGTTCTCCTTTATAAGATTTGCCATGCTCAAGGTGTCTCTTTACAGCAATAGAAACCCTAACTAAGACACAATTGTCATCCACAAGAACAGCCTTAGTGACAAAGGGAAAAAAAGAAAAAAAATAACAACATGGATGTAAAGCAATTCTCATACATTATTACTGCAATGGAAAACGATTCATTCTGTAGTTATGGAAAACAGTTTAATAGATCCACAAAAAGTTCAACATACAATTAACATGTAACCCAGAAAGTCTACCTATAGGTAAATATACAAAGAAACTAAAATCAATATTCAATATTTTTGCAGGGCTATTCCCAGCAAGGGTGTCTATAATAGTCTACAGGTAGAAACAGCCCCATAGTCATCAGTGGATGAATGGGCAAAAGTGCTGTAGTATGTACAAGAACAATGCTGACTAGGCCTCCAGAAAGAGGAATGAAGTACTGACAGATGCTGCAATATGGAAGTGCCTCAAAGGTGTGGAACTTAAGTGGCGAGGGGGGGAGGCACAAAAGGTATGATTTAAGTTATATGAATTATCCAGAACAGATACATCCATAGAGAGAAACAACAGACCATGAGTCGCCATCTGATAGAAGACAAGCAAATAAAGAGTAACTGCCTAAGGTGTATGAGGAGTCTTTACAGAAATAAAAATATTTGGAACAAGATAGAAAATGGTCTACAAAGCACTGTGAACATACTGATTTTAGTTTTTCAAATTGTCATATGACTTCCACCTCAATTAAACATACAAAAGGAGATACAAAAGTACATATATTCAATGATTCTACATATGTCAAGTTTTATAATTCACAAAATATTGTTACCCTAGTGTCACTGAAGACCTTCTAGAGGGGCAGAAACATTGTGTTTCCTGGTCCAGGTGCTACAGACACAGGGCTGTGTTCACTATGAAAAATTACCAGTTATCCATAAACAATAAACGTGCTTACTTTCTAGCATATATACTATACTCAATAAACAGCTTTAAAGCCACAATGCAAATTTCTTAGAATAAAACAACTAAAGTTTTTTAAGACTGTTAAAACTGTGGATCCAATCAGTCTGTCTGCTCAAAATAAAAGAATCATTAAGTGAAATTCTCAATTCTCCAAAGAGTCTCATTTGAAACATATGAGTTAAATTTAATGTTCTTTTATTTTTAAATAAGCCACTACACATGACCCTGTCATAGCTGGACCATGTCCTCACTTTGAGAAACTCATTTCAATGACTCCCTAGGCTGCTTCACTTCACTCTCTCTGTGAAGCCATTTTCAGGAAGTTTGTACTCTATCAACATTAGCACATAGGAAATAAGAAGTAAACAGCTACACAACAACTATGAAACACTGCAAAGGTGATCACTAAGGTAGCAAGATTCACCCTACCTAGAGTAGAGAAAGATGTGAATCATTTCACAAAGACTGAAATGAGAATGACCGGTAGGTACATAAAAGTTTTCTAGACAATCATTAGTGACATAGTCACAAATACTACATGAAGTACTAACATGTTTTCTATTGAGTAATGGAATAAAGATAGGATAAATGGTGGGAAGCTAAATATTCTGTAGAGGAGGTTAGCAAAACAAAGATGGAAATGAAGGCAACGTGTTTGGAGTCATGGTTTTCGCCACAAACACTCAGCACAGTACTTTGCTCCAGAGACTCCAAGTGAATCAAGAATTTGGTTCAAGCTTATCTGGAGCTCCAAGTACTTTGATCTGTTTTAGCTGCAGCTTCAAAACTCTATGGAGATACGTTTGGGAAATGGTTCAAGCTGCTGCAACTGGTGTTTTTGAAAAGTTATTAGTTTGATTTAGAATTCGTTTCAAAAGTAATAAGCTACTTAAGTTTTGATAGAAATTCTTTTTTATAACAATTTTCAGCCCCTAAGAGCAATGAACTACTGTCAAACTATCAATTCATTTTCTTAGCCCTTATAACAAGGTAAACTTGACATTTTAATCCAAGATTATTTTCATTATTTTCAGCTATACCTTAAAGTGAAATAGTGTTAGCCACACTCAAAAGCTCTAAACTCAAGAGCCAGCTGTCTTTCAGCTCTGGCAGACTGTAGCCCTGAAAAAGGCACACTCCATTTGGCAAGATTTCCATTTTCTTTTTTTAAATAGAAGTTATAAAGCCATATAAATATATATGATTCTCTTAATGTTTAAATGTTGACAACAAGTTTCACATTTTTAAAGATTTAGTTAATGTGTATGATGCTCTGCCTATATGTATGCATATGCATGTAATCCAGAAGGGGACATCAGATCCCCTTGATCTGCAGTTACAGGGGTTATAAGCTGTCATGATGGTGATAGGAACCCAATATGGGTCTTCTGCAAGAGCAGTAAGTACCATACTACTGAACTTCTAAATACTTGAGTTCACTACTTTCTCTAAGAAGTTCAGTTTCTACTATTTCCTTACAATGGGAAAAGGCTAATGCAGTGATCAACTCAGATGTCTGCTTATACTCCTACACTGAACTTCTTGCCCTCCATCTTCTCTTCAGCTTGCCAATTTACCATTTCTCTGCATATTATTTAGGATACAGGAGGTAGACTTTATGGGTGCAAGTCTGCAAATTTTACTGTCCTTTCCTCAATTCTAAACAAACATTAAGTGAAAATATGACAAAACTTTTACTTTCAATAAATTTTATTTAACTGTTATTTATCCTTTCCATGATAAATAACTGAGAAGGTAGGCAATGATATAAATCTACAAATGGAAGTCACAAGAATATGAACTTCCCATAAATGTTAATACAAACTGAACCCAAATGCAAGATTTTTAGAACTGAAACGAATTAAGGTAGGGATATAGTTCAGTGATATTTACTTGCCTACTATACACTAATACACGTTGTGTTTAGTCCCTAGCACCAAAGGGAGGGGGAAGGAACAGAACGAAAAACTGAAGAACTGGAACTAATTAATGCCTACCTATTATTATAGGACTACAGACAACAATGTCAGAAGAGCAAATAGCTTTACTGCATGTAAAAAAGACACCTGAGGAAGTCCTATGATGCCTGTTCTCAGTTATTCTGTTTTTTAAGATATTCATGAATATTCAGTTATATCAACAATCCTACAAAAAAAAAAAAAAAAAAAACCTAGCCAATTAGAAATAATGAAGACACACTTTACTAAGGTACATACTAAGTGAGTTTGAAATGTTAGCAAACTATTACAATTTTAAAGAGTACATAGCTCTTTAAAAAATTAATGGACTTTGGGCAGTGGTGGCACACGCCTTTAATCCCAGCACTCGGGAGGCAGAGGCAGGCGGATCTCTATGAGTTCGAGGCCAGCCTGGTCTCCAAAGTGAGTACCAGGAAAGGCGCAAAGCTACACAGAGAAACCCTGTCTCAAAAAACAAAAAAACAAAAAAAAAAAAAAATAATAATGGACTTTGATAAGTCACCAGAGTTAGCCAGAAAACATTTTTATTAGGCCCAACTGAAGTCTTTTTCATTCACTAATACTAATCACTGCATACTTTGAAAGAAGATATTCTATTGTTGAGAAGGGTTCCTAACAAAATAAGAAAACTTTCCATCTTCATTCCATAACTCCTAAAGACAGAGTAGTCTTTCCTTTTGGCGTTCTCTCTTCCCTCTCTTTCTCAAGACATACTTGCAGATGCCCTGGCTGCCTTACAGACATGCTAAGAGTTCTTGCTGTGGTTGATCAAAGTTGGAATGCCTGAGGAAATTACTCAACTAGACAGCCCGGAATTGTATCCAGCCAAATAGTTAGAGTGCTTACTTAAACATGTGTTAAAGTAATATCTTAGATGTCCTGGATATAAGTTGAGAGAACATTTGTTTGCATCACACTCTGTGAATACTAAGGTTTAATATTAGTGACAGTTCATTTGTTAAAACGGTCCAACTGTACAAAAGACAACATACTTTGGCTGGAAACAACAGCATATGCACTAGGAAAATTCTTACGGTCCTAAACTATGTAAGATCTTTTGAAAATGTCAGAAAAAAAATGGAATAAATGTTGATATTTGTTCATTAGAACATTTGTTAATCTAGCATAGTCTGTCAAAAATATGATCATATTTTAATTATTTAAAATATTTTAACAAAAATCATTATACTTACCTCTTCATTATTAATCTGCCTAATTTTCAAACAAACACAATATAATTATGCAGAAAAATGACATGACAGTTTTTTCCAAATTTTTAACTAAAAGGCACGGAGCAACAGTACAAAGAGTTACTTGTCAAGCACAACAGAAATCTTTAAACTAAAATACTGGCTTCCAGACTTGCACATCTGAAATAGTTTTAAAATGTTTTAGTTGGATTCATTATGATGTCCAGAAGGAAGTTAGCACACACAGTACCTGAAACTGTTCTTTCCACATGAGGTACAATAAAAAGACAAATACAGCTATTTCCCCAACATTGCCAGATTTGGCAGCCACTTACACTTCCCTTCAACCTAAGTCATTATACCTTTAACCATGCTGACAATAATATGGAAATATCACTCAAATAGAACTTACCAGATCATGGAATTATAGTATTTACACCATCGTTCTTTCATGACATAGTCATAATGAGGACAGGAGAGCTACTTTTTAATCCTCTACTAACTATATTTGCTTTTATTAAAAAGATTTCTAAGCTACTACAAAATGTCGTTGACTTCTACATATATGCCAGAAGAGGAAAGTATAAATGTATTTCCCACTCTGAATTCTGTAATAAGATTAGTGCACTGTATAGTGTTGATGCCCTGTGCCAAAAAATAGGATGCTATGAACTGTCAGGAAATGTACAGATCATGCAAGAACCTAGATATGAAGTGAAAATTATTGCCAATAAATACTCCTTAGCAGTAGAAATGACCAAAGAACTTTTGTCAATCAGGAAGTTCACAATTTAAAGTTGTTTTCTATAGTGACATATGATCCTTCATTGAAGTTCTCATAAAAACTAGACAGAAGACAGACAGGGAAATAACAGGAAATTTTTGAACAGTGTTTTGCACAATTTTGAAGCAAGATTTATATGACGTTCTTGAGACCTTAAAAATTATGTGCTGCATTTCTTCATTCTTTCCCAGATTCTGAATTAAGACTGAATTTAAGAGACACAGAAAAACTTTTTTTTTTTTAAAGATAGGGTCTCACTATGCAGTTCTGGCTGTCCTAGAACTCACTATGTAGACCAGGCTAGCTTCGAACTCACAGAGATCTGCTTATCTCTGCCTCCCTAGTGAAGGAATTAAAGGAATGCACCACTACCTGTTTTTTTCGTGTTGTTTGTTTTCGACACACAAAAACTTAAAATCAAAGGGCAGTATTATGGGATCGGGGAGATGGTTCAAGGGATAAAGTGTTCGCTGCCCAAGCATTAAGACAGAAGTTCAGATCTTCAGCACCCGCATTAAAAAAAAAAAAAAAAGAAAGAAAAGAAAAAAGATGTGGAGGCTGGAAAGATGGCACATGGCACACAGTACTCTTCCAGAGGACCTGAGTTCAACTACCAGAAATCATATTAGATAGATCACAGCCATGGACACCTGCACTCACATGAACATATAGACACACATAATTTAAAAGTAAATCTCTGATGCCACAAAATGAAGCCAAGTGTAACATAACTTGCCATATTTGCCCTCTAATCCTAGCATGCAGAGACTAAGATCCTCTATCCTCAGTGAGCCAGAATAAGTGACAGACCCTGTCTCAAAACATAGAGTGGAGAGCATTAGAGGAAAACACCTGAGGTTGCATTCTGACCTCCACATGTATGCACAAGCACTTGGCACTCAACACACACACACACACACACACACACACACTACACACGCACATTAAAAAACAAAGTAAGGCCATTTTTCTTGATTGATGATTGATGTGAGAGCCTAGCTCACTATGGGCAATACCCCATATGAGCTGGTGGTCCTCTAAGAAAGCAAGCTACAATAGGCCGTGGGAAGCAAGCCAGTAAGCAGCAGTCCTGTCCTCCATAGTCTATGCCTCCAGGTTCCTGCTCTGAGTTCCTGCTGACTTCTTTGACAATGGACTATGATGTGGAACTGTATGCTTTTGGTCACAGTGTTTTATCACAGAAATAGAAAGCCCAATTAAGACAAAAATTGGTACCAGAAGTGGGGTATTACTATGATAGACTTGGCCATGTTTAAGGATAGTAGAATTGAAGCTCTGCTAATGAAGTTTCAGAGGGAAGTCTTGGGAGTCCCTTAAAGACTACATTGGGGCTGTTTGATATTTTGAGTTTTATGATTGGGTGGTTCTGGTCAGCTGGAGCTGAAATATCAGCTATCATTAAGAGACTTAAACCTTTAAAGTGAAACCTCTGCTTCACTAGGGCAACTGATACTGGTCGGCTAGGGCTGAAGAGTCAGCTGTACTTAAGAAGAGACCAGCAAAAAAAAAAAAAAAAAAAAAAAAAAAAAAAGAAGAGACCAGCATCACTGAAATCTTTGGAAGTATTTCCACAGAGTCAGCACACAGAAGCTGTTGTCCATCAGGAGCCAAGGCTGTAGCTTGTGCTGGCAACCGAACTTGGTAATGTGAAGAGTTTCCAAAGTGGTCCTGGTTTTGAAGGCATTAAGAGCAGCTGAAGCTTGGCACTGTGCAGCAGGGCTGGAATCTTTGATGAGAGGCCATTGGTGAAGATACAAACTCAGATGAAGTAGAACGCCCAAGACTGATGGCTCATGAAAGGCTTGGTACTATGTGGCAAGGTCAGAGTCCCTGAAGAGAGCCCAGGAAAAGGTACTGGTAAAAGTTTACCCTACTTGCAGACATTTCAGCATTTTGGAGACGCCAGTACAATAGGACCACCACCAGGGACAGCAGCAGCTGTGAAGTGGAACTGGCCTTACGTGGCCTAAGAGACAAGCTGTATGTGTTGCAGATGGCAGAGCTAAAGAAATGAAGCCCTTTGGAGCCCAGAGCTCTGATCATGAGGGGATCCCAGAGCCTAACAGTGAGATTTCCACTGTAGAGGTTTGGTTTTATTTTTATTTGATTGTTCATGTGCCCTGATTTTTCCTTTTGGAGTAAGAAAGTATTTAACTTGGTTTTTTTTGTTTGTTTGTTTGTCTGTTTTGTTTTGTTTTGCTTTGATTTTACCAATAGTTAAGAGACTTAGGAATTTTACAGATACTTTATTTTAGAAAAACTTTGAAAAGAGGCTTTAACTATTTTAAAGACAATGAACTTTTAAAGTATTTCAATTTTAAAGACTGGGACTTTTAAAAGTTGGAATGTTTTATACTGCACATTAATATTAACATGATATCTTAGGGACAAAAAAGAAAAAGTTATAGCTTGATAAGTGATGTGTTTGTGTCAAGTTGAAAAGAGATCAACTGTCCTAGTTAGTTTTTTAGCAACTTAACACAAGATAGAGTCATTTGGGAAGAAGTAACCTCAATTGAGAAAATGACCTGACAGACTGGTCCGTGGGCAAGCCTCAGGGGCATTTCCTTGATTGATGATTGATTTGGGAGGCCCAGCTCACTGTGGACAATGCCACCCCTGGGCTGGTGGTCAGGATGTTTTAAGAAAGCAGAGTGAGCAAAACCATGGGGAGCCAGTCAGTAAAAAGCACACCTCCATAGCCTCTGTATCACCCTCTGCATCAGCTCCTGCCTTGAGTTCCTGCCCTGACTTCCTTCAGTGATAGACTGTGCTATAAATCTGTAGGCCAAAATAAACTCCTTCTGCCACAAGTTGCTTTTGGTCACAGTGTTTTATCAGAGCAAAAGAAACCCTAACTGAGGCCTAGTCTCAATACCCAACACATTCCCCTCTCCAAAAAGAGAAGAAAGGTAGTCTTTCAACCATACAGTCTATGGTTACACAGAAATGAAGCATACAGAAAAGTTTTAGCTTCAGTTCTTCACTAACAAAAGGGGAAATTAGTTGTAAAATTATCAAATTCTATAAAATTGATGTCTGAAATGATAAATCAAGTAACTATAAACAGATGCAATGATTCAAAAATGATTAAACTGCAATTCTCAGAACCAATAAGTCTAATTATATCCATGAATACAGAACTACAGCATAATTTACACTCAAAATTAAATAAATTACTTTCACATAGTCAAAAAACCAAAATACCACCAATTTTACCATCATACCATAGGTTGATTTAAACAGCTCAAAACTGAATATCAAATGAAATATATTGAGAGTAACAACACCCAAAGAAAAATGAAAACTCATACACAAAGCTAAATGCTTCTCAGAAACTGCTAGGTCTAGTCTTAGAAGACATCCCCTAGACAGCTTCCGTCAAGAGAAAGCATCTGATGAGGTCCACAGAGCTCATCAAGAATGGCTAGAGAAGGCTAAAGAAAGTCTTCATGTTCCCATCAGTACAAAGTAAATCATGACACAGTCTGCAGTTAAGTGTTTTCACTTGGATTTTGATACAGAGTAAAGTTAAAACTAAAATCTAATAACTGGCTTGATTTTCTTTAAAAAAAAAAAAAGAAGAAAGAAAGAAAGAAAAAATTGCTTTTCTACTAAGCATGTACTTTGTGCTACAAAGCAGACATGATTCCTAGAATCTTGGGGGAACAACAGCTGTACCTACCTAATGTGTAAACATAGTAAGTTACAAGTTGATCCTCAGTACTAAAGGCAAGAATCAGCATTAGTACTCCAAAAAGTGTTTTAAAAGAACGTAACTTACTTTCACCGTCCCAGGCTAAGTGGGCTCTGTCTGGTGCTTCTTTGTCTGCACATGGCCACCCACAGCCTGTCTTCTAATTAAATCAATGCTCTAGCAGCAGAGCAAGCAAACAAGGTGCCTCCCGTCTGTATACAGCTCTTCAGGACACAGTTCCCTTGGCCAGAAGATGGAAATTCTTGGGAGAGGTGATTTTCTGCCTCTTCACAAGAAGAACATAGAGACTTGGCGGGATGCAACTCCATGAAGTGTAACTGTGTGTATACACCTCAAAAAATAAAACAAAAAGATGCAGAGAAACATAAAGACTCCATAAACAGCTGGAACACACAGAAATGATCATGAATCACCACTGGAAATACTGCTAGCGAGACAGGCACAATCGGGAAAGAAAAGAATATCTCAAGTTAAAACTAAAATTCCATGCAATGAATATACTGCAAGCACTATAAGGAAAAAACAATCATTTGTTAAAGGTGAATCTTTTATTCCACATAAATAAAAAGCATAATTTCCCCCTCCCACATTACAAAGAATAAAAGACATCATCAATGAAGGAGAAAACTTGGTCTTTGAAGGGCAGAATGCATCACCAGCCACAGTACAGTAAATGGGTGCTTACATATGTATGACCTAACTGCACCCAGCAGCAGTGGGGGGGGGGGGGAGACAGGGAACTGCTCCACCTGGAGAACAGAAGAACAGGAATACTCTGCCACCCTCCGCCTATGGAAACATTTGTGCAGGAAAACCGAAGTGCTCATTTATTTAGACAATGGTTAACATCTCCAATTAATGAAAATGATCAGATACCTTCTGCTTGTTTTATTTTTTACTGAGGAAAAAAAAAAGCAACTGAGGGCTAAAGAGATGGCTCAGAAGTTCAAAAAGCTGGCAGCAAGCTAGGCATGGTGATAGTCGCCTTTAATCCCAGCATTCAGGAGGCAGATCTCTGTGAGTTCAAGGCCAGCCTGGTCTACAATGTGAGTTCCAGGATAGCCAAGGCTACACAGAGAAACCCTGTATTGAAAGGAAAGGAAAGAAAGCTAGCTGTTCTTCCAGAGGAAGAGTTCAGTTCCCAGCACCAGTGTCAGGTAGATCATAACTGCCACTATCTCCAGCTCAGGGAATCTGATGCTCCTGGCTTCCAGCCACCTGCCCTCACATGGACATACCCACACACAGAAACATACATACACATAATAAAAATAAATATTTTTAATTAAAAAATAAAAAATTGAAGTAATACATAGAATGGGTGACAATAACCATCTGACCCCAGAGGAGCCCTCAAGCAAACTTAATGTATCAGCCCTCCTTAATGTGCTCTTCCACCCAAGTATGCCATATGCTAACTGCAAGCCACATTGTCTTCATGACCACTACACATTTCAAGCACCAGCAAGCTTCAGTTTTTATTTTCACATTTCCAAGCGCTTATTTTTATTTCTCCAACGCCTAAGGCACACAAACAACTCCAGTCGAAAATATACAATGCAGGCCGGGCGGTGGTGGTGCATGCCTTTAATTCCAGCTCTCAGGAGGCAGAGCCAGGTGGATCTCTGTGAGTTCAAGGCCAGCCTGATCTCCAGAGCGAGATCCAGGACAGGCACCAAAATGACACAGAGAAATCCTGTCTCGAAAAAAAAAAAAAAAAAAAAGAAAAGAAAAAAGAAAGAAAGAAAGAAAATGTACAATGCCCAGGGAAAGGAATGTGGCCAACTCTTACAGGTGAACAGATGCCTGAAGTGGGATCTCTCAACAACAGACTACACAAAGGTGACTGGCATTCTCAAGTTCCTAAAGATGCATGCAGTGGGTTCCTGGCACAAGAGGATATAAAGACACACAAATGTAAAAAAGTATTAAATACAGTAACACAATATGTAGTGATGTGAATAAAAGAGTATTAAATATAGTAACACAATATATAGTGATGCAAATATCAACTTTCTTCACCTCAAAATATAAGCCATCTGGATAAGAAATCATGTCATAAAGGAATTCAAATTTATAAGCAAGCAATCCCCTGGACTGTACAAAGATTCAAAGGCAAGAAACTATACCAAATGTAATCTTAGCTCAGTGATTCTCAGCCTTCCTAATGCTATGACCTTTTAATACAGTTCAACCACATATTATTTTCATTGCCACTTCATAACAGTAATTTTGCTATTGTGATAAATTGTAATTTAAACATCTGTGTTTTCCAATGGTCTTCTATGACCCCTATGAAAGAATCATTTAACACCCCCAAGGAGTCATGACCCACAGATTGAGAAGCCCTGATTTAGACATTAAATCCATTTAAAATATGAATTAAGATCTTTCCTTCCTATAGGAAATTTTTAAGGATAAATTATATCAGCCAGAAAACCAGAGGGTCACATAATTTAAACAAAATATTTTGGAAATTTTCTTATACTGTTTGGCTTTCTTGGTTGATTGGTCGGTTTAGTTTCTGGTTTTTCTGCACTGAGGATCAAACTCAGGACCCCTTGCATATTAAATATGTGCTCCAGCACTGATCAACATTCCCAGCGAAACAGAATTCTTTAAACAAAAGAACCTATGTAATTTATCTTTTGCTATATGAAATTTAAGATAGTCTTAGCACTATTCTTTTTTAATTTTATTTTAATTTTATTAAAATATAATTACATCATTTTCTCCTTCCCTTTTCTCCAATTCCTAAGTCCATCCCCCTTTTCAAATTCAAGTCTCCTTTCCTTTAATTGTTATTGTTTTACATATATAAGCAAATAAATATATCAATTTGTAGATTTATCTGCTCAGTCCTAACCAACTGGGGGCTCATCCCTGGTGAAGACTAGTTCTCCCACTCAGCATTCCTGAGTTGTCTATAGTTCTGGGTCTGCAGATAGAGGCCCTGCATGCACTCTTCTTAATGTATAGAATTCTACCTACCATACTCAAAATGAACTGACTAAAGTACCCCATAGGTTCTCACCAGATGAAAATCTCTTGTCAGTCATGAGTTCTTTCACACAGGACTGAAAATAGGCAACCAAAAGTTTGTCACTCATACTTCATCCATTAGTCCTCATTCGTCCTTTTAAACCAGGTCTTAGTACTTTTTTAAAAGAATGTCTCCATGAAAAGAGAATGACAATGTTTCAAGAGTAGTTCATTTTCACTCAAAAATCTAAGAAACGTGCCTTTTTACTTTGGGAACAAGTCTAAGAAAGTGGTAGCCTATGAATCACTCAGAACTCTGTCCAATTTTCTCAAAGAAGAAATATTATCAGAGGAGGCTACTCCATGTAAAATGTACGAAGTAATGGTCTAGCATTTTTAATCTACTAAACAAAAACAAATTCAAAGCAGCCAAGAAAAACAGCTAACACCCAAATGTACAACCACAGATATGAAGACCAAATTGCTTCCCAATATTATCATCTCTGTTGAAGAAGAATCAGAGTTGTAATATCCAATAAACAGAATTCATTTCTCATTTGGTCTACAGATAATCTGTGAAAGTTATAAACAACAGGCCAAGGAAATTCAACATCAGTCTCTAAACTACAATGTCTAAACCAATTGGAAGACAAAATGCACTTGGCGGCACCTCTGCATTTCACACCACAGAACACTTATCACCCAGGAGGGCCACCTTCCCTCCCAAACCCTGGAAGGGAGAAATTGGTCAGAATACGAGGTGAGGACTGCATGCCAGTGCCCAACATTATTTAAAGGAAGAAATATCACCTATGTGTCCAAAAGTGGTTGTTTTAAGATGACAACACTTATATTGGTAGTAGACTAAATCATCCATTTCTAGGAAAATTATGAGTCTAGGTGGCTTGTGTGAGCTTTAGATAAATAAGAACAAACTACAGTATAACTTCTCACTCATGCTCATGCAAACAACCACAGTCAAATTCACTGGGCTTCACAAAGCGCGTGCATACACGCATCCCAAAACAGCACACATACACACACACACACACACACACACACACACACACACACACACACAATCAAAACAGGAGGGTGGTTTTGGGGAAGGATTTTAGGGGGAGAGAGAGTGAAGGGGGGTGAAATAACCAAAATTCAGCATACACATGTATGAAACTGTCACACAATAGGGTTTTTTTAAAGGAAAAAATGAGGGTTAGTTATAATTGAGGCAAGCAAGCACAGCATAAAGTTTAGTATCCTGGGACCCCTATTTGATTTGGGGTTATGTACACACACCTCCATTCTTATAATAATGAATTGGGAAGCCTAGTTCGCCCACCTGACAGTACTGTATACACACATCTCTCTCCAAACAATGCACCTAGCAACCTCTGGTAACCATCAAATTTAGATAATTTCTATTTAAATATACTCCCAACATATCCAGGTATAGAAGAACAGAAGGGACAATGCAGCCTGAATTGGTTTTGAGTGCATGAGAAGTAAGGCACAACTGTATCCTTGTTAACCCTATTTTGCCATCTTTTTTTTTTTTTTTTTTTTTTTTTTTTTTTGGTTTTTCAGACAGGGTTTCTCTGTGTAGCTTTTAGCCTTTCCTGGAACTCACTTGGTAGTCCAGGCTGGCCTCGAACTCACAGAGATCCACCTGCCTCTGCCTACCAAGTGCTGGGATTAACGGTGTGCACCACCACCCAGCCTATTTTGCCATCTTATTCCTATCAGTAAGCACAGGACTAAAATCAAATGCATTATGCAGAGGAACATGCACAGTAGAAAAATGATTATATAACTGAAGCTATGAAGCAAAATAGAGAACCACCCAAACTATGCCCCTTAGTAACCAGCCGCTCCCCTTTGGCCTCATAAAAAGGGACCCAATGCTGAAGCCTAGAGTCTTTATTCATGTAACCCCCATCAATCTTGACAGTGTACCTCTCTTTAATCCAAATACAATTATCTTGCTTCTTTTGCAAGTCTTTGTGAGCCCTTACTTTCAATTTTCCGTGTAACAAACAGTCCAAGAACCTTGAAACACTGGGTCCAGACATGACAACTGCATAAATATAGAAATGTCACAATAAAACTTGCTTCTTTGTGTGCTAACCAAAACAATCAATTTCAAGGGGTCTTAAAAGAAGAACCAAGCTGGGTGGTGGTGGCACACACCTTTAATCCCAGCACTCGGGAGGCAGAGGCAGGCGGATCTCTGCCAGTTCGAGGACAGCCTGGTCTCCAAAGCAAGTTCCAGGAAAGGCACAAAGTTACACAGAGAAACCCTGTCTGGGGGGGGAGGGGGAACCAAGCACAATGGCACATGCCTGTAATCCTAGTACCGGGGAAGTAGAATCAAGAGGATCAAGAGTTCAAAACCAGCTGTACCTACATAGCAAGTCTGAACCTAGCCCATGTTACATTAGGACCCTATCTAAAAAAAAAAAAGAAAGAAAGAAAAGAAAAAGTTTTTAAGAAAAGAAAGAACAGCGTATAAGAGCGTATGTCAAGGTGGGGAAGGTGTGTGTGAAAAGTTCCTTTTGTGGCACCTTGTCTCTTCCTCCTCTACTGTGTAAAGTTGATACTAGTATTAAAATATTCACTATTTGGGAAAACACAAATGATCAAACTTTTGTAAACACAAGGCTAGATACCCTTTCTACAATATAAGAACCATTAAACCATTTCCTATCAGTTACTTTACTCTGTGTTTAGGAGCAGGCTCAAGGAATTCATACCAATTCTAGTATCTGGCAAAGAAAAAACAACAGGCAAGTTCAAATTATATCATTTACTTAATCAAAAAGTATATCCCTACCCAGGTGTGGTAACACAAACCTTTAATCCCATCATTGGGAAAGGAGAGACAGGCCCAGAGAGAAGCAGATTTCTGTGAGTTTGGGGCTAGCCTGATCTACACAGCAAGTTCCAGGCCAGCCAGGGCTAGATAGTGAGACCCTGTCTCAAAAAAACATAAAAGTGAATTTTAAAAATAAAGTATAATACCACCTATAATCTCAGCACTAAGGTTGTGGAAGCAGAAGCATTATAAATCCAAGCCAGCCTAGACTACAATAACAAGAATCTATCTAAAAAGGAAAAATACTTTTTTAAAAACTTAATTTTAGGCTGACATGGAAGGATCTCTGTGTTTGAGGCCAACCTGGTCTACACAGTGAGTTCAGGACAGCCGAAATTAGATAGAGAAACCCTGTCTCAGGGGGGCGGGAGGAGGGGACTTAATTTTTTTTCTTTATTTTCTTTATTAAGAAATTTTCTACTCACTCCACATACTATCCACAGACCCCCCTCCTCCCTCCTCCCACCTTCCAGCCCTCTTTCCCAAGCCACCCCGCATCCCCACATCCCCCAAATCAAGGTCTCCCATGGGGAGTCAGCAGAGCCCAGCACACTGAGCCTAGGCAGGTCCAAGCCCCTTCCCACTGCACCAAGACTGTGCAAGGTGTCACACCACAGGCACCAGGTTCCAGATGCCTGCCCATAGACCAGGAACAGATCCCGATCCCCCTGCCTGGGTGCCCCCCAAACAGTTGGAGCCAAACAACTGTCTTCCGTATCCAGAAGGCCTAGTCTAGTCCCATGGGGACTCCACAGCCACCAGTCCACAGTTCATGGGCTTCCACTAGTGCGGCCAGTCATCTCTGCACGTTCTCCCATCATGATCTCGACATCCCTGGCCTGCAGTATCTCTCCTCTCTCTCATCAATTGGATTCCCGGAGCTCAGCCTGGTGCCTGGCCGTGGAGCTCTGTATCTGCCTCCATTTGTCACTGGACAAAGGCTCTGTGATGACAGCTATGTTATTTGTTAAGCTAGTCACCAGAGTAGACCGGTCCAGGCACCCTCTGGACCACTCTTAGTCCAGTCGGGTGCCGGGACCTAATTTTTAAAAGGATAAACATAGCCAGGTGTGATGGTGCAGACCTTTAATCACAGCACTCCGGAGGCAGAGGCAGGCAGAACTCTGTGAGGCCAGCCTGGTATACAAATCAAGTTTCACAACAGCCAGGGCTACACAGAGAAACCCTGTCTTCAAAAACCAACACACACACACACACACACACACACACACATATGAACATATAGGTGCACAACCCCTCCCACCTTCCCAGGAGTGAGTCAGGCTTGATGCTACATTATCTGTAATTCCAGTTCTTGGGTATCTGAAGCAGGAGGGTCACAAGTTCAAGGACAGCCTGTATTACTATAGAGAGGCCTTATCTCCTCTCATCACACGAAAAAAGCATCTCCAAATCCAAAGGACAAGGCACATCTAGGATGAGATGTCAGTGAAGAGGATGACTAAACTTAAAGATAGATGTTACCCTCGAATGTAAAACAATAGAAATCAGACTTTCTGTGATTTTTCTCATTTCAACATGCTCAAACGACTCAGAACAACTTATATTCATCTAAGCAGAGAAAACATAATCCAATTTTCTTATTCTTTCCATTGACCCAAACTATTACAATACTTCTTCAACTGAACTCTTCACAGGAAAACCTAACCTGGGTTTAATGGAATACATTCAAACACTTAAGGTGAGAGAGACTGTAGGGGACAGTAAAAGAAATGACCATATAATTCTTAAGATACAGAAAAACCCTTCCAGTTGGCATTTAAACTATGAACACACATTTCAATAAAAGATATAAGACACCTAGTCCTAGTCTGCTTCCCTGTGGATGAGATAAACACCATGGACAAAATGTGAAAGCCAAAGTTACATTTTAAGTTCTAATTACTATTTAGAGATCCATGAAATAAAAATACCTCTGATCTGCAAGCCCCTTGCCCAAGGACAGAGAGTTCCTGAAATGCTGGAGGCTGTTGTTTGAGTGATAACAAGCCACATGTTTTCACTCCCCTAAAAAGTATGTCTGATCCATCTGCACTGGATGTGCTTGATCACATGTGGGCAAGAGGTTCACAGGCAGAAAATACACCAGGATGAATGAACAGTTGCCCCTGATTGGATGTAGGCTGGAGGTATGTCCAGATGTATGCTTGCCCATGATTGGACCTAATAGGAAATACTTAAGATGCTGCAAAACTTGATTTAGGACCATCTTCTGAAGATGGACCTGGCCAGAGCTATAGTTGGAAGTTTTTCTGTGTCCATCTGCAGCCGCTCAGACACAAATAAACACACAGAAGCTTATATTAATTATGAACTGTATTGGCCATTAGCTCAGGCTTATTACTGAGTAGCTCTTACACTTAAATTAACCCATAATTCTTATCTATGTTTAGTCACATGACTTGGTACCTTTTCTCAGTTCTGCCTTGTCATCTTGCTTTCTCTGTGTCTGGCTGGCATCTCCTGACTCAGCCTTCTTCTTCCCAGAATTCTCCTTGTCTGCTTATCCTGCCTATACTTCCAGCCTGGCTACTGGCCAATCAGCATTTTATTAAACCAGTATACAAAAGCATTATCTCACAGCACAGAGCCCATCCACCTGGCCACTATGTAATTAAAGCTTTCTACAAATTTGGCTTTAATTTTGGTATTGGTCTTATTCTTATCTGGTGAGATTAATAAAAAGAAACTTGGGAATGAAAGAGTTTATTTTCTCTTACAACTTTCAGGTCACAGCTCATCACTGGGGGAAGTTAGGGCAGGAATTTCAGGTGGGAACTGAAGCAGAGACCATGCAAGACACTGGCTTGCTCCCTCTGAAAGCAGAGGCCATAGAGCACACTGGCTTGCTCCCACTAGCTGACTCAGCCTGCTTTCTCCAACAGCCCAGGCCACCTGCTCAGAGATGGCACCACACATAATGGGCTGGGTCTGCTACATCAATTAACAATAAAAATGCCTTAAAGGCACAGCTGCAGCCCTTTCTAATGGAAGCAATTCCTCAGTTGAGGTTCTCTCTTGCCAGGGGTGTCAGGTTGACAAGCAGCATTAGCCATCACATATCTATAATCCCAGTCCTCAAGATCTGAGAAAGGAAGAATACATGTAGGCAAAACACTCATACACATAAAATAAAATTAATATATCTTAAAAGAAAAATTTAAAAAACCATAAATTCCACTCATTAATACAGAATGGTTTTTGTTGTTTGGGGGTTTGTGGCTATTTAAGTAGGCCAGGCTGGCCTCAAATGTGTTCAGCCTCTTGAATGCTTAGATTACAGGCATATACCAGCATAATGAGATACTTTTTTTAAAAAAAAAGTATTTTTTAAGTATAAATAAATAATCATTTATGAAAGCAGGGGGAAAACAGAATCACATATTCAACATGATGTAGCTTTACATTACAAATACTAAAGTTACTCTAAAGTTTTTTAACTTAATTTTACATAATTTTCTGTTCATGGCTGCCATTCTCCATTACTCATTAAGCTTTTTCCCCCAGACCTATACTGACTCCACAAAATGGTAACTCTGACATCACCTTCAACAAAAAGGACCATACTTAGTCTTTTGAATAAAGGAAAAAACAACAACCTTCCTTCTCATGTCACTTACCTTCTTTTATCCACAACATCTAAAAACCTTTACATTGTAAACTGGTCATTGATAGTTGCAGAACACATCATAAGTAAATACTGTTACAGTTATAGGATGCTTTTACTATGGTCTATACATACTCTAAGTGGTTGGCATATAGTAATCTTCATAACTCTGTAAACAGGAATTATTTTTATCCTTTCAGATAGAACTGAGTTATAGGAAGGCTCTAATACACCCATTGGCATTCGGCTATGACTGACACCCTGGGTCACAATAGGCAAGCACCAACAAAACCCAACATCAGATGTTTCAGGGGCCAAACTTCAAGAGAACTAATACCCATATCTATCTATCTCTCTCTCTCTCTCTCTCTCTCTCTCTCTCTCTCTCTCTCTCACACACACACACACACACACACACACACACACACACACACACACACACACACACACACACAGCTTCCAACCTGCCTTGATTGTGTTAGCATGAAATTAGATATGTTATAAAGATTGGTTAAAATCTACAAAGCAATAATTCAAAGTGAAGCTCTATAGTTAAATGAGAAAGAATGCACAGAAAACATGGCTAGGGCTTTCAGTCAACACTCCAGGAGAAGAAATCTGACTGATGCCCTGATATCAAAGACTAACCAAAAGCCCACAACTGTCAGCTTGGGAATGTCTACTTTACCTCACACCTTTCCTTCACACTCATCTCCATGTCTTAACTTTCCTCCCCAAGAAGTCTTCACATCCAGTAAAATAGTCATCTCTAATAATCTGGTCTACTCACTAAAATCTATCCTCCCCACATTTCAGTCTTCTCAAAGGCCTCAAACTCATCAATACTCCAGAGTCAGAGAAACTGGTAGTCCCTCACTACAGAATACCAAAAGCCTCCCCAACTCAACTCAGTGCCCACCGTAAACCTGGAACTGTTCTGAAAATCCTATTCAAACAAGGGTGCTCTCACAAAATATACAACATATAGCTTCGGGACCTACATCTGTTACATTTGTGATAAAACTTATCTTTCTACTTTAAAACTTATCTTTCCACTTTAGACACTTTATAGAGAGCTGAAATCATGTATTTGTTAAAGATACATCGCATTTTGGGGATGTGAACTTCAAAAACTGTCCTACTGAAAATACATAGCACCAAAAACAAGAGGAAGAAGGAATTGACCAACTTTTTTATTACTCAGGAAAAGTCACCAATGAAAATACTTCTAAAAAATTGTTTATCTCAAAATCTTTTATAGAGCTTTGGTAATATTGGTGGGGAAACACTGGTTACATGATTTATAGTTGATAATTCAGCATGTGTATGCCATTTAAAAATAAGGAATGTAAATTCAAATATTGTAAATAAAACATAAAAAGAGAAAAGAAATACCTCAAGTTCCACCAGAGCAGCGGTCACTGCATCTGTCGCAAGAGCACCAGCCTGTAGCTTCTCAATTGCCTGGGAAACCAAGAGGAGAAATTATTCACTGTAAAACTAGCTTCTCAAACATATCATGAGCTTTGTGAAGAGTTAAAAAATATGAGACCCTCAGAGCTGGTAAAAATTGGTCAGCATTTCCACTGCACACTTGAAGACACGGGTGTTTGATCTGCTGACACTGTGACATGGAGTTGTGGTTATGTTGGGTTCCATTCCTGGATGCATGTGACCTGTGGGCTGCAAGTTGGACAAGGCTGCTTTAAGGCATATGTTTCTCAGATTTAAGATGAGTAGTGTTTATTACTCAGACTAATTATCATTCTTAATATTATCCAAATTAAAACAATGACTAAAAATTAGCCACTAAATGCAAGATGAAGGGAATTTAATAAGTGAAAGAGCTTTCACTGTTCATAGAACAATTCAAACCAGCCACAGAAATGATATGAGTTAGTTCAGTTAAGATATCCTGACAATTTATATTTCATATAAAGAACTGCATCTCAGATAGAGCTACCTCTCCCACTATTTCTACTCTCCACGTGTATCAAAAACAACTATTGTTTCTAAGTCACAAAATCTTCTGATAACCCAGCAATGATGGCTCAAACTTTAATCAGCTCTTAAGAGGCTGAGGTGAGAGGATCGAGCAGACGCCATTAATAGGCTACTCAATCTTCTCTCAGAGATCAGGCCTCAGTTTATAGTTTCCTGAGACTAAACAAGCAGTTTCTAAGTGAGCCACAAACAAAAGGACAATCAATCTCCAACACCCCTGACAGCAAGGACGAGGAGGCCTAGTACATGCAGTACTAGGTCAGCCATCCTCCACAGTCAGCAAGCTCATGGGATAACCAAATAAGGAAAAGGCCTAGGACTTGTCCAAGCATGCCCCAAAATGGGAAAACTGTAGCCTTAACCAGCCCCTGACCAGCCCTGACCAATTAGAACATACTATTATGATTGCCACTTGCTTAAGCCAATCGTATCTAAAATGATCTAACTGCTCTAGGACCTCTCCTTAGCTGTGCTTAAAAGGAGCCTGCAGCTCCTCTCAAGGTCATTGCCATTTTGCCTTTTTGTAGGATGGTTGGCCCCAGCACGCTGGAAATAAACACTCTTGCTGATTACTTGCTGATTACATATGTGGATGGTAGTCTTTTGTGGGACCTTAAGATAGGCAGTTAGATTGCATGACTTTACAAATTCAATCCAGCCTGGGCTTCAAAAACAGGGGTGGGAGGGTGTTTATTAAGTAAAAAAGAATCCAAGATGGATATATTCATTTTCAAAAATATTCTTGATACTATAATGTCTCCTATCAAAATGCTCTTTTATACCGGGCGGTAGTGGTGCAAGCCTTTAATCCCAGCTCTTGGGAGGCAGAGGTAGGTGGATCTTTGTGAGTTCAAGGCCAGCCTGGTCTACAGAGCAAGTTCCAGGACAACCAGGACTGTTAACACAGAGAAACTCTGTCTCGCAGAGTGCCTGTGTGGCCTGGGCAGGCGTCTCCATGACTGGTAAGGTGACCTGCTGACGTCCCACGCAATACAAGTCAGAAGCTCATTTTTTAGTAAAAGGGGGACCTGTAGGTCCCTGGTCTCCGTTTTGGGTAACTGTTGCCTTGCTTGCTGACCTTGACCTTGATATCCTCCCTAAGCTAATTCCCTCCCCGGTTTCAACCTCCTGAATACTTAAGGGAAGTTCCTTGTCTGTGTATCCTGCATAATGGGCATTAACAGCTTAGATGCAAGATTGTAAAACATCGGTAGGGAACTTCTGCCCTCCAGGGTTCTCCCATTGTGCTGTAAGCCTGTTTTTAAGATATCCTCCTCCTCCTCCCCAGCAAAACCCTGTCTCAAAAAAACCAAAAATAAATAAATAAATTAATTAAAAAAAAAAAAAAACTCTTGTAATACATTCTACAGAGTAAAATCACCTAATTGAGGGGGGGGATATAAACTGGCTTTTACAATCTGAGTGTGGCTTATGCTGCTATGCTGCCTCCTGGGGCCATGATGACATCTGTGTCCAGGCTGCTACTGGGGACCATGTCTGGGTCCATGGTCCTACAACATCCAAAGTCTGTGTTGAGGTCCATGGCCCATGGTAACACCACAGGCCATACACATACCAGAGTCTGGGCTGCAACCTAAGGACATGTTAGTATCTATGGGTAATACCACCACCAGAGCCATGCTAATCTGGGTGGCCTGCACCACCACACTAGGCCATGGTTTTATCCAGGCGCAGGCTGCTGCATAGGGCCATATCTGGGTCTGTGGCCTAGCAAGCAGCCAGGATCTAAGTTGATGTCCACGGCTCCTATTATCACTGAGGACTGTGCAATGCTGGGGGTATGGACAGCTACCTGCGACCATGTTGGTGTCCTAGGGCCTTGCTGGTGCCAGTATGAACCTGGGTGACCTGTGCTGCCACCAGGGCCATGGTAATGTCCAGGCCATGCCTGAATCCATAGCCCTGCTGCAGAGGGAGTCTGTGATGATGTTCATGGCCTTTGTTGCCACAGGGGGTCGGTCATAGGAACCATGAACATTGGAATCTGAAGGCCATGGTGCTAAGCCAGTCCCCCTCACTGGTCCTAGGATAGCTGGCCCTGCTCCTCACTGGTCTTTGCAGCAGGAGAGCTAGACCCAACCCCCATGGGAAAGTTGGCTCCCTGCACTCTGGAGAGATGGCCCACCATCCCTCACCAGGGCATGGGAGAGCTGGTCCTGAATGCATGGGCCTAAAAGGACTGGCTCTGCCTCTCCCCTGAGGGGGATCGTCCCAGTGACCCAGAACGACCTGCTCAGCTACCACTCAGACCCACATCCTGAGAGGTTGGCCCACCCTAACATCTACTACATCTATGACCTGCTGGAGTTCGAGAAGAGACTGGTTCTGCAGAATGATAACCACAGGATCCCCAAGACTCAGGGCAACATCAGGATATCTGAGAGGAATTTTGGTGAAGGTCCAATGACGATGGTATGCCAGAGGCCTTGAACCAAACCAATGACTCACTGCAATGAACATTTTGTGGGTGGGGCTGATTGGACAAAGGGGTATAGTATACTTCGTGACAAACCGCAGCAATCAATGCCACTAGGATTAATGAAGAGGTGTTGGAAAGATGGAGGAGCAAGGTGAGGTTTTTTTGATTGTTTTGTTTTCAATTGATTTTTTTGGGAGGGAGGGGATTATTTTGGGGGAGACATGCTGCAGAGGGGAGAGGAGGATATAAAGGGACTGGGAGGTGAACGGGATTGGGGTGTATTATGTGAAATCCCCAAAAAAAATCAATAAAGAATTATGTTATAAGACAAAGCCCAAAAACTAACAATGTATTTCTAATTAAACTTTTTATTGTTTTATTTTATTGTATGAGTGTTTTGTTCTCATGTCTGGATGTGTACTACATATGTGCCCGGTGCCCTCAGAAGCCAGAAGAGGATGTCAGATTCCCCCAGAACTGCAGTTACAGATAGCACTGCCATGTAGGTGCTGGCAACTGAACCCAGGCTCACTCCCAGAACAAGTACTCTTACCCACTGAACCACCACTCCAGCCCCAAACTCATAACTAAACTTTTAAGAAAGTAATTCATGCCACCCATGGTGGCACATGCCTTTAATTCCAGCACATACAAGCAGAGGCAGGGAGATCTCTCTGAGTTTGAGGGCAGCATAGTCTACATAGTAACACAGTGAGTTCCAGGACAGCCAGGACTATATAGAGGTAATTCATGGGGCTAGGGAGTCTTAATGCTTAAGAAGATCACTTGTTACTCTTGCAGAGGATCCAAGAAGTTCAATTCCCAGAACCCACATGGCAGCTCACAGGACACCAAATATGCATGTAGTATACACACATAAATGCAGACAAAACACTCATACACATAAGGTAACAAACTTAATAAATATTAAAAAAAAAAGAAGGTAATCCATTACAAAAACTAAAGAGGATAATAGGTCAAAATAAATTAGATTTACAGAACTAAAGCTATAGAAAACTAAACATATCTTTTCAGATAATGAAAAGATTTTGCAGGGCAGTGGTGGTGCACACCTTTAATCCCAGCACTCGGGAGGCAGAGCCAGGTGGATCTCTGTGAGTTCGAGGCCAACCTGGACTACCAAGTGAGTTCCAGGAAAGGCTAAAAGCTACACAGAGAAACCCTGTCTCAAAAAATCAAAAAAAAAAAAAAAAAAGAAAGAAAGAAAGAAAGGATTTCACAGTTAAAAAACATAATATTTAAGCTCATATTATATATATATACATATATATACACACATACATATATACAGTAAATATACACACACATATATATGCATGTGGGTTTGTGTGTCTGTGTGTATTTAGTATATAAAATCCCTGTAATAAAATACTCTCAATTTATGGTAATCCATTAATAAGAAAAAGTTCATAATTCTGATACAGTATCTTTCTTATAAATGGTATTTAAAAATAGGCCGGGCGGTGATGGCACACGCCTTTAATCCCAGCACTCGGGAGGTAGAGCCAGGCGAATCTCCGTGAGTTCAAGGCCAGCCTGGGCTACCAAGTGAGCTCCAAAAAAGGCGCCGCAAAAGCTACGCAGAGAAACCCTGTCTCGAGAAAAAAAAGGTATTTAAAAATAAATAAAAGGAAAAGTACCCATATTTACCTGATACACAATTTCTAACATTCTGTATGCATAAAAATAATGGAAAGTTTACCTACAAGACTATACAGTCCAGATCAAAATAAAAACAAATCATATTTTTTCTGACCTCATTCCTGCTCCCAAATTAAGCAGTCAACAATTTAGCAAACCTCAAAAGTCAAAGGTGCACAAAGCATAAGTGAACAGAAGGGCAGAGCTCACTGCACTAGGAAGACAGGCATTTGCTCTGCCCATGCTCAAGAGCAGAGGACAGGGCCCAGAGTCATCGAAGAAAAGCACTGATTTTCTCTTTTTCTCCTTCTTTCTTTTTTTCTTTCTTTCTTAATGACTTCCCATCAAGGGAAAACATGAAGCATTTATTCACAGGAAGGCAAAGGCAGGTGAGTTCTAGGCCAGCCAGAGCTACAAAGTGAGACCCTGTCTCAAAAAAACAAATACATACATATAAAGTCTCAAAAAAAAATAATATTTCTTTTAAAGAAAGGAAGAAAGAAAAGACACTGAACTATGTAATAGAAACAGTTTTTCCCAACTGTGGGAATGTTTAAAAAGATATGGTTATATGTGCCCATAACTAAAAGCATAGAGTTCAATCTGGAGGAAAAGAGGAGAAAGCTAAACATCATTCAAAGAAATAAAAACACAGATCAAACTAAAAACTAAGGACTAAGATCCTACAAATGAGTATGAGTTAAATATCTTTGGGATCCGGCCAGACTTCACTGGAAATGAAATTTAAAACTTTGAATCTCAAGGTAAAGTTTCATGTACAAAATCACAAGCATTACACACTCTGCTCATACCTTCTGACAGGCTCGTTTGCATACATGTTTATATTCCTTGGCTTTGGATTCCGAATGATAACCTGCACCTACAGTTAAAAAAAGAAAAACCAAGTGTTAGTTCCCGCTAAACTACCAGTGACCAGTGACTAGAAAAGCAGTCCATACAGATGCAGTCCCAGTGCCTTGGTTATATGAGATTCTAGACTCTAACAGCTGATATTATGCTTTTCCCTTTATTCAAAAAAGTTTCCTGTCAGAGCTCCTAAGAATATCTCATGCCCCAAAGATCCTTCATATGGTCACCCCCTACCTCCTTCAAGAACCTCCACCAGGATCAGAGAGATACTTGCACCAAGCCAAACAACCTAAGTTCTATTCCAGAGGCCTATCTGGTAAAAAGAGAGAGCCAAGTCCCACAAGTTGCTCTCTGATCTCCATAAGTGTCCTGTAGCACAGAACCTCCTCTACCACCACACACATTAAATATACAAATAAGTAGATAGGTAGATAGATAGATAAATAAGTAAATGTGATTTTTAATTAAAAAAAAATACTAAACTCAGGAATTCCTTTGGAATGGAGGTGATAATGCAGGTGGTACCAGGAACAAAGAACCTTGAAGTCCTTCTCTGTGATCTTTTAAAAGTCTCACTATTTAGGAAATTACTATTTAGAATCTAAAATTCTCAGATTCTCCAAAAATCCTCATGGTCTGTCTTTTAAACAAATATTCAGAAAGTTACTTAAAACTTTGGCTCCAAATAAACTAGTTTCCTTAAGGAAATTTATTCTTGGAACTAGAGAGATGGGTCAGTGGTTTAAGAGCATTTGCTGCTCTTCCAAAGAAACCCAGTTCAGTTCCCAGGACCCACATCAGGCAGTTTATAACCAACCCCCTAACTCCAGCTCCTAGGAATCCAAATTCCTCTTCTGGTCTCCACAGGTGCATCTATGTGTCACACACACAGACACAATATGTAAGTAAATTTTAAACATTTATTTTTATTACTTTTTATAGCATATCTGTGTGTCTGTCTGTATGTATACATTCACACAAGTGTCCAAGGACACCAGAAAAAAGTGTTCCATCCTTTGGAGCTAGAGTTACATGTGGTTGTGAGCAACCCAACATCAGTGCTGGGATGTGAACTTGAGTCCTCTTCAAGAGCAAGTGCTTTCTGGTGGTTTTTGAGATTTATTTTTATTTTATGTGTATGGGTGTTTTGCCTGAAAGAATGTCTGTGCACCACTTGCATGCAGTGTCCCATAGAGGCCAGAAGAGGGCACTGGATCCCCTTGAACTGGAGTTACAGGCAGTTCCTAACTACTATGTAGGTTCTGGGAATTGAACTCCAGTCCTCCTAAAGAGCAGCCAGTGCTCTTAAACACTGGGCCATCTCTCCAGCCCCTTACTTTTAATTAAAGGGTCGAGCTAGGGATGAGAGTAGGAGAAAGAGGAGCAAGAGGAGGGGGAGAGACAGGAACTTAAACTCTTGATGACTAGAGTTCTTATTAAAATTCTTTAGTATGACCTTCTTCCTCCACTAGATTCCATAGAGGTCAAACTAAGGAAGATTAAGGTTACATGTTTAAGCCTCCCAACTCTCCTGTGGGTCTAGTGGAAACCTAACACAACTTTTCTCAAGACTGAGAAAAAACTGACCCATAAACAGTGTTACAGGAACCTGGGACAACAGAAACAATGCTAAACAACTAGAGTCTCTAAGGCTCCAAAGCAATTCTCTCTCATGAGAGAAAGCTAAAAGTTGACAGAGCCTCTATGAGTCTTTGTCAACCCTATCTACACAGTTCTCTAAAACCATGATCTGCAGAGGAAAAGTAATCAAGTATTCGAACACAGAAACGTATGACCCAGTTACACCACTCCTGGGTATGCACACCCAAAGGACTCTGTATCTTACTACAGAGACACTTGCACACCCATATGCATTGACACACTACTCACAATAGCTACGAAATGGAATCAACCTAGATATTAAACATCAACTAGATATCTAACAACTGGCAAGTGGATAATGAAAATGTGGTACATGTATACAATGGAATATTACCCAGATGTAAAGGAAAAATCAAATCATGAAATTTACAGGCAAATGGATGGAACTGGAAAAAAATTATACTGAGTAAGGCCCAAAAAGAAAAACATTGCATGTTCTCTCTCATACATGGATCCTTGCTTCAAATCGTTTGTTTTTAGTGTTTAACCTGGAGAAGTCATTCAGGGAGGAGGGTTATCAAAATACAGGTGAAACACTGGGGGTGCACACCTTTAATCCCAGCACTCAGGAGGCAGAGGCAAGTGGATCTCTGTGAGTTCCAGGCCAGCCTGGTCTACAGAGTGAGACCCAGTTTAGAAAAACTTAAAAAAAAAAAAAAAAAAAGAAAGAAAGAAAGTTCAGAGGTGGAATACTTAATGCAGAGAGGTTTCAATCAGACAGTAAAGAGGATTGAGAAACAAGGAGAAATGAAAAGGGGTAACAAGCCAGGCAGTGGTGGCACACGCCTTTAATCCCAGCACTCGGAGGCAGAGCCAGGCGGATCTCTGTGAGTTCAAGGCCAGCCTGGTCTACAAAGCGAGTTCCAGGAAAGGCGCAAAACTACACAGAGAAATCTTGTCTCGAAAAACGGGGGGGGGGGGGGGGGGGGGGGGGGCTAACAAAAATGAAGGGTGCATAAAGAAGCTACATAGGAAGCCGGGCAGTGGTGGCTCAAGCCTTTAATCCCAGCACTCAGGAAGCAGAGCCAGGCGGATCTCTGTGAGTTCAAGGCTAGCCTGGGCTACAAAGTGAGTTCCAGGAAAGGCTCCAAGGCTACATAGAGAAACCTTGTCTCAAAAGACAAAAAAAAGGAAGCTACATGGGAACCTATGGCCATGCAACTCAAGTAAAAAGATAATAAGAGAGAGCAGAACACATATGATATGAAGAACATGGGCGGGGGAGTAATAGGAGCTAAAGGCTAAGGAGGGGATGGGAGCAGTGGGTGAGGGAAAGGAGTGCAGGGGATAGGTATAACCAAAACTAAAAACTAAAAATGTATGAATAAACATTATGAAACCTTATTATGTTATAAGCTAACACATATTTCATTTTTTCTTTAAAAAAGAAATTTGGATGGCAGTACCCCACATGGCTGAACAAAGCTGCTCCCAAAAGATGGGTTATATATGTTTCATGCACTGAGTTAGTTATTGGCAAGGAAGGCCCCAGAAGTATCAAAAACAATACAGGCTATTGCCTTTGCTCCTGATTGTCACCATAACTATAGAGTAATACCTAATTGCTAGAGACACCTCATACTTCAGTTGTAGGACATGAAAATCAATCTTGAACTGATCAGAAAATTCTTTCCCTGCTAGCTAGCTTTCACAATGTTAGAAAGTACTAAAGGAGGAGAGACATCAATGGTGTTCTGGACCCTGAACACTACAATACAAATCCACTGGGATGATGGACCCACTGGGGCCACAGCAGTACACTGCCCACAGTCATGACCAACTACTCTCTTGATTAGACCTGAGGTCTGCTACACAGGACAGAATTCATTCCAGGCACTACTCACAGTCAAAATCCATGACTAGGGATGTTATAGGCTCTACAGGAGAACCTATCAATATTGCTTTACTAAATGGCCATTTTGTTAAACTGTTTACCACAGTAACTGAGCATTCATAGCTACTTTTTTTTAGCACTTTGGACAATTATGAGTCTACAGTAACCGCTACCCTCTTCAGTAAGAAAATTTTTGGATCAAAATTGAGAACAGCACCCATTTATGGCTCAGTGGTCAAGAGCATGCACTGCTCTTGCAGAGAATCCCAGCTCAGTTCCTAGCTCCCACACTAGACAGATCACATCTGCCTGTACCTCCTGCTCCAGAGAATCTAAGACCCTCTTCTGGGTCTCTGGGTACCTATACTCATATGCATATATTTAAATATAAAAAAAATGTATCAAAAATTTAAAGGTGTCTACTTTGTTTTGGTTTTTTTCTTTGGTTGGCTGGTTAGCTGGTTGGTTGGTTGGTTGTTGGTTTGGACTGGATTGAATTCTTCAGGTGGCTCCAGTTGGTTGGGAATTCTTTTTGTAGCCCAGGCTGGCCTCAGACTCATGGTATTCTTCCTACCACAGACTTCCAAGTGCTGGGATTAGTATATGCCCCCATGCACAGTTGACTTTTTTCTTATTATCAGTATCAGATTAGCCAATGTTGAGAATAGCTAAGTAAAAACAAAACTCTAGTGCTGGAGAGATGGCTCAGTGGTTAAGAGCACTGGTTGCTCTTCCAGAGGTACTGAGTTCAATTCCCAGCAACCACATGATGGCTCAGAATCATTTACAGTGGGATCTGATGCCCTCTTCTGTCATGAAGATGTACAGAAAGACAGAACACTCACACACATAAATAAATAAACAAATCTTTAAAAAAAATTCTACTAAATGTTAGGTAAGTCTAATGCTGAACAAAACAGTTGTAGATTATGTGAGAATTGTAATCTTTAACACTTTAAATATGTAAGATACAGACTTCTTCGTAATCAACAATCTATTTGAATTTCTAATAATTTAGAAATAGAAGGTGTGAGCCAGTCAGTGGTGGCACACGCCTTTAATCGCAGCACTTGGGAGGCAAAGGCAGGAGGATCTCTGTGAGTTTGAGGCCACCCTGGTATACAAAGTGAGTTCCAGGACAGCCAGGACTGTTACACAGAGAAACTCTGTCTTGAAAAACCAAAAAAAAAAAAAAAAGTAAAATAAAAAGGAAGAAAGAAAGAAAACAGAAAAAGGCAAGGAAAAAAAGAAAAGAAATAGAGGATATGGCTATGGCCATGACACCCTGAACTGACCCAACCTCAGCTGATCTCAGAAGCTAAGCAGGGTCAGGCCTAGCCAGAGAAGAGGTTGTCACAAGATTTCCTGCCACAGCCCAGACTGATCCCTACTTATTCTGATCTCTAGCACAGTCTTTAGCTAGGGGCCATTACCATCAAGTATGTCTGAAAGAGGAAGAACAGAATCATAACAGTCAAAAAAAAGCAAAGTTTTCCAAATATCTAAAGCTGTTACTACTTGTCTAAGTTTCAGATGTTTTTGTACTTTTTACCAATAACTTTAAAGACAGTTACTCACTGGTATTATGGATGTACTGCTGACAAGGTGCAGTAAAGATGATAATGAACCAGAGATTCAGAGGCAGGAGTTAAGAGTCCCAGGTCTACTTTAAATTGAGTAAAAGTACATACATTTCAATACATTTGCCTCATCTCACCTTTTCTTTCTTTTTTTAAAGATCCTGTTTTTATCTTTGTGGGTGTGTGAACATGCCTGCCTGCACATGTGCATGTTTGTGTATGCCACATGTGTGCAGGTGCCCATGAGTACCAAAGGTATCAGATTCTCTGGAGCTGGAGTTACAGGAGGTGCTAAGCTGCCTTATGGGGTTGCTAGGAACTGAACTCAGGTCCTCTGAGATCAGCAATTCTTAACCACTGAGCCCTTTTTCCAGCCCCCTCATCTCTCTGTAAAAGAGAGATGTGTGGTGGGAAAACAGAACAGACAAAAGAGAGGGAATTAGTCAGTTTAGTGGCACATGCCAAGGCAAGAAACTCACAAATCTGAGGCAAACCTATGCTGTATAACAGGACCCTATCTTGAAGATAAGCTACATATCTGCATATGGTGGCTCATGTCTACAGTATCAGCACTGAAAAGCTAAGCTGGAGAACTGCCCTGAGTTCCAGGTCAGCTTAGGCTACAAAGTGGGTTCTGGGCCAGCCTGGGCTAGAGTGAGACAGTGTCTTAAAAAAAAATTGGGGGGAGGGGAGCACAACTAGATGGCTCAGCAGATAAGTAGCTATGGCAAGCCTGGCAATCTGAGTTCAGTCTCCAGAAGCCATGCAAAGGGGGAAGGAGCAAACCATCTCACAAGGTTGTCCTTTGACACATGCACCACAGCACAAGCACCCACACACAATATCATATGCACACATAATAATAATAATTTTTTTAATTAAACAATAAAAAAGCAAAGGCTGATGATGTGCCTCTGTGACCAGGCACTCACTTAGCACACATAAGACCCTATAGTAAATCCCAGGAGAAAGACAGGGTGTGACATATGGGGCAGGGATCTGGAAGAGACAGAGAAATCAAACTTCCTATATTTTATTAGTTAGTTAACCCCTCTGGACTAGATTCTAAGGGACTTCTAAGTTCTCCAACCTGAAAAATAGCCAAAGGTTAACAACCAGACAACATACTAGTTTTGTGAGAAATAGGTCTAGTCTGGACAAAGCTAAAAGGAGACTTGCCATTCTTTCTCTACAGGTGTCATGGAGTTTACGTTCTATATGCAAGAAAATGGAAATGGCCAAAAAAGGAAGCGCCTGCTGAGTAGACGTGACCTCAAAGCCACACCTCCTCAAGTGGAGGATCCAGGAATTAAATTTTACTTTGCCCTCATGGTCCTCTAAGTAGACAGATCACAGGATGAGACAGTGTCAAAAACTTAGGGTCAATTAAGGGTTTCTCAGCCCTGCTCAGCAGTGCAACTGGAGTCATTCAAGGCACTGAGCCTCGAGTCCTAAGGTTCTTCACTTATAATACTAGGAAAATATGAGCCAGTGAAATGATTTACCTCAAAATATAATTCTTTGATTTTTTTTTTTAAAGATTTATTTATTTATTATGTACACAGAAGAGGGTGCCAGATCTCATTACAGATGGTTGTGAGCCACCATGTGGGTGCTGGGAATTGAACTCAGAACCTCTGGAAGAGCAGTCGATGTTCTTAACCTCTGAGCCATCTCTCCAGCCCCAATTCTTTGATTTTTTTTACATTCATTATTTATTTTGTGTCTGTGTGGGTGTGTGCATGCAAGCATACACAGAGACAAACAAGTGGAGGACATGTGTGACCACTGAGGGAGTCAGCTCTCTTCCTCCATGTGGATTCCAAGATTGAACTCAGGTTGTCAAGGTGGTGGCAAGCGCTTTTACCCACTAAGCTAGCTCACTGCTATCAAAATATACTTCTTGAGCATAATATAAGGTGGCTACTCAGGAGGATTGCAGACAGAAGACTAGAGGAAAAAAGATTTTTACTATTCAAGACACCGACATCACTATGTAAGCAGGATTCCTCTGAAGCCCCTTTAACTGGCTTCTTCACATCTACTAAAGATCCTACCAAATTATCCTTGTCAAAAGACTCTGACAGTCTTGCCGGGCGGTGGTGGCGCACGCCTTTAATCCCAGCACTCGGGAGGCAAAGGCAGGTGGATCTCTGTGAGTTCAAGGCCAGCCTGGGCTACCAAGTGAGTACCAGGAAAGGTGCAAAGCTACACAGAGAAACTCTGTCTCGGGAAAAAAAAAGAAAAAAAAAAAAAAAAAAAAAAAAGACTATGACAGTCTTTTGATAACTGTAACCTGGGAGACCATCTCTCCAAAATAAGACATTTGTTCACAATTTATTTCTTCTCTTTGTCCTCTCAGAACCTGTCACCACCTCCCCAACAGGTACTTCGAGTCTGTAGCTGGAAAGACTATTGCAGCTTCAACCATCTGGCCCTTTCTTTTTGTCTCAAAAGCTAGTACACATATTCATTTAATGTTAATACATTTGCTATAGTTTTTCTCCCATTAATCTTTCAATTGTCAGTTCATTTCATAAAGAATCATATAAAGAATCTGCAGAGGGCAAAGAGAAATTAAAACATTCTTACAAGGCTTAACTATGGGCTGTCACAGTGGCTCTGTAGGCAAGAGTGCTTGCCACCATGACTGAACTCAATCCCGATAACCCACATAGTGGAGAAAACTGACACCCATAACTGAACTCCACAAATATGCTATGGTACTTATGCCCAGACACAAGGACACAGACATACACACATAGATAGACAGATAAATGGATGGATGGATGAATGGATGGATGAGAGGAAAAAGCTGATCTATATAATTTTGTAATTATACTTTAAGATGGCCACTGTATCAAATAGGGCCAGAAAGAATTTTTCAGTGGCATTATCCTATAAAACATAAACCAGAACTTAAAAACTTACTTTGGTTTCAAGCCAGGCATAGTAGTACACAACTTTAATCCCAGCATTTAGGAGGCAGAGGCAGGTGGATCTCTGTGAGTTTGAGACCAGCTTGGTCAATATATTGAGTTCTAGGACAGTCAGAACTCCATAATGAGATCCTGTCTCTAAATAAATAAACAAGCAAATAAATATTTAAAATTTACTTTGGTTTTAACACTACTGATCTAAACATATGTACTATATAAGGTAAAGATAAATAAGAGAAAGGGGAAATAAGGAAGACATAGGAAGACGTATCACTGTAAGACCTTCCAACCTGGAGTATAGAATAGGCCCTCACTCTATTAACATCTAACGGGTTCTTGTATTCCAATCTCTCTTTGGCAGATACAAAATGCAGTCTTCAGTGTTTTTCAAAGCAAGAAACAGAAAACACTCTCTTCATCTTCCATTTCAACTCACCCACAAGGTCTCACCTGCATGCACCAGCACAAAGCCCCCTCGTTTCTCCTCACAGGGCTGCCTTGTTTCTGATTCCTTGACTGTTACTTTAGCCGCAGATGCCTGAGGTGATCTGGAAGGCAGTCCTTCTCCAGAACTCATCCCCTTCTCCATGGTCATTCTCCAAGATTATCATCTTCTATCAGGAAAAGAGCATCCTTCCATGCAAAAAAGCAACTTCACAGGAGGAGTTACCCTAGAGAAAAATAGAAAGAGATTAACTCTATTTCTTTCTACGAACATGCACATTACTTACAAAAAGTCAACAAAAAAAAATACAGTACAAAAAAAACATATAGTTTTCAAGGTATTTTTTAAATAGTTGAACTGGAAAATAATAACAGAACATGAGAAGCTTACAATTTAAATCCCTGTCCAGTGACAGTACTTGTCTGAACACATATAAACTAAAGAACTTACTATAAAAAGATCTCAGCAGGACAGAAAACAGTGGCTTCCAGGCTGTGCCTTGGCCTAGGTGACTCCATTTTACAAGCCAAATTTTGGTGCATTTTGAGTACACATGCAGAAGCAAATTGACTCTGCTCCTAACTGTGCACACTGTGCACAGATAATGCTACCTGTCCAGCACCATGCAGGGGTGGCACAGACTGATAACCAACTTTTATTTAAAGTAAAAAGGTACCTCTAGCCGGGCGGTGGTGGCGCACGCCTTTAATCCCAGCACTCGGGAGGCAGAGCCAGGTGGATCTCTGTGAGTTCGAGGCCAGCCTGGTCTCCAAAGTGAGTTCCAGGAAAGGCGCAAAGCTACACAGAGAAACCCTGTCTCGAAAAACCAAAAAAAAAAAAAAAAAAAAAAATGGTACCTCTATAAACATATCAGACTGGGAACATGGGAGTACGTGGGGATATTAAATCTTACCAGACAAAGAGAAGCCAAAATTTTACCAAAGACATATGTCTGAGGAAGGGTGTTACACCTTTATCTGGGAACCCTAACACTGTAAGCAATGCCATCCACCAACCTGTCATCTCACCACCCAGTGTGTGTAGAAAGGGACCCACAGGCAAAGAAATGTGGACAATCTCTGAGGATTAAACTCAGATAAGTCCCTGCTGATGAAATGGCCCACTCAAATTGTCATGTGCCAATCTGCGAAGTTCTAGGCCCACACCTCACCTCTATTGACTCCATGGTCCCACACCTCACCTCTGCAGCTCAACTCAACCCTGAGGCCTGGGATCAACTCTGACCTTGCAGCCCTGCTATGTCTGGCTTCTGTAGCTCTCCATCAGCATCAACTCTCCACCTGCCTCCAGGAAAGCCTCTGCACTGCTTGAACTCCCTGTACCTTCTTTACCACATTCTGTAACCTACACTAACATATATCATTACTGCATACTATGTAGTGTGTGATATGAGTAATTAAGATTGGGATTTAAAAAAAAAAAAAAAAAAAAAAAACCTGTGTTTGAAATAGCTAACTATCAAGGCAAATTTGACAACTTTACAAATTAGAGGCAACAAAAGCTTGTGAACTTGTTATTCAATCATTTTTTTCTTTTTTTCTTATTTTTTTTTTGTTTGTTTGTTTTTTAGATAAGGCATCATGTATCCCCTGCAGGCCTTGAACACATGTTACCAACAATGGCCTTGAATTTCTGATCCTCCTGACTCTACCTCCAGAATCCTGAGTTACAAGGATGCCTCACCACACCCAGTGTTGTGCAGTCCTTGAAATCTAACCCAGGGTTTGTAGCCTGGTAGGCAAAAAAACATTCGAACAACCAAGCAATATCCCAGTGTACTCCCCAATAAATTCTAACACTGTAGAAAGATACAAATGTTCTGTGTATGAACATAACATACTCATGGCATCAGTATTAAGAGCCTTAAAATGGATAATATTGAATACAATATCATTGTACAATACAATGTACATACAATCAACATTCTAAAACTGATTAGGACATTGAAGGTTTCACAGTCTAAATATAATTAATGCTAATAAATCGTATACTTTGAGTTGACACATAAATTATATCTTAACCAAGCTGTCTAAAACATAAGCTCTTGCTTCCCATAAACTGTACATTTCTGATTTACCTAAGCCAACGGTCTTCTCTTAGTCTCCTCCTCCACGCTGGCTCTCTAACCTCCTGCTCATCATGGCAAGTTCACCAACCTACGATCCTAGTTCATAAGCCCTCTGGTCCTATTTTCAACATCTCCAGAACTGTGCTTACTGCCAATCTTTCAAAACAATCCTCTAAGCAAAACACATGATTTCTTAGCTTTTTTATGCTCTGACTTGAAATAAAATTGTGACTAGAGCCATGGTTTTTTTCTCCTTGAAGCTCCATCTTGGTGTTCCTTGTTAACCTACCAAAATGAGCTCATTTTCCCCCTAAAGTCTAGGTCATCCCCACAGCATTTTTCACAGTTGCAAAATCCTTTTCTAAATCACCTTACAGTCATTTCTGACTGCACCAAAATCCTGTAGGTTTCTTCCTCAAGCATTTAACTTCTTTTTCCTCTACCACTGTTTCGCCTAAATACCTCTTAGCATATATATATTGCACAGCATCTGGACTTTTTTCCACAAACATAAGCTATCATAGAGCAACCACCTACAAAAGACTGCCAAAATAAATCTCGTAAAGGACAATACTGAACAACACAAATGCCATGCCAAAAATCATGAACAGATAATATGTAAAAGGAAATACAAGCTGAATAGCCAATATTAAGGAATATTCATAAAAGAACAAAAAAATTGTCTGTGTATCCTGAATAATGGGCATTAACAGCTTAGATGCAAGATTGTAAAACATCAGTAGCGAACTTCTGCCCTCCGGGGTTCTCCCATTGTGCTGTAAGCCTGTATTTAAGACCTCCTCCCTCCTTCAATAAACGGCATTCAGCATAAAAAAAAAAAAAAAAAAAAAGCTTAAGTAAGTTTTGAGGGTATCAGAAAATGATTTAAGATGTAAATGTAAGTTATACAGGTATAAATAAATGATTGAGGTATATGAAAAAAAATGTTTCTAAAAAAATGTACTGGTACCTTAAGCTGAATGTAACTGTTCTGAAAAAGAGTCTGAAAAGTATGAAAAGCCTGAAAATATGCAATACTGTAGATACCATTTCTCCAGAAACTGCACATATGAACTAATATATAGACACAAGTTAACAGTATCATAAATACACCTTGAAAGAGAACTGAGAAATCCTGTTTTCTCTAATACCCTTCATATTTGAACTTGTTTTATTCAGTACTAGTCACTGAAAAGAGACTTTATTTGACCTTTCTGAGACCAAGATGAATGAATGCTAATTCACTAATCATCAAGACCAGAAGGGATTCTCAAAATAAAACATTCTTTTTTTACTTCAGGGACTTTCTAGGCACTAATTTAAGGTCTAAATCTTGACCTTGGATCTCTCAAAAAATGTGTGTGTGTGTGTGTGTGTGTGTGTGTGTGTGTGTGTGTGAGATCACATAATTTTTTAATTTTCCTATCACATAATGACTTTTTTTAATTAAACAATTTAGAAATATCATGTGTCCTGTATAATCTTTCCAAAGTAGTACAGGAGGAAGACAATCAAGAAATCATCTATCTGATAATAAAATATTTCTTTACAAAAGAAATCTAGCCCTTAAGCTACTGCAACTGATAATAAAGAACCATGTTGTTAGTTGGCCATCATGGCACATGACAATAATCCTAGCTCTTAAGAGAGTCATTGATAGGAGGCTCACTGCAAGCTTAAGGCCAGCCTGGTCTACAAAACGGGTGGCAGGCCAAACAGGGATATGAAGTGAGAGGCTCTCATTTTAAAAACCAAACACAGTATTTTGTGCTTTTGGTATCATATTGAGATTGCAATGCTTCATTAAATGAGTCCCAGAACAAACTTAAATTCATCTTTGAGCCAGTAATTCTACTTCTGAGCACACCTTCTACCTAAATTTTAAACAGTCTTTCTTAGGTTGGTTTGTGTTGTTGATGGTCATTTGTTTTGTTTTGTGAGACAGGGTCTCATGTGGCCCTGACTGACCTCAAACTCCTGATCCTCCCCGCTCCACTTCCCAAGTTCTAGGATTTCTAGCATGTGCCACCACTTCTGGGTAGCCTTACATAGTTTATGCTATAATATAGGGTAATATAGAATTTTAAAAACATGTGCGACCTACGAGTTCAACAGAGAGGAATAGTTATAGCTAACATTATTTGTGGCCATCTGATTTTCAAGATGGATGCCTAAGTCAGTTAATGGGAAAAGGAAAGTCACCAAAGGTGATGAAAATTAGATAGCCAGAAGGCAAAAAGGAAGGCTGTGCTCCTCTCTGCTACTATACACCCAAATTAAGTACATCAAAACTATAAAAACTTTTAGAGCTACCAGAAGTTATACAGGGGTAAATATTTCTGACTCTGGATTCAGCAATATTTTTTGTTGTGGTGATGGTTTTTGTTTGTTTAATTTTTAGAGACAGGGCCTCTCTATCTGAGACAGAGTCATTCTATTATGTAGTTCTGGCCTCTGTTAATAACAGGCACACATGTGGTACATGGACATAAAAAAAAAAAAAAAAAAAAAAAAAAAAAAAAAAAACCCTGGTCAAACATTAGACATTTCTCCAAAATTATATAAGGATCAATCAGTACATGGAAAGATCCTTAAGATTATTAACCATAAAAAGCAAAACAATAAGGAGATACTATTTCACTAGTACCACTAAGATGCATACAATCAAAACAACAGGAGTTTGCCAGGATTTAGAGAAACAGGCCTTCATAATCTATGCGATTCAATATGCTGTAGCCACTTTAGAAGGTATGCTCAGTTCTCAAAACACATGACCCAGAAGTTCCACTTCTAGGTACATACAAAAAAAGAAAAAAGAAAGAAAGAAAAACTAAAAGCAAATATCCACACAAAAAGGCATAGAGGATGTGTAGAATTATTCCAAATAGCCCAAAATACAAAACAATACAACCGCATATCCATAAAAAGGAATGGGTGAGTTATGTAGATCAGTGGTAGAATTCTTACCTAGCATGTGAGGTCCGTCCCCAGAATAACAGGGGGAAATAAGTAAAAAAAAAAAAAAAAAAAAAAAAAAAAAATGAATAACGTATTTTTACCTAGTCATAGATAAACACTGAAAACATAACACTCGCTAACTGCAAGAGGCTAGACACAAAAGGACACCTGTTATATGTTTCCATTTACTTGAAATGTACAAAACAGGAAGATGCATATAGAACCATGGATCAGAAGTTGGGGGTGAGAGGGTTAACTCTAACAGGCATGAGATGTTTGGTGAAAGTGATAAACATGTTCTGGGAATAGACAGCAATACTATAAAACTTTTGAACACTTAAAACACACACACACACACACACACAGTTACAATTTAAAAGAATGGATTTTGTACTGAGTTGATTACACCTCAAAAAGAAAAAAACATAACCAGGGCTGGAAAGATGGCTTAGCAGTAACGAGCACTTGCTTCTCTTGCAGAAGACTTGAGTTGCTTCTAGCACCACACGCTGGCTTATAACTATCCATGATTCCAGTTCCAGGAAATAGGATGCCCTCTTCTGGCCTCCATGGACATGCACGTGGTGCAGACTGTCCATTATGATGCAAGCACTCATACACATAAAATAAAATACTTAAAATAAATAAATAAATAAAGACAAAGCATAATCAATCTATCCATGCAATGAATGCAACATACACAAACTGCAATTTTTACTTTGAACCGTACTGTACACACACATTTGCAGGTGATAGCTTAAACACCTAAGAAATTATAGAGCCTTAATTGAGGCAACTATGTTAATCTCTACTTCTGCATTTCCCAAACGTTTTCTAATAACCACTGCTTTCTGAAGTAGTGAGGAAAAAAAAGGTTTATTTACAACAAACAAAAAGGGAAATTATTAAATGCCCAAGTGTGTAAGTTAAACTTCCTTTGCTTATTTTTCAAAGATCTTAATCCAATAGCCCCCAATAAACCTTTCTTTCCTCTCCCAGCAGAATTACACTGAACTCGGAACCACTATGCCCTCTACTTCAAAACACCTCCAGCTACAGCTTTTTGCCTGCCTCTCCAGCTGCTTCCTCTCCTCGGCCCCAGCCTCCGCTGCCTCTGCACTGGATGCTAATGTCCCCCGGGACTCAAACCAGGCCTTTAAAACACTCCGGGAAGCTCTGGCCCCACTGCAACAGCAGCATGTGGCACATCCCAGACCCTGCGCGGTCCCGGAGGCTGGGAGTGCCCTGCAGCCTGTGACTGCACAGCGCGCGAAGCGCTGCGACAACTCCGCAGCCAAGCAAACTGGCGGGGCCCACGCGTGACCGTGACTCGGGGCCTGGGGCTCCGTGGGCCCCTGCCCCGGGACAGGCAGGTGGCGCCGTGAGCGCCGTCCCGTGCGGTCGGGAGAGGACGCCGCGCGGGCCTGCGGGGCCACACGGAGACCGAGGCTCGGCGGCGGCGACGCGGACAGCGTGAGAACGAGGGACACTCACCCGCGTCAGCGCAGAACACTCCTTGCGCCGGAAGTAGTCGCTCGCCCGTTGCCAGGGTGAGGAAGCGGGAGTGGCGTGAAGCCTTTCCATTGGCCGAGGGTGCGCACGTGGCCGGAAGCAGACGCCCTGTGTGGGTGTGTCTCTGCCATCTAGTCTGTTACCGGTTCTTTGGCTTCAGAGCGGAGACACACAGGTCTGCCTCTGGCTTCTGATATTTGGGGATTTCTTTTATTTATTTATTTATTGGGGGGGGAGCATACTTCGGTTTGTTTGTTTTCGTAGCTTTACAGTCAACGTTACCCACCTCGCCTTCACTGTGCCCTGTAATGAGCTCGCAGGACGTGTCTGCCTCTTACCCACGTGGTTAGCTGACTAGGGCAGTTGCACGAAATGAAAATAGTGGCCATCGTTGATTACGGGGTTGCTGTAGAGCCTTTCTCTGGCCATTCTTGCAACCTGACTCCTATGGAAAACTAGGATTCTACCTAGATTCTATCTAGGGGTTGCGTCTAGTGGGAGTCAGCCTTATCTTAGGAAAAAGGAAATGTCGTGAGCCTTACTTAACTGTCCAGGATCAAAGACCAGGACCCAGTACGATTACATACAGTTTCTTTGAAGCTAGTATCTTGAATCCTTTAACAAATAGCCTGCTTGGGGAAGCAGATATTGGAAGGAATAGAATAGTGCAAGTTAATTATCACTTATCTGAAGTAGGATGAAAAACATTTGAGTTTTTTTAATTTTTTTCAAATTTGAAGTACTTGCTTACACATAATAAGACGTCCTGGGGATAGGACCCCAGTTGGAAAAAGAAATACTCAATTGTATTTCACACCGAGCCTAAAGGTAACTTTGTAAAGCATTTCCCCGCCCCCCTCCCTCCGGATCTGAGGACCAAACCCAGGGCCTTGTGCTTGCTATGCAAGCGATCTGCCTCCCAAGTGCTGGGATTAAAGGTGTGCACCACCACCGCCCGACTGTAAAGCATTTTTAAATAATTTCGTGCATGGTGTGGGAGCAGTTGAGGTTTTGGACTTTTAGATTAGAGATGCTCAGCATGTACTTTTTCCTATGTGAGGTCCCAAACCAGCTGTTTAGGATCACCAGAGCTCCTGCTGAAAATGCAAAATCTTAGAACCCACCTAAAGCAATCTATTTTTATTCCCCCCACCCCCAGACAGGGTTTCTCCGTGTAGCTTTGCGCCTTTCCCGGATCTCGCTCTGTAGACCAGACTGGCCTCAAACTCACAAAGATCCACCTGCCTCTGCCTCCCGAGTGCTGCGATTAAAGGCTGCACCACCACCGCCCGGCTACAGCAATCTTTTAACAAGGTTTCTAGGTAATTCTAATGCCTAAAGCTTGAGAGTCACTGGACTGTAGGGCTTCTTGACTGAATCTTAGGGGTGGAACAGGAAGGGTGATAAGCCCAATCACTCAGAAGAGGAGAGCAGCCAATACTTGGGGTTTTAGAGTGATCGAGAATGAGATTTCCACCTTGACATTACTAGGTTGAAATATATAAATTGTAAAGAAAAGATTTTTTTCAATTGCTGGTAATCCCAGATAAATAATTAATAACTTTTATGTTGTCCAGGATATCTTCTGTTTTTGGCCTAGCCTTTAATGGCCAAGCCATCTCTCTAGCCCAGTCAAGGATATCTTTCTGTAATATTTTCTTCCATGGGAAGAAATTAAGAAACAGTTGTAAAATTTGTCAGTTTAAGCAAAACGTTAGATTTGAAAGGAAATGTAGAGACCAGTATTAAAATGAGTGGTTTGGGGGATGGAGAGGTGACTCAGCGGTTAAGAACACTAACTGCTCTTCCAGAGGACCCAGGTTCAATTTCCAGCTCACAACAGTCTGTAACTCCAGTTCCAAGGGACCTGACACCCTCACACAGACATGCAGGCAAAACACCAATGCACATGAAATAAAATAAATAATTTTTTTATATTTTATACTTTATTTTTTTCCTTTTTTTTTAAATTAGATTTTCCATTCATTTTACATATCAATCACAGATTCCCCCGTCCTCCCTCCTCCCACCCCCCAAAATAAATAAATTTTTTAAAAATGAGTGGTTTGAAGCCGGGTGGTGGTGGCACACACCTTTAATCCCAGCACTCGGGAGGCAGAGGCAGGCGGATCTCTGTGAGTTCGAGGCCAGCCTGGACTACCAAGTGAGTCCCAGGAAAGGCGCAAAGCTACACAGAGAAACCCTGTCTCGAAAAACCAAAAAAAAAAAAAAAAAAAAGAGTGGTTTGGATAAAGGGGGGAAGTGTTTAATGGTTAATTCAGTGAATGGTAGCAATATTACCATTGCTACAGCAAAGATCCTAGAAACAAAAGAATCGGTGTTTATATCTAAATAAATAATGTTGTGTGAAATAAATATGAGAAGTGCTTTAAAAAGTATCAGCCCCATAGTGAGTAATGTATAAATGCTAATTGTTTATTTCTTCATTTTTGAGACAAAGTCTCACAGTGTAGCCAAGGACCTAACAGGAATGTTCCTGCCTCACCCTCCCAAGTGTTGGGGATTACATGTGTCACCATGCCTGATTTAATAAATGTGAACATTTTTAAATAGGCTTTTTTTCACAGTGTGTGTGTTCACCCATGCCTGCACAAGCTCAGACGGTGATGGGAGCGTGTATGCCATGCCACAGCATGTTCATGTGTGGATCAGATGACAACTCGTGGGAGTTCAATCTCTCTATGGCGTGGGTCCTGGGCATCAATCTCATCAAGCTTGCAGCAACCAACCACCTTTACCTACTGAACTATCTCACCAGCCTCAATAAACAAGAGTTTTAAGAGGAAAAAAGCTTGAGCTGGAAAGATGGCTCAGCGATTAAGAGCACTAAGTGCTCCTCCGGAGAACCTGAGATTGATTCGCAGACCCCAAGTGGTAGCTCCAGTTCTGGTGGATCCAGTGCCCTCCTCCAGCCTCCATGGGCACCAAGCATGCTTGTGGTGTACAGACTTATTCATGTAAAATAATAAAACTATATATAATATATATATATATATATATATATATATATATTAATCTAAAGAAAGAAATTCTCGGCTCGGGAATGGTAGTGCACACCTTTAATCCCGGCACTCAGAAGGCAGAGGTAAGTGGCTCTCTGAGTTCAAGACCAGACTGGTCTACAGACTGCTTTCCAAGAAAGCTAGGGATACACAGTGAAACTGTCTCAAAAAACCAAAGAGAAAGAAAGAGAGAGGGGGAGGGAGGGAGGGAGAGAGGGAAGGAAAGGAGAGAGAAAGAAAGAAAGAAAGAAAAAGGAAAAGGAAGGAAATCTCCATTAAATGCATACTTGTTACCAAGAAGTGTGCAAAGAATCAAACTTCCTTCTCAAGTAGCATACAGACATTTAATAAACCAAAAGTGTAAGCGATCATCAAAATTGGGAAAATAAGTTAGCATTGTATATAATTGTGAGAAATGTTTTTTGGTTTTGTTGTTGTTATTATTTTTCTCTGTCAAAGGAAGCCCAGCAAGGACTCAGGTTTCTGAATCTTTCTCCTCCCTCTGACGTGATTAGACAATCACAACAGATTGTGAAGCAGAGCTCAGACAGATGGGATACAACACAGTCACTACCCATGTCAGGCATAAAGACAGGAACGATCTTGGCCAAATGTGCTTGCTCACCCAGTTTAGAGTTTGGTGCACCCTTGTTGCAAAAAGAATTGCCTTGCCGGGCGGTGGTGGCGCACGCCTTTAATCCCAGCACTCGGGAGGCAGAGGCAGGCGGATCTCTGTGAGTTCGAGGCCAGCCTGGGCTACCAAGTGAGTTCCAGGAAAGGCGCAAAGCTACACAGAGAAACCCTGTCTCGAAAAACCAAAAAAAAAAAAAAAAAAAAAAAAAAAGAATTGCCTGTGGCCAGACAGTGGTGTCGCACACCTTTAATCCCAGCACTTGAGAGGCAGAGGAAGGCAGATCTCTGTGAATTCAAGGCCAGCCTGGTCTACAGAACAAGTTCCAGGACAGCCAAGGCTATACACAAACCCTGTCTCAAAAAAAAAAGAATTGCCTTGCAAAGCTATTTTTGCTTTGTTAGTATTTTCCTTCCCAGGATACAGAAATGTTTCCTCCATTCTAATTGGAAAGTGATGATTCACTTATTTAACAGATAATTGGGCTTTACACAAAACAGAAGTGCTGGGAGAATGATGGTTTGAAAAGAGAATTGGAGGCCGGGCGGTGGTGGCGCACGCCTTTAATCCCAGCACTCGGGAGGCAGAGCCAGGCGGATCTCTGTGAGTTCGAGGCCAGCCTGGGCTACCAAGTGAGCTCCAGGAAAGGCGCAAAACTACGCAGAGAAACCCTGTCTTGAAAAAACCAAAAAAAAAAAGAAAAGAGAATTGGAGATCAAACTAGTCAATCCTATATGCCAGCCACACTGAACACAAAGACAATGCACAGTTCAGACAAAAGACCTGCTGATATATAAACATATTGCAGCAGTTAACCAAATGTGGTTCAGGGGTCATGGTTAAAAATCCCAGATCATGCCTGGGTGTCCCCCCAAACAGTTCGAGCCAAACAACCATCTTCTGTGTGCAGAGGGCCCAGTCCAGTCCCATGGGGGCTCCACAGCCACCAGTCCACACAGCTCATGGCTTTCCACTAGCGTGGCCGGTCATCTCTGCATGTCCTCCCATCATGATCTCGATGTCCCTCACCTGCAGCATCTCTCATCAACTGGATTCCCGGAGCTCAGCCTGGCGCCCGGCTGTGGATCTCTGTCTGCATCTGCCTCCATCAGTCACTGGACAAAGGCTCTATGATGATAGCTAGGTTATTTGCTAGACCGGTCACCAGAGTAGACCAGTCCAAGCACCCTCTGGACCACTGCCAGCAGACCAAGGTGGGATCAACATTGTGGATTTCTGAGAGCCTTCCCAGCACCCTGCCTCTTCCTATTCCCATGATGTCCTCATCTATCATGGTATCTTCCTCCCTGCCCTCCCACTCTGTCCCTCTTCCAGCTTGACCCTCCCATTTCCCTATGTCCTCATCCCCCACTCCTCACCCTCTGCCACCCCCCACACCCAGTCCACTCATGTAGATCTCATCCACTTCTCCTTCACAGGGTCATCCATGTGTCCCTCCTAGGGTCTTTCCCTGTTAGCTAACCTCTCTGGAGTTGTGGGTTGCAGTCTGGCCATCCCTTCCCTCACATTAAGTATCCACTTATGAGTGAGTACATACTATGTTTGTCCTTCTGAGTCTGGGTTACCTCACTAAGATGATATTTTCTAGATCCATCCAACAATGGTAAACTTAATAGAAACTTTGTTGTTTGTCATCTAAGCAGAAAAGAGCTTTGATTAGTTAAAATTGTCAGTTAATCTTTCAGATGCAGGCCCACATTCTCACCCCAGGGTTTTTAATTCTCCAACTGCTTTTGTCTGTTTAAACTCACAGGCAGCCTGCTACAGTTACTTAGAAACATAAGGCTGTGCTGCAGTTATTTTTTTCTGCTTCATTGAGAGATTATTTGAAATATCAAAGATGAACAGTTGTCTAGCTAATGAATTTGCTCAAAATGTTAAATACAAAAAGTTCTTATTAGCAAATATTTTTCAGGAAAAAAAAACAATTATCTCTATCTGAGTTTCTGTTCTATTGCTGTGAAGACATCATGACCATGAAACTATTATAAAAGAAAACATTTTTTGTTCTGTTTTTCGAGACAGAATTTCTTTGTAAGGCCCTGGCTGTCCTGAAACTCACTCTATAGACCAAGCTGGCCTCTAACTCACATCGATCTGCCTGCCTCTGCCTCCCAAGAGCTGGGATCAAAGGTATGCACTACCACCACCTGACTAAAAAAAAGTATTTAATTGGGCTTGCTTTGCAGTTTCAGAGGTTCAGTCCATTATCATCATTGCAGGAAGCATAGCAGTACACAAGCAGACATGGTATGAAGTAGTGGAGCGTTCTACAACTGGATCTGTAGGCATCAGGAAAAGAAAGACACGGGGCCTGGCTTGAGCTTTTGAAACTCTGAAGCCCACCCCCAGTGACATGTTTACTTCAATAAGGCCACACCTAACTCCATCTAGGTCATACCTCCTAATCCCTCTCAAGTAGCACCACTCCCAAATGACCAAGTATTCAAATATATGAACCTATGGGGTCCATTCCTTCTCAAACCACCACAATGTCTCTTTTCTTGTTTGTTCCTCTTCCAAACCCAAAACAGTAGCCAGCTGAAAAATCTCTCCCTTATCTCTAGTAGTATGGATGATGACTGCTGCATCTTGATCCTAACACCCTAGGCAGTCCTTCTGTTGGGTTTCTCTGGGAGCCTCCCTGCATTTGCTATTCCTGAAAAGCACATTTTCATGTGGCCCTTTATGGTGATATTTTATTTGTACTGAAATGTGATGTTATTTGTATGTTAATAAATAAAGTTGCCTGGGGGTCAGAGCTAATAGCAAGCCATCGCAGAAGCTGGAAGGTGGTGGTGCACGCCTTTAATCTCAGCTCTTGAGAGGCAGATCTAGGCAGATCTCTGTGTGTTCAAGGATACAGCCAGCATGGAGACACATGCCTTTAATCTCAATACCAACCATAGAAGACCTGGAGGTCTGTACAGACAGGCAGTGACGAGGCGGTCATGTGGTTGGGTTTACAACCAATGAGAAAGTAGAACAGAAAGTCTTTATAAAGACAAACACACAGGAAGTAGCTCTCTTGGCTGAAGAGGATAGCTGCAGAGTGAAGGGTAAGGCTCTTAGCTCAGACCTCTTGGGCTTTCATCTTTGCATTGGTTCTGTGACGGTTACTTCTACAGCCCTCTCTGTCATTTCTGTTGTTAGTGCCATAACACCACAGTATGACAGCTATTTACACAGCATTCACATTGCATTAGTTATTATAATGTTATCTACATATTATTCATACTTTATAGGAGAGGATTTGAAGAGTTTATATGCTAATGCTACATCATTGTTTGTAACAAACTTAAGCATTCTTGGATTGTGGTATGAGGGAGGCAGTTCCCCATAGATGCCAAGGGACAGTTCTCCTTTAACACTCCAATCAGACATGTTCCCGATGGAAGTATGGTGTATTTATTTTCATTACTGCATAACAAGTTACCAAAAACTTAGTTGTGTGTTTCCTCTTTCACAGTCAGGTGTCCAGGCTCTGGTCAGGTCTCATAGGGCATCAGTTAAGGGGTCAGGCAGGGCTGCCATCTCATCAATGCTCAGTCTTGCTCCAAGCGTTTGGTAGAGCTAAGATTCTTGCACTTAACATGCTCCTTAGTGGAGGTCAGCAGAAGCCAGCCTCTCTGACTCTGCCACCTTCTAAAGGACACAGCTAATTAAGTCCTGGGTAACTTCCATTTTAATGAACACAAAGTCAATGATTAGTAACTGAAGGGAGCAGGCAAAACACCTTGGCCTGGGTGCTGCCATTTTGACTTCAGACTCCATTTTACCTATAGTATGAAAAAAGTTCTGGTTCCCCAGCCCTAGGGGAGATGAGAACATTGCAATGGCTCACTGACTTCCTCCTTAAACAATAGAAATAGTTGTTATGCATCTTTAGTTCTCTAGAAACATTATGGCTGTTTTGGTGGTGGTGGTGGTGGTGGTTTTTTTTTTTAAGATTTATTTATCTATTATGTACATAGAAGAGGGTGTCAGATCTCATTCTAGATGGTTGTGAACCATCATGTGGGTGCTGGGAATTGAACTCAGGACCTCTGGAAGAATAGCCAGTGCTCTTAACCTCTGAGCCATCTCTCCAGCCCCATTGTGGCTGTTTTTAACAACAGAAAGAACAAATGAATCTGATTGGTTGGACTGAAAGGCTTGCATTGTGTGTCAGTTGACAATGCTGGAAAATACAAGGAAAGTTCCTAAAGTTAATATTCTGATCCCGCCCCTTGGTGCCACCCTGTGTCTCTTTAAGGGAAAGCTCCACCCATTTCTCTCTCTCTCTCTCCTCTTCTGCTTCCTCCCACAGGGTGTGCGCCCTCAAAACCCTCTCTCTATCTTCCTCTCTGTCTTTCCCTATTTTTGTCTTTATCCCTCGTTATAATAAAGCATTTCCACAGGGATGCAGCCTCTGGGTTGTGAATGCCCACCCGCTGCCCCATTGTCATGCCCACCAGCCCACCGCTGCATCTGCCCAACATGTTTCCCTGCATATGTGGGATTGCCCCCCCCCCCTAGTAATAATTCATAACACCTAATCTTTGATTCCTGATTGGTGAAACTTGTAACTTGGCAAGAAATGTTTGTGATTTTTGTGTTTATAATCACTGCTTCTGCCCTGTTCAGGACTACCAGGAGAAACAAGGCTCCTGGAGTCATTGTCCTGCAGCTCTGATTGATCAGTGACCCCGCTTATGTGATGATTTATTAAAATCTTTGGACCTTCTAAGTGTTGTCTCTCTCCTTCCTTGTGGCACATAACAAACTGGGTGTAACATAAGAAATTTTCAAAAGTGATAAACACCTGTCTCTAACTATGTTATGCCCAGATTTCGGGGACATCCTAAAGACCACCACAGAGACCGAATCCTGTATGTAAAAGCAAAGAGCTTTTATTTTCAAGCTCGGAGCTTGGGTTCTCTATCTGATGCAGCAGTGAGAGCAGAGAGCCCAGAGCCCAGGCAGGGTGGGGTTTTTATCATAGGAGAGGTTGGGGTGAGAGGATTTCCAGGGTTCAGGACCCTGATTGGCTGACAATTGTCTAGGGTATATAGGGAATGTTTGGAATGTCAGATATTTCCTCTTAGGTGTTGGCTCCACTGGGTGGCGGCAGCTTATGGCTTTTCCTGGGTCCAGGTGTTGCCTGCCAGAAGCCATGTCTGGGCCTCTAAGCCTGTCATGGTAGCTGTGTGGTCATTCTGTTTTGCACCCCACCCCACCCCAGCTACATTCAAGGAGAGAGGATTTTGAGGGCCTAGACTTGACTTTACAGACTCCATCTTAGGGAAGGGCCACCATCTTAGACCGCCTGCTGTACTCAGTTCTAGGAAGAATCTCAGGAATGTGCCATGACAACTCAAACAGATACAGGGCAGTAAAGTTTAACAAGATCCAGATGCTCCTACAGACATTTGCCTGCAATTTATGGCCCTTGAAGATATCCAGATAATCCTGTCAGTAGGTTGTGGTTCCCCTGCCAGGAGCCTAACCCAATAGTTTCAAATGTAGTTTCACACCAAAAGTCTAGACCAATAGTTTCAAAAAAATCACCTTGCTCCATATCCCTTCTACCCAATCCCAAAAACCTCCAAGGCATGTAATTCGCCGTTTGTGATTTTTTTATCTCCAACCCCTGAGACCTGGGCCACTGAATTTCCCTCCATTCACTGCGTGGGAGCATAAATTGTTGGCCCAGGTTCGAACCTGACAATAAAGAAACCCTTGTGTGCTTGCATCAGGAACCAGCTCCTTGTGGTCTCTGGGGGTTTCACAACACAGGTACAATAAGGATCATGCAAGATATATATACCATCAGGAGTAGAAATCATTCTTAAAGTATTCTTACTCCTATGAGCCAGAGAAAGTTTCAGCAATAGATGGACTGCAACAACTCTGCATGATATATAGATGGATAGATAGATAGATAATGTGTATGTATGTACATGTATATATGTATACATATATAATATAATGGAAGACATAAGGAAATAGAAGGAATAAGTATCCCTTAACAAGGTATGTAATTAAACACCCCCCAAACTCCACCCTCAGTGCAGTGGTGCTTACAGAGCCTCAGGACAAAGCCAACCCACTTTCTTAGTTCAACTCAAAAAGCATAGCATTTCTATTTCCCTGGTTTCTATCTCCCTTTTTTAGACACTGGACAAAATGGTGAGGTGAGCCTGCTTGCCCTAGCACCCCAGGTATCCTCATTATTTATTTAAAAATTACCATCACCATCATCTTTTCAGAAACCCACAGATTTTTCTAGATCTGAGCCTGCCTGCTTTCTTTTCTTTTTCTTTCTTTTTTTTTTTTTTTTCATTTTCCTGAAACATGGTTTCTTTGTACAGCTTTGACTGTCCTGAAACTTGCTCTGTAGACCAGGCTGGCCTTGAATTCACAGAGAACTGCCTGCCTCTGCCTCCTGAGTGCTGGGACTAAGGGTATGTACCACCACAGCCCTGCCCTGCCTGATTTATTTTTCCCTCTCCCATCTCACTCCTCTGCTGTGGGATGTTCACTATGCTGTGAATGTGTTGTTCTGATTGGTTAATAAATATTGGCCAGTAGCCAGACAGGAAGTATAGGCGGGGCAAAGAGAGAGGAGAATGCTGGGAACAGAAAGGCTCAGTCAGGAGTCACCAGCCAGACACAGAGGAAGCGAGATGTAAATACCAGTAAGCCACAAGCCACATGACAACTTATAGATTAATAGAAATGGGTTAATTCAAGCTGTAAGAGCTAGTCAATAGTTAGCCTGAGCTAATGGTCCAGCAATTTTAATTAATATGAGCTTCTGAGTGATTATTGCATAAGTGGGCTGCGGAACTGCAGGGGGTGGGGGCGGGGGTGGGGGGGGAGGCAGGAATGGAGAAAACTCCAGCTACACTCCTCCTGTCACCTGCCAAGAGATCTCACTGCCCTGTCGTTTTTCTCTTTCAAATGCCAATAAAATTGTCTTTGAGGCAGTCAAGGCACCATATGCCTTTAATCTAGACCCTCTAGAGGAAGGCAGAGGCAAGCAGATCTCTTGAGTTCAAGGCCAATCAACACTACATAGTAAGACCCTGTCTCGACAGGACTTATCTATTGATGTAACCAACCGTCTTATTAAATAAGAAACACAGAAACAATGTAAAAGAGAAAGCCGAGAGGTCAGAGCTCAGAGCTAAAATCTCACCCTTCCGCCTGCAGTGTCCCAGCTTCCCGAAAGAGGGCTACTTCCTGTCTGTACGTTTTTTTATAGTATTATTGTTCTGCCTTCTCATTGGTTGTAAACCCAAACACGTGACTGCCTCGTCACTGTCTGAATGTGCAGCCCCCTAGGTCTTAAAGGCATATGTCTCCAATGCTGGCTGTATCCCTGAACACACAGAGATCTATGGGACTAAAGGCGTGTGCCACCACCGCCACACTCTGTCTATGGCTCTAATAGCTCTGACCCCCGGGCAACTTTATTTATTAACATACAATCAAAATCACATTTCAGTACAATTAGAATACCACCACACTTATCCCTGGTACATGAACTGGCTTTTTAGAGCCCATTCCCTATGGTGGGACACCTTGCTCAGCCTTGATGCAGGGGGAGGGGCTTGGTCCTGCCCCAACACAGCCAGGCTGTGTTGATTCCCTAAGGAAGAACTTACACCCTATGAGGAGTGGGTGACAGGGAGGTGGGGGGAGGTGGGGTGGGGGAGTAGGAGAAGGGGAGGGAGGGAGAACTGTGGTTGGTATGTAAAATGAAAAAAAAATTTAAAGGAAAAAAAAAAAGGCCCTTGTTTGTCTATGTATTTCCTTCTGAGTCCATCTCTTTTCCTGAGTCTTTTTAAAAATTCTTTTTAGTCTTTGCACGTTTATAGACTCAGAGAGCCATGTGTGAGTCGGCCTGGCAAAAGTAAAAAAAGAAAAAAATTAAAAAAAAAAAAAAAAAAAAATTCTAGTATAGAATGATGTTCTGCAAAAGTGGTACTACAATCCCTGGTGACACTCTGTTAAGGGCACTCTGTTGTGCCCAGATCGTGACCCCCAGAGAGACCATTAAAGACGAGCATGCTGGAATGCAAAAGCAAGGTTTAATTCTAGATATCCAAAAGCAATACAAGCCTAGGCAGGGACTTCGTCCAATACATCCAACGCAGTGGAGGCTGGAGGAAGTGCCCACCTGTCTGCAAGCTCAGCTTTTAAAGGGAAAAATCACAAGGTTACATCATTTAGGGGTGCTAATACGGGTACAATTCTGATTGACTTGCTTCTAGGGACTTTACTTCTAAGGGAGTGGTTGCCCGCCACCATTTCTCATTGGCTGCCCTCAGGTGGGGGCATTTCTGTGGTCAGTTACCCTGGAAACCAAGGAAAGGACATTCCATAGTCCAGCAGGCATTACCTCGTGACTGTCTTGTGACTCTGTACTTTTACACTTCCTGGTTTCTAGAATCTAAACTGACTGGTTTCAGTAACTAATGGCCTATTCCCAAAAGGAGAAATCTTAGGCCTTAATTTTCGGGTGAAAGCATTTTGGTCTTATATGTAAGATGGCTCATTTTGGTCTCACAACTCCATTTCACTTCCACTGACTGTACCTCACCATCTGCATCCAGGGTTAACTTGCCCTGCTAAGAGATGGACATATAACTCAGGCTAATCCAAAACTGTTCTTTCCAGAACTGGAATCTTCACAGGACAATGCAAGAATAAAAGATCATCTATCAGATTCCCTGCAACCACTCCAGCCCTTGTCCTTCCAGGCTTATTTCTCTGCTTTTCTTTTAATTCTATATGCTACCCACTAGCCTCCCAACAAATTCGTTTCTCCTCCCATACCCTTTTGAACTGCCAGCAAGGCAGAGCAGAGGTAAATTACTTGACTCACATTTCAAGTCCTGATGACACTACATTGCCTTGGAAATCTGAGCAGGACTAGTGGAATTAAAGGTAGTCTGGCTGCCCTCTCTGTTGCTTCCTCGTTGTCTGTCATCTGTCTGCTGTGTGTCTGGCCAGCTTTGTCCACATTCCTCATCTGCAGGGCAATCTAAATGTGTTTCCTGAGCAACAGTCTCACCAGTTTGTGGTTTACCTTAACGTCTTCCTCTGAATTCTCAAAATGTAACTTTTTATTCCAATTCACGAACAATGCTCCCTTTTCTTTCATAAAATGAGTCATTGCATGAGACTTACTGATCTGACACCCACATGAGCTCAGTAGCTGCTTTCCGCAAATGCGTAAGTGTAAACTGCTGGCACCTCCCCCTTTCTACCTTTCTCTGCTCCCCTCCCTACTCCAGCTCTGTCAGCTGCACACTGCCTCAGTGAACCCTCTTGGAGAATTTTTTTTTCTAATTTGTTTTAGTTATTCATCATTTCTCCATGAAGACAGATTTTTTTTTAATTAACATCAAATTTCTTTTTTAAATTTTTATTTTTTTTCTGTATGATGTGTATCTGTTGCGAGTGTGTGCAATTTGTGTGCAGGTGCCCACAAAGTCAAGAAGAGGGCATTGGATCCATATAGCTATAGATATAGTTTAGATATAGATATAAATTCAGACATATAGAATATGGCCTGGAACTAACAGAGATCTGCCTGCCTCTGCTTCCTGATCTTTAATCCCTCTGCTGGGATTAAAGGAGTGCATCACCACACCCAGGAAAGTGTGGAGGGGCCCCAAAACATGACCACACAGCTGCCATGACAGGCTTGGGGGCCTGGATGTAGCTTCTGTGACAGGCTTACTAGCAGGCAACACCCAGATCCAGGAAAAGCCTTAAGCTGACACCACCCAGGGATCTACCCAGGGATGAGGAAATACCTAACATCCCAAACATTCTAACCATTAGATAAGGTGGCCAGAAGTCCTTGAGTCTAGCACACAGCTAGTTTTGTTTTACAGCCCTAGACAATTGTCAGCCAATCAGGATCCTGAACGTTGGAAATCCCTCACACCAGCCTCTGCTATGATAAAAAACCTGCCCTGCCTGGGCTCAGGGCTCTCAGCTCTCACCAATGTGTCGGACAGAGACCAAGCTTGGAGCTTTAGAGAATAAAGGCTCTTTGCTTTTACATGCGGATTCAGTCTCTGTGGTGGTCTTTTGGGGGTCCCCGTGATCTGGGCATAACAGAAAGAAATGTTTTAATAAATAAAACAGGTGGGGAAGTGTAGAAAGGCCAGGAAAACTGAGCAAGAGGAGAAGAGAAAGGGGCTTCTTCATCCTAGAGTCTGATTTAACTCATTTACCGAGTCAGGAACTCTAGACTAATTCACAGTATTTGCTGGGTTTTGTATAGAGATGTTTCAAAGAGGGTTATTAAATTAACAATCATGCTTAACGTCTAAATGCATCTGGCCTTTCTCCTTCCTTGACTTTTTAGGAATCTCACAAGAAACACCATTTATAGAAAAAGACACATCTTAGCCTTCTTGTCTTGTGCAACCCTTTGACCCATGGTTTTATTTTTATTTTTTTAGATTGCACCCTTATACAAAGCACATCTAGAGACACCCTATAGTCTCTCATTTATTGAAAAAGAGAGTTGGAGACTGTAACAGCACACACGAGACTTGCACAGGTTCAAATCAGACAAAATCCTAGCAGAGAGAAGGTGAAATGGACACAAAGTCCCACACCTAAGTGGTGATATATATATATATAGATAGATAGATTAGATATAGATAGATAGATAGATAGATATAGATATAGATATATATTTTTTTTATTTTTTTCCCCTCTGTGTAGCTTTCGTGCCTGTCCTGAATCTCACTCTGTGACCAGGCTAGCCTCGAACTCACAGAGATCCACCTGGCTCTGCCTCACAAGTGTTGGGGTTAAAGGCATGTGCCACCACTGCCCTGTTTGTGGTGATATTTTATTTGTCCTCTAACAAATAAAGCTTGCCTGGGGATCAGAGGACAAAGCCAGCCACTATATAGAGGTCAGGCAGTGGTGACACACGCCTTTAATCCTAGCACTAGTTAACCATAGAGGTCTGGAGGTTTGTACAGACAGACAGGAAGTAATAGAGCTGAGCGGAAAGAGGAAGTGATGTAGCTGGGTCGAGAGAGGAAGTAAGGTGGCAGGGACAGAAAGGTATATAAGGCATGAGTGTACAGGAAGTAGCTCTCATGGGCTGAGGATTTCCTAGCGGTAAGAACTTGTGGCTGGCTTGTTTTATTCCTATGATCTTTCAGCTTTCACCCCAATATCTGGCTCCAGGTTTTTTTTTTTTATTAATAAGATCGTTTAGCAATTCGTGTTACACCAAAGCAAGAAACTATTCGCAATTGATACTGAAGAACCAAAGCACCCCCATTTCAAGCAAGCCCCTCACCCCAGCTTGAAACAGGTCTGAGTTTCAAAATCCTCAGAGCTGCTGACAAAGGTCCCAAGACAAAGTCAGGATGTTTGAAGAGCCAACTGATTAACCACAGAATGCCCCAATGCTGGAGGTAGTGTATGAAGTTTGGCAAACAACCGGTTAAAACTACAAAGTAAGGTAACACAGAAATTGTGAAAAGCTCCTAAAACTTGAGCCCATCAGAACCGTACCATACTAGCACCCCTAATTAATGTAACCTTATGGTTTTTGCCTTTAAAAACTGAGCTTGCAGAGGGGTGGGCCCCTTCTCTAGCCTCAGCTGTGTCGGGGTGCTCACCCAAGGTCCCTGCCGTGGTTTGAACTGCTTCAATAAACCTTGCTTTTGCATTTCGGTGAGTTCATGTCTCTGGCAGTCTCTTCGAGGGTCTCTTGCCCAGAGCACAACAGAAACCTGTTGGGAAAAGAAAAGTCAGGTTTCTCCAGTGGAGTGTTACTATGTATATCTACCACACTGCAGGCCAGGAGCCAAGACCAGGTGTAGTAACCAACACACAAAGGACTCCATGGGTTTTTCTGTCGGGTGCATTTTTTTTTTCTTTTGTTTTGGTATATATATATATTTTTTTGTCTTTTGATTTTCTTTTCCTTTAGTTTGTCTATTTTGATTTTCAGTTTTGTTGTATTGAGAGCAAATGAAGTTGGTGGGTAGAGAGGTGGAGAGAATCTAGTAGTTGGGGAGGGGAAAGATGAACAAAATATATTGTATGAAAAGGTTTAAATAAAATTAAAGAAAAAGGAATAAAAAATGGAAAAAACAGTTTGAAGAGCCAGCAAAATTATATCAATGGCTACTGCTAAGTCACTTAAGCAGGACTCTCCATTGAGGATACTCCTGTTCTTGGATGTGTTCTTTCCCTGGGCACCCCTCTACTTATTTATTTATTTATATATATATTTTTTGGGGGGAGTTGTTTTTTTGTTTTTGTTTTTTACACACACACACACACACACACACACACATGAACATAAAAACAGGTTATAATTCAAAAGTCCAGGATTATTTGAAACTGGAAAATATTTAAAAAAAAAATAGTAAAAATGATAACATTTCCCAATAAGCCTTTTTAAGCCAAAATAATAGCTGAATTATACATATAAACATTGATTAGATTCTGAGATACAGAAGAAACCTATCTTCATCTGTTCAGAGAGCTATGTTTTACTTAAGTTGTGTAAGTGAGATTCCTATTCATCTTCCCCTTCACTGTTTGATTTATGGCAGGCATTTTTCTATAGGCTAATAGATAATCTAAAAAGATTTTAGCCTCCCCTCCTGAAAGTACAGCCAGCATTTTCTTTCATCAGCTTGATACGGTACAAATTCTATCCTAATAGCAAAATGTTTCCCATTGATTGGGCAAAACCAAAACTTATTATAAACCACAGTCATCCTAGAGTCCCCCCTGCTAGGTAGCCTCCCTGGATCTGTGGGTTGTAGTCTGATTATCCTTTGCTTTATAGCTAGTATCCACTTATGAGTGAGTACATACCATGTTTCTGAGCCTGGGTTACCTCACTCAGGATGACATTTTCTAGTTTCATCCATTTGCCTGCAAATTTCATGCTGTCATTGTTTTTCTCTGCTGAGTAGTACTCCATTGTGTATATGTACCACATTTTCTTAATTCATTCTTCAGTTGAGGGGCATCTAGGTTGTTTCCAGGTTCTGGCTATTACAAATAATGCTGCTATGAACATAGTTGAGCATGTATCTTTGAGGTATGAGTGAGCATTTCTTGTGTATATGCCCAAGAGTGGCATGGCTGGGTCTTGAGGTAGATTGATTGCCAATTTTCTGAGAAATCTGCCATATAGTGGTTGTACAAGTTTGCACTCTCACCAACAGTGGAGGAGTGTTCCCCTTGCTCTGCATCCTCTCCAACATAGACTGTCATTAGTGTTTTTGATCATAGTCATTTCTGACAGATGTAAGGAGGTATCTCAGAGTCATTTTGATTTATATTTCTCTGATGACTAAGGATGTTGAGCAATTCCTAAAATGTCTTTCAGCCATTTGAGATTCTTCTGTTGAGAATTCTGTTTAGCTCTAAAGCCCATTTTTAAAATTGGATTGTTCAGTATTTTGATGTCTAGTTCCTTGAGTTCTTTTTTTTTTTTAATATTTATTTATTTGTATGTGTATTGGTGTTTGCTTTGCCTGTGGAAGGGTGTTGGGTCCCCTGGAACTGTAGTTACAGACAGCTGTGAGCCGCCATGTGGGTGCTGGGAATTGAACCTGGGTCCTTTGGAAGAGCAGTCAGTGTTCTTAACCACTGAGCCATCTCTCCAGCCTTGAGTTCTTTATATACTTTGGAGTCCTCTGTCAGATGTGCGGTTGGTGAAGGTCTTTTCCCATTCTGTAGGCTGTCCTTTTGTCTTATTGATTATCTTTTACCCTACAAAAGCTTCTCAGTTTCAAGAGGTCTCATTTATTAATTGTTGCTCTCAGTGTCTGTGCTACTGGTGTTATATTTAGGAAGTGATGTCCCTGTACCAATGTGTTCAAGATTACTTCCTATTTTCTCTTCTATCAAGTTTAGTGTAACTGGATTTATGCTTAGGTCTTTGATCCACTTGGACTTGTGTTTTGTGCATAGTGACAGATATGGATCTATTTGCAATCTTTTACATGTTGACATCCAGTTATGCCAACACCATTTGTTGAAGATACTTTCTTTTTTCCACTGTATAGTTTTGGCTTCTTTATCAAAAATCAGGTGTTCATATGTGTGTGGATTAATGTCAGGGTCTTCAATTTTATAAGAAATTGAAGAAGATATCAGAAAATGGAAAGATCTCCCATGCTCATGGATAGGTAGGATTAACGTAGTAAAAATGGCAATCTTACCAAAGCAATCTACAGATTTAACCAATCCACATCAAAATCCCAATACAATTCTTCGCAGACTTAGAAAGAACAATACTCAACTTCATATGGAAAAACAAAAAACCCAGGATAGCTAAAAGAATCCTATATAATAAAGCAACCTCTGGAGGCATCACCATCACTGACCTCAAGCTCTACTATAGAGCTATAATAATAAAAACAGCTTTGTACTGGCATAAAAAATGACGTATTTATTTATATTTATTGATTTTTGGTTATTCCAGACAGGGTTTCTTTGTGTAGCTTTGGCTGTCCTGGAACTTGTAAATTGCTGGTCTCAAACTCATAGAGATCTGCCCACCTCTGACTCTTGAATGCTGAGATTAAAGGCCTTTACCATCTCCACACAGCAAGTACCCCTCTTTTTATTTAAATTGATGTTAAACTTTTTTTAATCTAATAAACTCCCAGCTATAGGCTGGAGGGATAGCTCAACAGTTCAGAATCTTACAACTCTTGCAGAGAACCTGGCATCCACAGGAAGCTGCTCACAATTGCCTGTAACTCCCATTCTAGGTGATCTAAGCCCCTCTTGCCTTCACAGATACCTGTGTGCATGTGGTATGTATGCATGCTTACATACACATAAATAGAAATAAATAGATAAATCTTAGAAATGAACTCCAATGAGGCTAGCCTGGTCTACAAAGTGAGTTCCAGGAAAGGCATAAAACTGCACAGAGAAACCCTGTCTTGGAAAAAAAAAAAAAAAAAAAAAAGAAATAAAAAAAATGAACTCCAACTCTGCTTCATACTAGCTCATCTCGAAATTATTTTCTGCAATAAATTCAAGACTTCCAACTTTACCTGAGTAGAAGTCTCTAGAAAGAACTCAGCCTACAAAAGGCAGCATCATGGAGCTGTGTCTCTGGTCCATTCATTCTGGAGGTAATCTACAAAATCAAACAAAAACCTGTCAGATTTGAACCACACACATACTGGTTCTGTAGCAAACACAAGAGGACAAATGTTTCAAGGCACAACTGTAGGACGGATCAATTTCATCTGCTCCTAGGAGTCGTGTCTCTACAGTCTAGGCTCAAATTCCAAGGACAAAATCTGTGTAGATTACCTTTTTGCTCAGAAGAGAACACAGTCCTTGACCTTGTGATCCCACTAAAACTGCTTAACTAGGGTAAAGTAAATAAACTATTTCCTGGAGGAGGAAAGCACAGTCAGCAAATGTTCATTGCCCACAATGTTTTATATGTAATGTTGCCAAAAATAAAAGGACCGGTCACTCTTTAGCCCAGGTTGGCATGGAATTTACCATGTAGCCCAAGCTGACCCTTGAACTCCCAGAAATCCTCCTGCCTCAGCTCCCAAGTGCTGCAGTTACAAGCACAAGATTACATGCCCAGTTATTTCTGTGCATTCCGTGTACTTTCAACAAATTTCAAGTTTATCATTTGTTTGGAAACATTAACCCTTATTTAAAAGTAATAAAATGTCATGGTTCTACCACAGCTGGGTCTATGTTGATGTCTGTGGCCTCATTGCCACCAAAGGCCACATGGATGCCCAGGGTGGCCATGTTGGTGCCTGAGGGCTGTGCTGCCACTGGGGCCATTCCAGTTTGGGTTGCCTGGACTGCCACATGGGGCCATGGTGTTGTCTGGGCCCAGGCTGCTGCAGACGGCCATGTCCAGGTCTGTGGCCCAGCAGCAGCTTTGGTTGTAGTTAATATTCGTGGCTCCTATTGCCACTGAGAGCTGTGTTGATCACCCAGAGTCTGGTCAGCCACCTGAGACCATGTTGGTGTCTGAGGGCCTTGCTGCCACCGGGACATAATAGTCTGGGTGACATGTGCTGCCACCAGGGTTCATGGTAACATCTGGGCCCGAGCTGCTGGTAAGGGCAATGTCTGGGTCCATGTTCCTGCTGCACCTGGGGTCTGTGATGATGTCCATGGCTGTGTGGCCGCAGGGGGTTATAGGAACCATGCATGTTGAAATCTGTGGGCTCTGCTGAGCCGGCACCACCTCTTACTGTCCCTGGGATGGCAGGCCCTGCTCCTTAGTGGACACTACAGCAGAAGAGCTGACCCTACCCCACACTCAGGAGAGATGGCCCCACTCTTCACTGTGGTTACAGGACAGCTGGCCCTAATGGCAAGGGCCTAGGAGAGCTGGCTCCACAGCTCGCTTGAGGGCGTTGGTCCCAATGATCTTGACCGACCTGCTCAGATACCACCGAGACCCTTGGATTGGCCCATCCAAACATCTACCCCATCTATAACCTGCTGTTTGTGAAGGGACTGGTCCAGCAGAACAATAACTACAAGATCTCCATGACTTGGGGCAAGAGCAGGACTCCCAAGAAGAATTTTGGTGAGGGTCCGGTGATGATGGTGTGCCAAAGGCCTTGAACCAGACCAACTATTCATTGTAATGAACATTTTGTGGGTGGAGCTGATTGGACAAAAGGGTATACTATGTGACACACTGTAGCTCCCAATGTCACTAGGATGAATGAAGAGGTGTTGGAAAGACAGAGGAGCAAGGTGTGTGTGGGGGGGGTTGTGTGTTTTGTTTTGTTTTTAATTGATTTTGTGGGGAGAGTTCTTTGGGGGGGGTGATGCTGCCGGGGTGAGGGAAGGAAATGGAAGGATTGGGAGGTGAGCAGGATTGGGGTGAATGTCAATTTCCCAGAGAATCAATAAAGAATTTTTTTTTTAAAAAAAAGTAATAATATTTGTTCATCTTTTATAATACAGGGAAGAGTTCTGATAAAATTTTTGGGGGAATTAGCTTTTATTTTTATGTTTCTTTTGAGTGTGGGGATATCATTGAAAGGATAATTTCCTTATCTAACTAATTTTTAAAAAACTTTTTTTTTTTTTTGGTTTTTCAAGACAGGGTTTCTCTGTGTAGCTTTGCGCCTTTCCTGGAACTCGCTCTGCAGACCAGGCTGGCCTCGAACTCACAGAGATCCGCCTGCCTCTGCCTCCCTAGTGCTGGGATTAAAGACGTGCACCACCACTGCCCGGCTTAAAAACCTTTTTATTGTAGAAGTTTTTGAAGAACGCAGTGAAGGTAGTTTGCTGGAATGTTCCCAACACCAGTTAATCTGCACTTGGTCTGAGACTATTCTGCTGCTCACACTTTGTTAACAGAAGCCTCTGGTGCCCAGATCTCATCTTGGCTGCCTCTGCTCCCAGGCTTTCCAGGCTGTTCTAACTTGCACAGTCAGCTCGTCCGCAGTTTGTTTCCTGGCTCAGCACCATTCCCAGTGTGCAGTAGCTTGCTCAGCCTCAAGGCCCAAGCACAGGCTGGAGGAGGTTGGAAGTAAACATTTCCCCGGTGGCAATCCACCGGTCCAAGGAGTTGAAATGTCCGTCCTTTAGGCTAATTCCAAGAGGTTTCTTGTAAACTTCCCACAGTTCTCAGGATATTGAGTCCTGCCCCGTTAAAGAAGCATCTTTTACACAGGCCTTTTCTTCCTTTCCTGCCTTACTTTTTCAGAGTTCTCACACATGCTTCCTACTACCACCTATCCAAATATTCCCTGCACCTGCAGTGTCTGTATTCCAAGAGAGGACCCAAACTAAGCCTGGCATTGTTTCTCCTGTCATAGCTTTTAGTGACAAAGTCTAATATTCATTTACATAATGCACTTGGAGTAGATATGAGATGCCGGCCAGTATGACTACTGTCGTAGAGGACTTCATCTGCTTTTCTACAGAAGTGAGTAACGGTCTCTTCGGTATCCGTGCTGATTAATTGATTGACAGAGGAAAGGTGATTGAAGAGTGGGGGTCAAGGGAAACCAGTTAACAGCTGTAGGGCAAACCAAAAAAAGAGTGTTCTATGCTGAGGTAGCTAAGCAATAGTACATTTACCTAACGTGCATGGAGCCATGGCTTGTGGGGCTTTGCGAGGCTTCATAAGCCCACAGAGCAAAGCTAAAGAAGCAAACACAACAGGAAAAGGCCTCCAAAGCTGAAGCCTTGACTCGGTGCCACCACCCCCTCACTCCAGCCACGGCACCACCTGGACAGTCACTTAGAGTAAAACCTTGCATCCTGCTCACCCCAGCCAATTCACAAACCAAACAAGTACTTATCTCTGTGGGCTACTCCCCACCCCACCCCACCACACCCCCCCACCACACCCCACACCCGCACCCCACCCCCGCACCCCCCCATGAGAGCCCATGACTGCTACCTAGTGCCAATACAGGCTCAGCTGAAGTAACCTACATCCTCCCTCCCGCATTTTCATTATAAAACCAAGCCAAACCAACAAAACCCCTTAGTTTTGGAACCAGTGAATATTTTCCCAACATCTATCTAGCCTTGCTGTTCTGTTGTTATTGCTTTGGTTTTTTATTTGTAGAAACTTATCCTAATACCTGGTCTCCTCCTCCTCGGCTAAGGTTTTTTTGTTTTGTTTTGTTTTGTTTTGTTTTGTTTTGTTTTGTTTTTGCCTAGCGTCTGCTATAACATAATAAACAATCTTTATTTCAGGGATAGGAATTTTAGTTGAACACTGCTTAGTTAAAAAGGAAAAGGAGATGGAAAATGGGGGAAAGAAAAGGGTAGCCTCTTTTTCTAACAACTGTTACTCAAGAATTAAAGTGTGCTTTAGGAACTGAATGTAAATAACTTCACCCATTCAACCTGATTCCCTGGCTTCGCTTCCAAATTCTTCACCATTTTAGGCAAGGGTTCTCCTAGCATATGTCGGCAAGTAAATTGGCTGTCAGCACCTTGAGATTTGAGAGCACACCTAGGTCCCTAGGGAAGCTGGACTCAAAGGTCAGAGGGCAGCCCTTTGTAGCCTACTGTCTCTAATAGAAAGCAGATGCTTCCAACTGTCGCCTGCCATCTGCCTGCTCACCTAATGTTTTCAGCGCTGGTTCCTTTCAGACTATCCAGCTGTATAAACAAACTTTTATCCATAAGCTTATGGAAGCAGCCAACAGATGTCTTCTTTTCTGTTAGGAGAGCCTGGCAGTGTTGATTGCAAAGTTTAACTCATTAGAATAACAATTATACAAAGACCCCACCCCCATCCCTTTCCATTCACTTTGTAATTTTTAGCTCCTATTTTCTTCACCATCAGGGTAACTGCTGCAAAGTAAGTTGAGAAAAGGAAATCTATATGAAATAAGAATGCAAAAAAGAGATTTGGCCCCTCCACCCCAGCACCAATATAAAAACTGATCATAGTGGTACATGCCCACAATTTTAGCACTTGGGGTTGGAAAGATCAACAAAAAACCCTGATGCTTGAGTTCTCGAAGTAGCTACCATACTCCCTGAACTAGTATTTCACATCTTTGGGTCTCATTTTCCTTTACAGGTAAAATGAAGGATCAAGTTATTGATGCAAAGGAATATAGTTTTCATCTCAAAGAGAGTAAGAAATAGTTTATTCTGGAACCAAGTATGAATGACCATTACCCAAGAACAGATTTAGGTTACCTCAAACACCACATTCCAATGTGGTAACAGGTTCATGATGTCTTTGTAGTAACAGACTAAGAACCATAAACCAGGGCACTTTTCATCATCAGATATGTAGATTATAGAAAAGTGGGGGAAACTTCTTGTTACAGGCCTTAGATGCTATATGATGGCATTTTTAGCCTTTGAGTTGGTAGAAGTTAGGGGTCTGTTTGTATATTTCAAAAGGATTTACCTAATAGTCATAAGGAAGTTAGGCCTGTTGGAAAAGAATATTCCAAGTGTCACACAAAACAAGTATGTTTCTTATGGCCTTGTGTGAAGCTTCTCTATGCTAGCCAACTCCTATCCCCAGCCCCAGGCCCACCATTTTGTTTGGTGAGGGCCTGTGTAGTACAGGCTAGCTTTTGACTTGCTATGTAGCCTAAATTGGCCTTGAACTTCCTGTGTTCTAGAATTATGGGTGAACCTTTTGAATTTTACTCTAAGGATATTGATCCTCACAGAAGTTAGAATTTGAAATCTGTCCAAGGTTAAATGTTTAGTGGTGAGCAGAGCTGGGACCAAATCATAGAATTCCTAACTTCTAAACCAGTTCACTTATCTTTATTCTTTCCCCAATTATATATGAGGAAGAAGTTTCAAACATATAGGCAACTTGAAAATAAAATTCTGAAATTGATGCTACATGCCTGTAAGTCCAACACTTCGTAGGCAAATGGAGCATGACAACTTCGAGACTAGGATTCTCTACACAGTGAGTTCCAAAACAGCTTGACTACATAGTGAGACCCTGTCTAAAAAGAGAGAGAAGTGAAGTGTTTATCTAATTATTCCTTACCAATAAAAATCGGGAGTCAGATATAGGGGTAAGAACTTGAAAGAGCAGAGAAGCAGCAGAGCAACCACCAGAGACCTCCTATCTCTTCCGTTTCTCCATCTAAAGGAGTCGAGATTCTCTCCCAGCTCTGCCTTACTACTTCCTGTCTCCTATCTGTCCTCAGTCCTCCAAAAACCTCTTTGGTTAATTTTGGTCAGCTAGTGGCTAGCTCTGCCCTCTAACTCAAAGGAAACTTTACTGTCAGAATGTGATCAAAATATCACACAGCAGAGAAGGAGAAAAATGAACTCATGGTTTTTATCAGGAACACAGTCCCCCAGTTACTCATGCACTGCCAAATGACAGCATTAAGCCGGGCGGTGGTGGCGCACGCCTGTAATCCCAGCACTCGGGAGGCAGAGGCAGGTGGATCTCCGAAGCCAGCCTGGTCTACAGAGCTAGTCCAGGACAGGCTCCAAAGCTACAGAGAAACCCTGCCTTGAAGAAAAAAAAAAAAAAAAAGACTGAGTCACCATGACCTATCCACCTCTCAATATTGTTCATTGAGGATGAAGTTTATAATTTATGAGACATGTCAGGCCGTAGCATATGGTGATACCTTACACCCAAATTTAATTATACTTGCTTTGTGAGATGTCTATCAAGTTAGCCAATCGTGTATGCAGTCATAAACCTATGATACTTTTAAAAGGTCAGTGATAACTGATTCTCTTCTGTGTTGTTGTACCTCAACTTTCATAAGCATAGCGGTATGTGGGTAAAGCTTGCATCGGCAATCTGGCTTGTCCTCAAGCATGTATGAGGTCCTTGGTGCTATCAGGGACAGAAACAACAGGATTGAGCTGGACGTCAGAGGCCTCTACAAATGATAGTAGGGAGACAAGAGGAGAGCTACAGTCAGGAAGTAGTAATAAACGGCCAAGAAAAGAACATTGCTACTGGTAAGTGTTAGGAAGAAAATAAAGAAGAGTGGTGTTATAGAGCACATCATGTCTGAGGACATATCATGTCACATTATGCCAAGGGAGATCTCATGGGAGATGTGACATTTGGAGTATGTCTCAGTAGAGAAGGATGAAGAGAAACATCCATGTCAAGACCTGGACAAGGAAGATTCTGTAGAAAGCACGGATACAAAAGTCCCAGGGAGCTCTCATGACAGAGAAGCTTGGCAAAGCATCTCCTGCCTTCTCTTCCTCACGGTCACCACTCTCATCATCGGTAGCTTTGTGGCATATTTAATAATCAGTGCAGTTTCTTGGTGAATTGAATCCCTTCATCCTGATTGTGATTGCTGGAAGTAGCACTTCAGTGAGCTTGCCAGTGGCTCTCTAGACAAAGATAAACAACTCTAAGAGCAGTTTTGACACACAGAAGCCCCAGAGGGCAACAGAAACAAGCAGGCCCTAAACTGGAGTGTGCTGATCTTTCACAACCTTTGCAAGTCCAGAGAACAGGCTCAGGTTTCATCCAAAACAACCAGTGGTTTCTTATGCTTCTCTTTTAACATCATAATTGGCAGGCTGTGGGCCAAATAAATGTTAGTTTATCTTGTGTAAATGGTTTAAATATGTGTTTTAGCATTAAAATGGTCCAAAATCAACACATTGCATTGCTTTCAAATGCCTTTTTGACCTGCCCACAGTAGAAACCAGACTAACTTACAGCTATATACGTGAACCATCTTCATCTTTAGAGGGACCGTTCTGCCCTCTGTGAATCCAAGATCATGAGATAGGCTCCTTATTTTCAGTCAACTTTTCCTTCAGTTGTGAACTACAGAACACATGCTTCAAGTTTTACTTTTATGTTTTTTTTAAAACCATGCCATGAATAATACCCAAAACATCAACATTAAACCAAATTAATACCATAACTGATCAGGAGAATGTTTGGATTGAGTCTGTGGTCAACTGTGCCTTTTTTTCTAGTTCATTCTACAAGTATAGTACAATTGGACTAGAAAAATCCAAAATATTTCTAGATGCAATTAAGTAGAATTTTAAAATAGAAATTGTATGTGGTGTGACCATTTAAATACACGTTTACCACATGAAAAATTATTTCCTGGGGGATAAGTCATATTTATTGAAGCAAATTATTTAAAGTACAAGGGTATTTCTGCAAATTCTCAAAATGTGTCTTTGACTCATGCAAATATTGATACACTGTCCTTTTATAGCAATAGTTCTAGAAATGTGAAATAAACTATGTCAAACACTGTTAGCTCCACCTAGGATCCCTTTGCTTTTTTCTGTGTTAGCCTCCAGTTACTGTAACACATACCTGAGACAAATCAACTTAAAAAGATGAAAGGTTTGTTGTGGTACATGATCTTGCAAAATTTGGATCATTGATTCAAACAAGTGGTGACATGACATACTATAGCAGGAGCATGGCCATGTGTGAATGAAAAGAGGGAAGAGACCAGGGACTCTCTTCTTGGAGACTGTATCCTTGGTGAGCTATCGTCCTTTTACCAGGCCTCAATCCTAAATCCCATGCCCCCCAATAGAGCCACAGGATGAGGACCAAGACTTAGCCCATGGGCCTTTGGGGGACCCTTTTTAGTGATTTCCCAACCCCACCTCAGCCTCTGTGCTTTTGTTTGTCACAGCCAGCACCTGTGGCTCTCTCTGGCTGTCATTGCTGGGCTTATAGAGTCATGTTGCCCTCTTTACTGGGAACTGAAAGTACCTGAGAATATACAGCCAACCCCACCCCCCACATTCTCCACACCCCTGATATCACACCCTCATCACCCACACCCACCCACCTCCAACCCAGCACTAGAGGCTTTGGATCAACCAGGAACAGACACTGAAATACAAATATCCAGCACTTATCCTCAAGAAGATACAAATTTGGAGGCATATGCTTCATAAATATGATCAAGACACATTACATAAACATATGAAAGTGTCACAATGGAGCTGCTTATTATATATAATTAATTGTAGGTAGACTTTTCTTTCCTACCCACCGAGACTCAATATTAATTGTCAATGCTTAGCCAATAGCTTGGGCTTGTTACTAGCTAACTCTTACATTTTAAATTAACCTATTTACATTAATCTACATCCTGCCACTTGGTGTTATTGCTCTTTCATCTTTCACTTCCTGTTCCTTCTCTGTGTCTCACTGGCGACTCCTCTGACTCTGCCCTTCTTCATCCCAATGTCCTTAGTCTGGTTCTCCCACCTAATCTTATCCTGTCCAGCTATTGGCCAGGCAGCTTCTTTATTAAACCAATCACAGTGACATATATTCACACAGTGTAAAGAAATAGTCCACAGTTGATATATGCTAATATAAATTAAACTCAATAAGATTGTTAAGAGAACTATTTATAATTATAGCATCATTTGTAACTACTTTTTTTTTTGAGAGAGAGAGAGAGAGGGTTTCTCTGTGTAGCTTTGAGCCTTTCCTGGAACTTGCTTTGGAGACCAGGCTGACCTCGAACTCACAGAGATCTGCCTGCCCCTGCCTCTGAGTGCTGGAATTAAAGGCGTGCGCCACCACCGCCCGGCTGTAACAACTTTCAAAATTACCATTACTGGTGTTCTTTGTTTCTTTGAATTACTTTCTGATGGTATCTTCTCTATCTGATGATGTCTATATTTGTTTTTAGTTTTGAAAGATGATTTTTTTTTCTTACTAGACATAAAGTTACTTATACATTTTCCTCACCATATTTTAAACTCCAGGCTTTGGTTTCTCGTTTGTTTCCTTTTTAAAGATTTATTTTATTTTAAATCATATGTATATGTATGTGTGTGGGGGGGTGTAACTTTGGAGGCCAGAGGTGTCTGATCCCTTGGAGCTGGAGGTATAGGCAGGTAGTTGTGAGCTCCCTGACATGGCTGCTGGGAATTGAACTTGGGTCCTTCTGAAGAGTAATACATGGTTTTAACCACGGAACCATTTCTCCAGCCCTTCTTTTTTCTTTTTTTAAAAAAAAAAAAAAAAAAAAAAAAAAAACTATTGATTTTCTTTGGCTTCATTTGGCCTGATGACTATTTTTCTGTTACAGCTTTCATGGTTTCTCTGTCTTTCATCTATTTGCCTAAGATGTGTCTAAGGATAGGAATTTTGTGCTTATCCTAATTGGAATTTATTGAGCTCTTGTTGTTCAGGATAATTTTTTTTCCATTAAATTTGGTAGTGCTTAGCCATTTTATTAAAATGGAGGCTTATATTGGATTTTACAGAATCTTTGTGGGATCCCACAAAGGCTGGGACCCTGCCTGAAACTGTTCCCTTGCCAGGCTCCTATGTCTTTCCTGTATTTTCTCCCTCCTCTGATTTGTGCAAAAGTCTTTCCTTAGCATATTACCTGCACACACTACTCATCTCAAGACTTGGTTCTTGTCATGTAAGAGCCGAGGTGATATTCATCTGCTCTATTCCATTCATCTGGCAGATGTCAGATGTTTAACTTAATCTCCTAATCAACAAATCCTTTTTTGGGGGAAGGGGAGTTTGGTTTTTTGAGACAGGGTTTCTCTGTGTCATTTTGGTGCCTGTCCTGGATCTTGCTCTGTAGACCACTCTGGCCTTGAACTCACAGAGATCTGCCTGGCTTTACCTCCTGAGTGCTGGGATTAAAGGTGTGTGCCACCACCGCCCAGCTTCAACAAATACTTTTGAAGGCCTACTATGTGCAAGAGAAACATAGCTCTCTAGGCAAGGGGAAATGTCAGAGTTCTTGAATGCAGGGCCCATGTTGTCTTTTGCTGGGGTATTTGGGAATCTAAGGTAAGGGAGGACATTGGCAAATGTGCATTCCAGGGTTTACTTAGACGTTATTAGCCAGCATCCTGGAAGCTGGAAAATAAGGAAAACTAATAAATACCAGTTGGAAAGTTATATCAATCATCCAAACTCATTAAAGTAGACGGAAAAAAAAAAAATAGCCACAAATTTGCCCAAGTCCAGAAGGACTCACTAATAAACTCAAACGTTATTGGAATGTTAATATTATTCTATTTTTACTTCTATCATTTGCCTACAGTGTGATCATACAAAACACAATAACAGATGGGAGACTATTTGTAAGAAGTCACTTCATCTGCCTCAGGAGGGTCCTAAACACTCCTATGGAAAGCGGCCAGAAAAAGCACCTCTGCTACCAAGTACTAGTCAGAGGATATCATCTAGTTTCTAATCAGTAGCTCCTCCCACTCCCACCCCCACAATTTAGGTGAGCAACACTTTGAAGAACAGAAATAAAGGGAGCCCTCCTTTTCTAGAACTCATTTCTTACACACACACACACACACACACACACACACACAAACACACACACAAATCTACTGTGATTCAGATGCCCTGATCAGTATGTAGAATAATAATCTCCCAAGGATTTTTCTGTCTCAATCCCCAGAATTCATGGACATGTTATTACATGGCTAGTTTATTCAGTCTTTCATCACTGTAATAAATATGTGAAATAATTAGCTCTTAAAGAGAAAAGATTTTGGCTCACAGTTCAGAGGGGGAAAGGGTTCATTTGGTTTACACTTCCACATCACAGCTCATCATTGAAGGAAGTCAGGATAGGAACTCAAGCAGGGCAGGGACCTCGAGGCAGGAGCTATACAGATGTTATGGAGGAGTGCTGCTTACTGGCTTGGCCCCCATGGTTTGTTCAGCCTGCTTTCTTATGGAAAACCAGCCCAGGCATGACCCCATTTACAAAGCCCTCCCACATAATCACTAATTAAGAACATACTCTACAAGCTTGCCTACAGCCTAATCTTATGGAGGCTTTTTCTTAGTTATGGACCCCTCCACTCTCAGATGACTCTAGCCTGTGTCAAGCTGACATAAAATTAGCCCAGCACAGGAAGCTTTCTAGAGTCCCATGATTAGAACTCATCCTGTAGTGAGTTTATGCCTATGTGACTCACATTGAGCTACACCCACAAACCTGGCCAGACCTAAGAAGATTGGTCAAACTTTTAACTTGTTCATGTTGGTTCTTTGCCATTTAAGGATAGAACCTGAACACCTCCATTCTGGTTTTAATTGCTGCAAGGATGATGTAGTGTGTCCCTTCCATCCCAAATTAGAGACCCAAGGTCCCTCCTTATATTACTTGTAGACACTGGAAAAACTTTAACATACAAATACTACTATATGCAGCCAAAATTGGGAACAATAGTCCAGTTATCCTCAAATCTTGTGGGGTGTGAAAAAAAGGATAAAGGTGGCCAGGTGGAGCTTGTACTTAAGCAAGGGAAAAATCATGATGGAAATCTATATTGGCCTAGAAGAGGATGATCAAAAGATGAGGATTTTGGTCCCACCAACCCTTGAATAGGGGCTGAAGTTGGGGTTGGAAAGTCCAGAAGAACTCAAATGGGAAGGACTACTTTTTCTAAAGGTTTTATTTATTTATTTTTTTTTAGTGTATGTATGGTATATATGTGAGGGTAGATACAGGTGCCATGAAGCATGTGGTGGGGTGTCAGAGCACACCCCCTTCCCGGAAGTCAGTTCTCTCCCTCCCCCTGGGATGCAGTCCGGATCATCAGGCCTGCACAGGAAGCACTTTGACCTGTTGAGCTATCTCACTGCCCAATGACTTTTATAAAACTTAATTTTAAAGTTTCATTTAGTTGTGTGTGCGTGTGTTTGTGTGTGTGTGTGTGTGTGTGTGTGTGTGTGTGTGTGTGCGCATGTATTTGCACACCGTGGCACACCTACAGAGGTCAAAGGACAGCTCTTGGGTTCCAGAGGTCAAATTCAGGTGGCCAGGCTTGCCCAGCAAATGCTTTGATCTGGTGAGTCCTCTCACCAGCCCAGGAAGAAGACTTTAACCCTTACTTCTTGCTGTAGTTTTCCGTTTCCAAAACCGTATTCCCCAGAAGCAGGCAAAATGAAACTCTATAGTTAATTTTGCAAAGAGTGGGGACAGAGGAGGCTGTGCGTATGGACCTAAGAAGTAAAGGGACGAGAAAAGAATGAAGAAGGAAGGGGTGGGGGACCAAAGAGAGGAGAAGAAACTGCAGGGAATTTACGGTCTCCCAGTAGAAAGAGATAACCCAAGGTGACCCTGTTTTTGACAGAGGGCTTGCTGCTGGTGTAGAAATCCAGGATGTAACAGGTATGCTCATTCATGCCTGTAACTTAGCATTTGGGAGAAGTCGGAGTTTAAGGCCAGTCTCTTACAAGAGACCATGACACAAAGAAACAAACAATAGGGGAGACAATACCCCAGGTAGACATCCTATGCCACCAAGGAAAACTTCCAGTGCCAGGAATGGGGTATAGCTTGTTGAGTCATTAACCGAAAGGGTCCCCTGGGAGCCCTTCAAACACCATAGGTGATCGCCAATGCCATTGGTTGGTCTCTACAACCTGTTGGTAAGGTCCTATTGCTGAAGACAGCCCTTAAAATATGTCATCAAACATGGAGAAGTCTATTGACTAGTGTTCATGGCACTGGAAAGTACTTCACATGTTACCAGAGGAGAAAGGTAATCATTTAATATTACCCAGCTACAAACCCTCCTGTTGACCTACAACAACAACCAGTAGTAGCACAAATGTTATGGGAGCAATCAACTTCCCCACCTCCCTTTTTGGATTTAAGGTCCACTCCATGAGAAAGCACTCAAACTTGACACCAATAAAATAGCCAAGAACCTGAGACTATATATGTCATGGAAACCCAAAAACTGCTAAAGAAACACAGCAATAAAATGACTCCTAAAGACATATACTATTGTACCCATAGATAAGTAAGTGCCTTGCTCAGCCCTCTTTAGACAAGCTGCTTCTTGCAGTAGATGGGAACTAACTCAGAAGCTATCTGCAATTGATATCCACTTGTTATGGAATAATCTTTCTGTACACTGTGGTGTCTTTGCCAAGGTGCCTTCTGATTGGTTTAACAAAAGAGCTGACTGGCTGGTAGCTGGGCAGGAGGCATAGGCAGGACAGCAAGACACAGAGGACACTGGGAGGAAGAAGGGCAGAGTCTTAGGAGTCACAAGCAGACGCAGAGACTGAAAGAAGATGAACATGCCATGTTGAAAGAAGGTACTGCCATGTGGTAGAGGGTAGATAAAAAATATGGGTCACTTTAAAATGTAATTGTTAGTAACAAGACTGAGCTATCTTTGGAGCATTTATAATTAATATCAAGCCTCTGAGTGATTATTTTGGGAGTTGCTGCTGGGACACAGAGAAACTCCGCGTATACCTATCGGCAACTGGAAAATCAGTTTTCTCCAACAACAGAGTGTCACTAGGTATATTAACCACACTCCAGAACAGGATCAGTTGGCCAACAAAAAATAAACTCAGTAGTATTTTTGTGAACTTTTTGTTTCATTTTGCTTTGTTTGAGTATTTTTTTTCTTAACTGTCTTTTGCCTGTTAGTTTTGATTTTTGTTTTGTGTTTTTGCAAGAATTTTCTTATTTCTGTTTTTGATTTTTATTTTTTGTCTTGTTTGTCTTTTTTGTTTTTTGGATTTTTTTTTATTTTATTGAAAGAGAGAGGGAGAGGAAAAAAACAAAGTTGTGTACATAGGGTAGTGTAGAAGATCTGGGAGGAGCTGAGGAAGGGAAAAAGTAATAAAAATATATTGTATGAAAAAAATGACTAAACAGTAAACAAACAAAAATTAAAATTAAAAGAACATATAGATGTGAGCACATGATACACAGAATTTTAACCCTTCTCCTCTGAATGTCCTGAGAGTGCTAATCTCAAAGCCTGATCTGTATTTCATTCTGGGATTTGAAATCCTCCAAACAAGTTTCCAAATAATTGCTTTTGATTGAGCTCACTTCCCAGAATTTGGTACTGGCTTTTTCCAATTACAGAATATGAATCAGAGTCATAGTTGGTGATCGTGAAAAGTAAAACTTAATATGATTCTTTGTACTTGGAGAATGCAAGGATATGCTGTGAAATGCTCTTCTGATGCATTTCAGAGTAATCACCATGTTAGTTCAGCAGGAAGTAATTAGATTTCTCTCTCTCTCTCTCTCTCTCTCTCTCTCTCTCTCTCTCTCTCTCTTCCTCTCTCTCTCTCTCTCTCTCTCTCTCTCTCTCTCTCTCTCTCTCACACACACACACACACACACACACACACACACACACACACACACACACCATGGACTTCAGGGACAGGAGCCACACTACAAATGTTCTTGTTTTTAAAGAGAATATGTTCTGACCTTACTTCTAAAGTATCTAGCATATGTGGCTTGGATTTATTTTCATTTGCCAATTACCAGTTCCTTGTCAGCAGTATTTATCATTATTATTATTATTGGTGGGTGAATCATCCTTTTCCACAAAATCTATTTTCCAGGCTCACCCGCCTGAACGCTGGCTCACAGTTCGCTCATGGGAGCCAAGACAAGCCTTTTGGATGAGTCTTCTCTGCATTTCCCTGTCAAATCTTTTTACTATCCAATCTGAGACCGACAGTCTTCTTTGAACAACTGCCTGCTTTTACATTTTGCTGGATTGACATTTGTCTTACTCTCAAACCAGAACATATTTTTCATTCTTCCAAGACTAGGTCAGATATACTTAATAAGACATCATGGAAGGAACAGGCTTGGATTTAGCCTGGTGTCTTCCAGGACAGACCTATGAACTCTGAATCTTGCAAATGAATGGATGTCCAGGAAAGTTTTGGAGACACATACCCTCCATGTACTCATAAAATAAGATGGCAAGGGAAATTCTAATCAGTATACTAGCAAAGAGCCACTTCAAATATGTATTTGATTTTTAAAATTAAAAGCCTTTTACTTTGGCGCCTAGCTAAGAGCACTTGCTGCTCTTCCAGAGGACCTGATTCCATTTCCCAGCATTCATTTCTGGCAGCACCCGACTGCCTGTAACTCCACTTCCAGGAGATCTAACACTCTTTTCTGGACTTCATGAGCTTCCATACTCACATGTATGTACCTCTCCCCTATGGGCATCATTAAAAATAAATGTAAAAATGCACAGATTTGTTGCACAACTCCTAAATGGTCTTATAATAAAAACCCGGAGCCAGATATCAGGATGAAAGCCGAAAGATCAGAGAGCAGAGCAAGCAAGCCATGGCCACCACCTCTTGCCTTACCAACTCCTCAGCCTGAAAGAGCCTGAAAGCCAGAGCTCCTGTCTCCTCCTGCCTTATATTCCTTTCTCTGCCCAGCCATATCACTTTCTTCCTTCCTTCCTTCCTTCCTTCCTTCCTTCCTTCCTTCCTTCCTTCCTTCCTTCCTCCCTCCCTCCTCCCTCCCTCCCTCCCTCCCTCCCTCTCTCTCTCTCTCTCTTTCTTTCTTTCTTTTTCTTTCTCTTTTTGGGTTTTTTCAAGACAGGGTTTCTCTGTGTAGCTTTGCGCCTTTCCTGGATCTCGCTCTGTAGATCACAAAGTTCTGCCTGCCTCTGCCCCCCAAGTGCTGGGATTAAAGGCATACGCCACCACCACCCAGCTCCATATCACTTTCTGTTTCAACCACTGCCTAGCTCTGTTTCTCTTTTAGACTGGGCTACACAAGATCAACCTTCCTAGTGCTAGAATTAAAGGTGTGTGCCACCACTGCCTCGCTCTGTTTCTCTTTTAGACTGGATTGATCTTGTGTAGCCCAGTGTGGCCTTGAATTCAGAGATCTAGATGGATCTCTGCCTCTGCCTCCGGAGTGCTAGGATTAAAGGTGTGTGATACCACTCACTGCCGGACCTCTATGGCTAACTCTGTGCCTAGCTCTGTCCTCTGATTCTCAGGCAAGATTTATTTCTTAGATAACAAATATATCACCACACAGATTAAAATTTTTCATTTTGAAATAAATTCCAACTTGCAAAAACAGTATCCATGTGCCTTTATATTCTTTACTTGGCTTCTCAAAAGTTAACAATTTACATGGTTGAGCTGGTAAGTTTTTGTTGTCAACTTGACACAACCCAGGGTCACATGGGAATAGGGACCCTTAATGAGAAGCTGTTCAGATCAAATTGGCCTAAGGCTATGTCTATAAGGGATAGTCTTGATTGGTGACTGATACGATGTGGGCAGCATCATCCCTAGGCAAGTGGGCCTGAGCTACAAAAGAAAGGTAGCTAGAAAAACCAGAGGGAGCAAGCTTGTAAGCAGCATTCTTCCATGGTTACTACTTGAGTTCCTGTCTATTCTCTCAATAGTTGAATGTGACCTGGTATTAGCCAAATAAACCCTGCCCTCCCCTAATTTGATTTTGGTCATGATATTTTCACAGCAACAGAAAGAAATCTCTGATAGTATTCTACATATCAATGACCAAAAATCAGGAAATTAATATTAATTCACTTCTCTTAGCTAATCCACAGCCTTACATGAATCCACTAATTGTCTGTCTTGTCTATATGGACCACATGTTACTTTAAGTTATAATATCTCTCTTCTGTCTGTTTTTATTTGGGACAGTGACTTAATCCTTGGTTTTTCATGACCTTGACAGCTGTGGTTGGCTATTGGGGACCAGTTACTTTGTAGAATGTCTTTATTTTTAAAATTAAAAAAAAGACAATTTTATACATTTATGAATAGGAACTTTTAGTTGACTGGTTTTTGGTTTTTTGTTTTGTTTTGTTTTGTTTTTCGAGACAGGAATTCTCTGTGCAACAGCCCTAGCTATCCTAGAACTAACTCTGCAGACCAGGCTGGCCTCAAACTCCTAGAGATCCACCTGGCTCTGCCTTCCAAGCGCTGGGATTAAAGGAGTGCACCCCAACTCCCAGACGGAGCCAATATTCTTAACCACCAAGCCATCTCTCTAGTCTCCTGGACTTTTCTCTTATAGAGCAGACTTGCATGTCCACAGCTTGCTTTCCATCTCCATTTACTGTTAATTTGAGGTTATGATTTAACATATCCAAATCAACTCTTGGTATCCATACATCCACAGCATGCATTATCAGTGCTCTTCCTTCCCTGTCCCCCATATAGCTCCACCATTAACCCAGTTTCTTAGGCCAGAAATCACAAAGTTATCCTTGCCTCCTCTCTCTCTTTCTTTAATCATCTTCCTGCTCTACTTTCAAAGAATATCCAAATCCCGCCACTTCTCACTGGCTCTTCTGCTTGCTTCAACCCATCATCATCAGTTCTTTGGACTCTTATAATAGTATACACCATTCATTTGCTACCTTGTGCCCTCTCTCTGCAAATGTAGGCAGACATGTCTTTCCCACCTACCAGTTCCAGTTCCCAAATAACTGACATGGAGACTTAATATTAATTACAAATGATTGGCCAATAGCTGAGGCTTGTTACTAGCTAACTCCTACATTTAAATTAATCCATATTTCTTATCTATGCTTTGCCCTATGGCTTGGTACCTTCTCTCAGTATGGCATGCCCATCTTGCTTCTCTCTGCATCCACTTTTAACTCCAGACACTGCCCTTCTACTTCCCAGCATTTTCAGTTTGGCTCTCCCACCTAACCTTATTCTGTTCAGCTATTGGCCAGTCAGCTTCTTTATTAAACTAATCACAGCAACATATATTCACACAGTGTATAGGAATATCCCACATTAACATTTGTATGAATGGAAAAATATGAACTTCATGGATGATTTGCACAGCTGTGTTTGGTCACTGTTCTAAGAATGATGTCTTGTTCACTGTACTTAGTGTGCTTATACCATAGGAGGTAGGAGCAGACACTATTTTGTTAAATTAAGTATTGCACAAATCTAGAATCACAAAACCCATCACAATGTATTAAAATGCATTGCAGGTGTTCAACAAACTTTTTTTTTTTCTAAAACACACAGAGAAAAGAGTGGCAGTATATATATATATATATATATATATATATATATATATATATATATGGTGTGAGGTTCATGATTTGAGTTCTTTGATCAAGCTGAACCTGAAGATGTACCCTTGAAACACTGTAATTTTCTAAGCCAATAAGCTCTTGGGATTTGGTTTGGCTTGGCTTGGTCTCATGTATCCCAGGCTGGCTCCAAACTCACTCTGTAGCCAAGGATGGCCTTGGACTTGTGGTGCTCCTTCTGCCTCCACCTCCCTAGTGCTGTGATTATAGGTGTCTGTCCCCACACCATCTCTGACATGATGCTAGGGATCAAACCTAGGCTTCATATATGCCAGACAAGAAAACTAACAACTGAACTATATTTTTAGCCCAAAGCTCCTGTTTTTAACAGGATCTGTTTGGAACTGCATTTCCAGGAAGAATTTGCAACTGGAAGAACACTGATAGGTTATGGAGTTAAATCTCAAGCAGGGGGAAAAAAAAAAGGTAAAATCTGTTAGCACCTGACAGCCTACTTCAACAGGCTTGTGACATTTGGGAAGCTTGTAAGTTACTCAATGTGGAAGTACTTGTGCCTTCCACATAATTTTATCAATGTGTTTCAACTATTGTTTCAACATTATTCAGTGTTGGCATTAAAAGAAAGAGACCAAGAAACTACATTACTTTTAAGTAGTCAGAAATTCAGTGATCTCAGCACTCAAGAGGTGAGAGGATTAGTATCAGGGGTTCAAAGCTAGCCTTGGCTATGTGAGATGCTGTCTTAAAACACACACATAAGACAGTCATTCTAGCTGCCTGAATTTCCCCCCAGGACAGGACACATCCAGTTTCATGGGGTAAAGGTATAACAGGATGCTGCAGACCAAGGGAAATACTAATTCACAGGTTTAAAATACGAAGAGGGTGGAATGAGGGCCAGTGGGAAAGATCCTTGCCCAGACTTCATCCTTTAAAAGCAGAGGCCAAGAAAATGTCAATTCCTTATTCAGAGTCTCACAGTTACTTTCAGTGGCACAGTTGTGGGACCAGAAACCCAAGTCTCTTGGCTCCCAACCTCACAGTCCTTCCAGAACACAAATGTGCAATTTCTCTTGTCTGGTGTTTTTCTCTTTGTTTTCCCTTTCTCTAAGCTTTTGGAGATAAATTGTAGTTTTGGAGATCAAATATTCTATCTCTGTTTCAATAGTTGGCCAATGGAACACTCTAAAGACAAAGAAAGGAGAAAGAGAAAAAAGTCTCATTCCAGTGTTCCAGGTTTTTCCTGCCCAGAAAACCTCAAGAGTTCAAGGCATTGGCTGCCATCTGTGCTTCCAAGGCCTGAAACATTTTCTTCTAAAGTCTTTTGGCTCTGAGGTCTTTAAATTACATTGGTCTTGAATTAATTCCTAAAGGCCTTTTCATAAACACTGAGCTCTGTAATAAAAGAAAAAGAAGAGGAGGAAAATCAACTTTCAAAGTACAAGGAAAAGAAAACATTCACTCAACTGTGTGAAACTTGAGGAACACTTTAGTGGGGGCGGGGGATGACTGAGTAGGAGACATTAGGTGACCCCAGGGTTTGAAGAGCTGGGGTCGACACTTCAGAGAGCTGATTTCAGAAAAGACAAGCTCTTTGTGAAAGTGTAAATGGGGGGCGATACCATCTTTGGTACCTCTAATCTGTCCTTCTGTGACCTTGTAGCCGTCATCATCTTGATCCCCATGTTCTCACTGTTGGCTCTCAATCTCTTCACAGCCTTTGAAATGATAGAAATGTCAAGGTGGCAGTTATATGGAGACCTGAAGCTCTGAAACTTCACTATTAAGTCATTTGTGCTGCGAAGATTGACTCTGCTTTGTATGGGGCGCTGTCTTGTGTGAGGGCAGTCCATGCTGTGGTTTGAATATGATTTGTACAGAAAAGGTTTATGTGTCCGAACCCTGGTTTCTAGTACAGTGATGCCAGGGAGAGGTGGAAACCTTAAGATGCAGGTATTGGGTGGTTGGAGGTGATGCCCTTGAAAAGTTCCCAGCCTTGATATTTTATTTTAGCAATGTAAAACAGGCAAATATATTATGGGGAAATACCGTAGCCAATGACTAACCAGTGATAGAGTACAAAAGTCCATCTCTGTGGAAGGAACCAGGACAAGTCTGAAAGGCCATTCCAATTTCTGATCTCCCCACAGATTGGCCAAACTTGTAAAGAGCCTTGCATTGCAAAGCTCCCTACCCAATCCTTGCCACATCCCCTTTCTTTCCTCATGTCTTTAATTCAAAGACGCTCCCCAATAAATGACTCATGGGACCTTTGCTGTGTATGTGGTATTTTATTGTTAAAATTCTATACAGCACATGATGTAAGCCAGCCTCAATTAAATGTTTTCCTTTAAAAGAGTTGCCATGAGCTGGAGAGATGGCTCAGAGGTTAAGCGCACTGGCTGCTCTTCCAGAGGTCCTGAGTTCAATTCCCAGCAACCACATGGTGACTCACAACCATCTGTAATGAGATCTGGTGCCCTCTTCTGGCCTGCAGTCATACATGCTGTATACATAACAAATAAATAAATAAATAAATAAATAAATAAATAAATAAATAAATAAATCTTTGAAAAAAAAAAGAGTTGCCATGGTCATGGTGTTTCTTCATAGCAATAGAAACCCTAAGACACATATACACACAATAACAAATTAAATTAAATTAAAACAAATGCCATCACATTGTAACTGTCAGACTATTCCCATTGATCTTCCTGTGCTGTCACCCAGAGTACCTCAGTAGATCAAGCTTCAGCTACCATAGCAGTGACCTGTTTGCCAGCAGACACTTCCATGTTTGAGACCTCTTCTCTTTCCTGTTTCCCTATGTGCTTTTCCCTCAGTGCTCCCTGTGACCTCATCCAGAATGGATTTCCTGCCCTCAGATTCCTGTGTCAGGCTCTGTGTCTATGTGAACTGAAGTGAACAAACAAAACAGCTTTTGATTGCCTAGTAGACAAGCCTGTCTATGTTTTGCATGTGAATGAGTTTTGATTAAAGGGTTTGGAACTTGTTATCAAGGACATTTGCCACACGAACACTATGATGATAGAAAAGTTTGTAACTATATTTAATATTATCCAGCTCTTTTTTTTTTTCCATACACAATGTTTGTTTTCAAAATGATGCTGAATGTGTCCTCTCCAATGTGTTCTATAGGTTTGGTGGTTTGAATAGAAATGGCCCCCATAGACTCAGGAAGTGGCTGGCACATTAGGAGTCATGGCCTTGTTGGAGTAGGTGTAGCATTGTTGGAGGAAGTGTGTCTCATTTCACTTCCTGGAGCCTGAGGATCAAAATGTAGAACTCCCAGTTCCTTCTCCAGCACCATGTCTGCCCGTATGCCACCATGGCGATAATAGACTAAACCTCTGAACCTGAATGCCAGTGCTGCCGGCTGCAAGAATATGAAATAGAGAATCAGCTATCTGCGATAAAGCTATACCTTGAACGATCAAGGAATCCTTCCAGAGGAGAAGTCAAATATCAAGGAATACTTAATGTTTTTCAGCTTTTAATATATCAGTTGTCTTCTGCTATGAATTTGTTGTACGCTCATATACTACAAGGCCACAAAGGCACACAGTACAAGCTTCTCATACCTACTGCTGATCTGAACTAGGTAACACCCTTACAGAGATAACCTCTGTCTCCTAGACCTAGGAGACAGGCAGATATGTAAATGCATAGCTTTGCTTCTTGTGCAAATGAAGCTCAGATCATCCTTTTCTCTCACAGGCCTAGTGGGAGTCCAGAGCTATTGACTCAGAATAAAAGGGTTTTTTTTTTTGCATAACCAGGTGCAGTGAAGACTGGGGCAAAATTCCTGACTCTGGCTTAGGTTTAGAGAGGCTCAGCCCAAAGAGAAAGAGCAAGGAAAAGTTTGCGCAGATTGTAGGTGGATTTGAGTCAGGTCAAGAGAGTAGGAAAGGAAGGAATGAACATGAATGAAGGGACTGAGGATGAAGATGAGATCAAAAGCATAAGAGATTAGTTAGGGCTATGAGGGAACAGGAAGAGAAGGGACAGAGAGGAGCAGAATATGTGGACAGAACTGAAGCCATGTAGAGAGAGAACTCAGGAAGAGGAGGGACAGAGAGGAGCTAAGTTTAAGAATAGACATAAAGTAATGTAGATAGAATTTTGTCTTAGAGAAATAAAGTAGACAGATGAAAGAGCAAGGTGTACATAGATTCTTTTCCCTCAGATTACCCCGTGACAGCCATAGCGTCTTCCCCAGGACTCTGGGAGAAATCTTCCCAGGACAGGCCCCCCCGGGGAAAATTTCAATTTGCCAGTCCCAATTAAATGTTTTCCTTTGTAAGTTGCCATGGTCATGGTGTCTCTTCACAGTAGTAGAATACTAACTAAGACAGTAGGTATAGTGCTTTGAAAGAAAATCACTAGGCATGTGTCAGGGGTGTCCCCAAATGGAGGCCTAGTAGAGAGGCCATTGTATGAACTTGTGAAGTTGAAGCCTAGATTGCCTTAGAGAACCCAAGATGTTAGAGATGCCAGAGTTGTGGGACACCTGCTGAAGAGAGCTGCTAACAGAGTAGAACCAGTCCAAGAGAAAGAAGTGTGTCGCAGTTAACAAACCTAACAGAGTTGGAGATCTGAAGAGCATTTTGGCATCAGACATGGAGCTGCAGAGTTTGGAGTTTTCCCACCTGGTTTTTGGTCTTGCTTTTGCCCAGTGTTTCTCACTATGCTCCCTTCCCTGTGTTTTGGAATGGTAATGTATATCCTGTGCTATTTTTGTTGGAAGTATATGATCTGTCTTTTGATTTTTGATTTTGATTTTTATAGGGGGATTGCAATTAAGAGATTGCAGTGTGTCTCAGAAGAGACATTGGATTTTGAAACAAATTTAAAATTGCTATAGACTGGGGACTTTTGAAGTTGGACTGAATGGATTTTTTTGCATTATGATATGGCAATACGCCTTTGGGGCCAGGGAATAGAATGTGGTGGTTTGAAAGAAAATGGCCACCAAAGGGCATGGCACTATTAGGAGGTGTGGCCTTGTTGGAGGAAGTGTGTCACTGTGGGAACAGGCTTTAAGGTCTCTTTTGCTCAAACTTCCCTCAGTGTGACTTTCAGTTGACTTCTTTTTTTTTTTAAGATTTATTTGTTATGTATACAGAAGAGGGTGCCAGATCTCATTACAGATGGTTGGGAGCCACCATGTGGGTGCTGGGAATTGAACTCAGGACCTCTGGAAGAGCAGTCGGTGCTCTTAACCTCTGAACCATCTCTCCAGCCCTAGTTGACTTCTTGTTGCCTTCCTCCAGTACCATGTCTGTCTGCATGCTACCATGCTCCCTGTCGTGATGATAATGGACTGAATCTCTGAACTGTAAGTGAACCACCTGAATTAAATGTTTTCTTTATAAGAGAAGCTCTTTCACAAGGGAAGATAAGAAATGAAATAACCCTCAAAGAACCAACCACAAATCTAAAAACTAACTGCACTTGACACCAGACTCAGTGGTAAGTACAACTCTAAAATAAAGAGAAAATGGAGAATCTTCCCAAAGTTTTCCTAATGACTTCCAGACTCCATTGGTCCTATTAGCAACGCTGCAGGAGTATTATTAGGGTGTTATTTTCAAAAGCAGAGCCCACCAAGTAATATAAAGAAGAATTAGAACTGTGGCAGTGTGGGCACCATGGGCCCTGGCCCCCGACTGTGAGTGGCTGCCGCCTTGCTTGCTGACCTTGACCAGATGTCCTCCCTATTCAGATTCCCTGCCGGTCTCCTTATCACCTAAGGATCACTGGAGAGCTTACCGGAGGTTCTTTGTTCCTACTTCCTGTATTTGGTGTAAACAACTTAGATGCAAGAATGTAGAACATTGGGTCTGGAATGTAGACCATTGGTAGCGAACTTCTGCCCTCCGGGGGTTCCTCCATTTGTGTTGTAAGCCTGTATTTAAGGTTTCTTCCCTCTTTCAATAAACGGCATTCGGCATTCAGTCGTGGCAAATGACTCGCTGTCTCTTGTCTCTATTTTTAATCTGCAGCCTTCGATCGGACATGGTGAACGGGTATCGGTAATGCGGGCGTTACTGCTACATGGCAGATGACTTGGTGGCTTGCTTAGAAGACCCCAGGTCTAAAGCAGCCCATCGTCTGTTTCCTGGTCTGGTGGCCCCAGCAGTCATCCTGACAGTGGCCCATCTCTTGCCAAGTCACTGGGAAAGTTTCTCCCTGACCGCTACCTTCTATCCCTCTCTTATTCTGCCATTTTCCCTCTCAACCATGCATTTAAGGTTGACCTAAGGCAGTGCATTGTTGTGACTTGTTTATCTATTTCTATTACTATAACAGAACTCTTGAGTGTAGCTGAAGTTTTCCTATGTCCCACAGTCGGGACAAATCTCTCCCACTCTTGGCGTTTTGTTTTTGTTTTTGTTTTTTGTTTTTGTTTTGTTTTTTGTACTAGCAAAGGCTAAATCCACCACGAGAAAGGAGAATTCTGGGAAGTGGAAGGCTGAGGCAGAGAGACACTGCCAGCGCCGTGATGAGGAACAGGATGTAAAGTACTGGTAAGCCACGAGCCACGTGGCAAGGTATAGATTTATGAAATGGGTTAATTTAAGATAGAAGAACTAGATAGCAAGAAGCCTGCCACGGCCAAACAGTTTATGAGTAATATAAGTCTCTGTGTGTTTACTTGGGGGGATGCTGCGAGTGAGAGAGATTTGTCCTGATTGCCGGCAGTCCGGGACATAGGAAAACTTCAGCTACACTTGAGACTGAGAGAGATATCTAAAATACAGAGATATATTTCTCATGTGGCTAAAAGTCCAAGCTTGAAGTATCAGTTTTTGGGCTGGTGATGGCTTCAGTGCTGCAGCCACTATGTGAAGACAGGGCAGCAAGACACCTGAAAACTGGGTGAAATTTATCATAAGGTGCCAAATACCTCATGGCCTCATCATCACTTAAAAGCCCTGTTAAGACTATTGATCTTCAGGCAGTGGTGGTACATGCCATTAATCCCAGCACTCCGGAGGCAGAGGCAGATGGATCTCTATGAGTTCAAGGCTAGCTTGGTCTACAAAACAAGTCTCAGGGCAGCCACGGCTATACAGAGAACCCTGTCTTAAACAACAAAAACCAAAATATTATTGATCTTAATGTTATCTATCACATGGGCAGCATTATGGAGAGGGCACATTTCAGCCACAGCATAATTCATAATTATGTTTGCTGCTCTGCCCCAATTTCTGCCACTATTCACGGAGTCATAGAAGATCAAAGTTGCAGATACAGGTTCAAAGAATGCTCCCTGCCTCCTCCTGGGATCAACTAGAATAGAATGTCAATCTTATAGGGTGAGTTGGCCAAGGAAGTCATTTCCCCTTTGATTCAAGTTCTTTCTTCTTGTAATTTTTCTTATTCATTTGAGTGTGTGTGTGTGTGTGTGTGTGTGTGTGTGTGTGTGTACATGATGTGTGTAGGGGTAGGGACATATATACCACATATGCCATGGTGCAATGTGAGGGTCAGAGGATGTCTTTTGGGAATCCAGAACCACCCACTGCATAGACTGATAAATGGTTGGTTTGGGGAGAAAGAGTTCTAACACATCGTTTTATTGGAGTGAAAAGGGACAGCAGAAGCACATGAGCGTATTAAAATCATATCAGGAAAATCAGGCCCAAGATTTTTGGATACATCAGACTAAGGAATGGGTTTAAAACATCCTTGTCTGGACCCATAATGAGGCAGATACCTAGCACTGCAATGACAATGGGTCCCAGACCAAAGAATGGGACCCCCAGGGGTGTGATTATTCAATAACCCCATGGTTTACGTTTGTTTTTTCTTTCTTTCTTTCTGAGACAGGGTTTCTCCATGTAGTTTTGGTGCCTGTCCTGGATCTCGCTCTGTAGACCAGGTTGGCCTGGAACTCACAGATATCCACCTGCCTCTGCCTCTGGAGTGCTGGGATTAAAGGCTTGTGCCACTACCGCCCGGCGAAGCTTAGGTCTTAATAGCATTTCTTCATATGGCAGAGGGATGTAGGGGGATGGAGGTTAAATTTAAGGGATAAAAAAGACAAATGGACCCAGGAGACAAACGATTTCTTTGTAGATGATTTATTTATTGGCTTTTAAAAAGATTCATTTTATTTGCTTATTTTTAAGTGTGTGTGCACGCGCAAATAAATAGAAACAAGCTAGTACCTGGTGATCCTTCAGTATCTCTGCCTCCAGGGTCCTGCCCCCAGGGTCCTGCCTTGAGATCCTGTCCTGACTTCACTAAGTGATGGAGTGTGAGTTGGAACTGTAAACTGAAATGAGCCCTCTCCTACCCAAGTTGTTTGGGATCATGGTAAATGTCACAGCAATAGAAAGCAAACTAGAACAAACATGTCAAAGCGCTGCATCTGGGGAATCTTGTTTTCTGAGCTCCAACATACACCTACATTCTTAAATGTAAAAGAATCTCTCTCTCTCTCTCTCTCTCTCTCTCTCTCTCTCTCTCTCTCTCTCTCACACACACACACACACACACACACACACACACACACACACTCTCTCTCTCTCACACACACACACTCACACACAAACGCACACACGTGTGCTAAGGAAAGGAAGAAAGAATGGAGTAGGGAGGGAAGGAGGGAGGCAGGTTAGCGAGAGTGGGAGCAGGAGACACAGCTCTGAGTTGCTGTGTGTAGCAGCCTGAGTTCTTTTCAGGGACCCCTGTTTAAAGGTTTCTGTTTGCTCATCTGTTTTGGGTGTTTTGCTTTGATTTCTGCTTCTCCTTTCCTTTTCATTGAGGTGAGAATTATGCACTGTATAATTGACCATTTTAATGTAAATGATTCCGTGACCAGAGGTTTAGTACTTTCACAGTGTTGTACAATATCCATGTCTATCTAGTTTCAAACTGTTTTTGTCTCTCCACAAGGAAACTCTATTAAGCAATTATTTCCTCTCAGCAAGATCTGTGTTTTGCCTCCATGACTTTGCCTATTCTAGATATTTCAAATAAATGAAATTGTTCAATATTTGTCCTGGGTGGTGGCTTAAAGGTGGTTCAGTCCTTAACGTGCTTCATTGCAAGCATGAGGCTGTGAGTTCAGTTCCCAGCACCTGAATAAAAATGTAGGGCATAGTGGTATGCCCTTGTAATCCCTCACCAGAGAGGCAGAAACAAAAGTAATCCTGTAGCTCCCTAGCCTAATCTCTGAGTTCCAAGCCAATGAGAGACCCTCCTCAAAAGAAGTGGACAGAGTTCCTGAGGCTGACATCCAAGGTTGTCCTTGGCTTCTACATGCATTCACACTTGTGTGTACTTATGCATACACATATACATACATGCATAACAAATGTGGGGTTTTTTTTGGTGTATGGCTTATTTAATTTGTCATGAGTTTTCAAAGTTTTTTCATTTTGGGACATGACTCAGTGATTCTTTCCTTCTCATAGCCACATGATATTTCACTCTATAACTCGTTCACTGTATAATTTGTTCGTTGCATGATGTTTTGATCACATTCTGACAATAAAGTTTGCTTTGAATCAAAAGGCAGAGCTAGCTACCAGCTGACCAAAATTAGCCATAGAGATCTTGAAGGACTGAGGACAGAAAGAGTGATAGACACAGGAAGTAGTAAGGTTGGGTTTAGAGAGGGTCTCGGCCCTTTTGGATGGAGCAACAAAGAAAGAGAGAGAGACAGAGACAGACAGACAGACAGAGGTCATTGATCATTTCTCTGCCACTTCTCTCATTGTTCAGGTTCTTATTTCCATATCTGACTCCTAAGGCTTTTATTGTTAAAAATAATTAGACAAACACATCAAGTCATTCATATATCGATGTACCTGTGGTTGTTTTCAGCTTTTGGCTGTTATGAAAAATCATTGCAATAGGCATGGATATACATGCAGCAGAGCACATGAAGTATTTGTTTGTTTGTTTGTTTTTGTGAGAGTTGTGTGGGTTTATGTGTGTTGAAGTCAGAGGACAACTTTCCAGAAGCTGATTCTTTCCACTTCACTGATGAAGTTCTATTTATTTCTGTCTCACTGCATACTGCAGCCTAGCTGAACTTCGGACTACGGGGTGACTTCCCCATCTTCCAATCCTGTCTTGCCTTAAGAATGCTGGGATCACAGATGTGTATCACCGCATCCAGCTTTTTCACATGGGTTCTGACCATCAAACTCAGACCATCAGGTTATGTGGCAGGCCCTTTGATCTGCTGATCCATTTTGCAAGCCTGAGCTCCTGAAGTCTTAATGTCCATTGATGGCTTAAAATAAATCTACACCTGAAGCACACACAAGCTTAGAGTTCTCAGATCCACAAGTAAATTCCTCCATGCTCAAGCTAGTTTGGATTGGGTTTTGGTCAACTTGAGAGAACACTGACTAAAACTTTCAAACATCTTTGATAGTGCAGTCTTTTGGATCTATAGAAAATAACCTGCTCATTAAGCAAACTTTTTGAAACAAGACCATGTAAAATTCTCTGAAGTTTAAGGCTCTCCTGTCCTCAAGGAAACTTGAATAAGAATTTGAAACATTCTGAACAACCGGAATGAGCTCAGCTAAGCCGAGAACATTCCTGAGCTGTGTCTTACCACCACAACGGGAAAATCATAACAGAGTCTGGAACCAGAAGTTTTAGTGCAAGCCAGAGTGAAAAGAGACGTGAGGCACTTTGAAAAGCAGATCTTTACTAAATCAGCAGGTGATCATTTATAGCACCTCATCTGCTCAGAAGTCCCCAGTCACTCACGCTCTCTCCTCTCACCATTTGCTTCCTGCCATCCATCTTTCATCACTTGTGGTCAGAGGAACACCAGTGTTTTCTTTTCAAATGGCTTCTAGGAATTGCCTTCGGCTTGCTTGGTTCAGTCCTCTACTGTTCACACTTCTTCAAAAGGACATCGTGTCTCATTTCTGCTGAGGAAAACTTAAGCAGTGAGAGAACATCATTGCTGAAACTCCAGCCACTGTTTCATTTTGATCTTACCTGTCCTGACTTACCTGTTTAATGCGAACATAGACTGGATCTGAGATCCTTCCTGCCCTCAGCAGCTGATGTGATAAGTTAGCAATGGAATTTGCAGCTGCCTGTTTTTTCTGTTTTCCTTAATCTCTTACCCTTCCCTCAGGACCACTGTGGGTTGAGAATCAAAACCCCTGACTCCAGACAGATGACACACGAGCAAGGCATTCTAATTCAGTGTGAGTTCCTCACTGACATCGGAGTGGACTTAGGAACTGTCAGTCATTTGGAAGAATCTTGTCTGGAGCATCATGCTTGGAGAAGACAAGGAAGAGAGGGATGAAGAGGAAGGAGTGAGGAGAGGGGGATTTTCTTGGCTTATTTCACTTAAAATCAGGACTTTCATTTCAGGTGTTACTTAAATGAACTGAAGTTATCCCCAAATCTCATAGCAAATGGTTGCTATGAGACCTCTAAGCTTTGTGTTGGCTTTCTGTCACACAAAAGAAAGTGGCTCAGAATTTCCACTAAGGTGCTTGGATCATCTGACATAGGTCACATGCTCATTTAGCAGTCATGCAGCCATGGGTGAGGAATGTGGTGGCTGGATGGAGTTAGGCTACCTCTCCATTCCAAGAGCCAGAACTGGAGTCAGAGCTCTCTACCCCAACCCCTGCTGGACCACCAGATTCCCAAGAAGAAACCTTGAGCTTTGAGAAGAGAAATGATTACTGGGAAGAGAACCAATAAATGTTCATGTTCATCTCCCAGGGGAAGGACACCTCTGTACCTTCGTAATTCTCCTTTTATCCACATTTTTATCCACATTCTGTTGCTTTGATAAAACACCTTGGCTGAAAATAACAGAGGAAGCTAGAGAGACGGTTCAGAAGTTCAGAGCACTGGCTACTCTTCCAGAGGACATGAGTTTGGTTCCTAGCACACATACTAGGGCACCCATAACTGCCCATAACTCCAGTTCCAGGGGATCTGACACTTTCTTCTGGCTTCCATGGGTACTTCATACGCATGTTGCATAGATACATATGCAGGTAAAACACCAATACATGTAAAATAAAGGGAAAATTTTTAAAGCAATTTAGGGGAGGAGAGGTTTTATTCCAGCTTACAAGTTATAGTCCATCATTGAGGGGAGTCAGGCAGGAGCTAAAAATAGGAACTAGTAGCAGAAATCATGGAGGAATGCTGCTTGCTGATCCATTCACAGGCTCATGCTTTTTATGCTGGTCAAGACTACATGTCCAGGGAATGGTACATTACACAGTGGGTTAGTCCCTTATGCATCGTTCTGCTCTCCATCTGAGATAGTAGATGGTAGTTGCTCTTCCCCAGCCAAGTCTTTGTTCTGGTAGTGTGAGTAACTGGCTAACTAGAATATGATTCTAGTATACATGCCAAAAAGGATGGCTCCACAGCGGTCACTGCTTTATAACTCAACAAAAACAAGAGGAATAGTTGAAAGGGAACTGACCAAGCAGCTGTTCTGTAATCATGTATGTTTCTGGAGGTGTTGAAGATAATTTTTCAGCAATATTTTTCTAAAAGGCATTTGATAGACGTTTTGCTGACTGATAAGAGAATTCATCAGATGAATAACTATCATTAATGAGAAGCTAAGGAAGCTAATGGGTGGATTATCACTATTACCATGAGTCAGACACGTTTGTACTGACCAGTGTTTGATGTGGGTCTTGATACATTGCTTAATCATAACAGATACTGTAAAACGAATATGGTTGATTGGGAAAAAGTACCCATGATGGTTGAAATAGTCTGAACCCTGTATACTGGAATGTTTGGATATTTCAGTGGTTTGGTGGATAGTGAGAGGTGTCAGAATGTCTCATAGCTTTTAATCTATGGACTATTTGTTCAGTCTGAGAAAAGTTACATAATTTCTCTGAGTATCAGGTTTCTACCCTGGTAAAAACAGGAGGAAAAATGCTCACCCTACTTAGTTTTCAAAGTTATTAAAAATATGTGGCTTCAGTTCTTTTAAGCCGTAGCTTGATGTTTTTCAAGACAGAATGAAAAATATTCATACGGAAAAAAAATGCCAGCAACTTCAGAAAAATTTAGTGAATAGTTTATCCTGCATAATGTACCCTTGTACAGTATACATTTTGCACATCAAGTGCAAAATTTCAACCCAACAAGAAGTATATATTCTCCAGAACCCCAAAGCATTACTAATGGAGGTAATAATACTTCTCATTCTATGTGTCAATAACTCCCAGCTCCCAGCTATGATCTTTAACCCAAAAGCTCAAGAGAAGTCCACAATACAAAAAATAAGCATTGTTTTCTAAAGTGAGATATAATGTTAAGTCAAACAATAAATGAGACATTGGGAGTGCCTTAGGGTTTTTATTGCTTTGAAGAGACACTGTGACCATGACAACTCTTACAAAGAAAACATTTAGTCAAGGTGATGGCTTACTTATAGTTCCAGAGGTTCAATCCATTATGATCATGAAGGGGAGCATGGCAGTGTGCAGGCAGACATGGTGCTGGATCTGAGAGCGCTACATTTTGCAGGCAACAGGAAGTCAACTGATAGTCACACTGAGGGAAACTTGAGCAAAAGAGACTTCAAGGCCTGCCTGGACAGTGACACACCTCCTCCAACAAGGCCACACCTCCTAATAGTGCCACTCCCTTTGGGGGCCATTTTGTTTCAAACCACTACAGGGAGACCTAAACTTTCTAAGTAGAGAAAGTATTTCTAAAGAGATGGGCTAATGACAATTAGAATCATGATATACACTGAAGTAGAGGGAGAATTGGTTTTCCCACTTTGATTTCAGCTCTGGCTTTATGGACCCCCACCTGTCTTCTAGTTAAGCTGTTTCTCAAAAATTAAAGGGAGTGTTTGTTCTGCCCCTGCCTAAGTCCTATTTTTAGTCCTGCATAATTTTCTTATGAGTCCAGTGGGCTAGGCATGGTGCTTTGTGCTTGTAATTCTGGAAAACCAGAGATGGAAGCAGGATCAGAGGGAGTTTGGCACCAACCTGAGCCAACTAGTGAGACTCTGTTTCAAAAATGAAAACCAAAGTTGAACCAAAGTTGGAGATGGTAGTGCACATCTGAAATCCCAGCATGTGGGAGACAGAGGCAGAAGGATTGCAAGTTTGAGGCCAACCATGGCTACATGGAGAGTTAGTTTCAAGTCAGCCTGGGCTACATAGTGTGATCCTGTCTCAGCAAATAAATAAAAAGACAAACAAAAAGCTAGGGTTGGTAGTGGTGATGCACACTTATAATTCTAGTACTTGGGAAGTTGTGCTCAGAAGAAATGGATTGTTTACATCCACCATGTTGGTTAAATCAGTGCTGCTTGTGGCTGGTTGCCACCCATGGTGGGGAAGAATCATAGGCCATGGTTACCTTTTTAGAGCTTTATTGGGAGAGAGGAGGGAGAGAGAGAGGACAGACAGAAGGAGAGAGTGGAAAGAGAAGAGGGACGCACAGGGGGCCCACCCGCTTTTTAGGCTGGGACACTGTTGCAGGCTGATGACGTAATTAAGGACAGAATCCTTACACATCATAGACATACCAAGTAGGTATTTAAGTCTTCAGCATTATATACTTCTACTTTAACATCTGAAAACCATAGGGAATTAAATTCTCAATTAAGTGTAAAGTTCTTAGAAGTTCTTAGAATATTTTGATTTTTTTTTTTTTAGACAGGATCCCACTATGTAGCCCTGGCTGACCTAGAACTCCCTATGTAGACCAGCTTAGCCTGTAACTCATAGAAATCCACCTGCCTCCTTATAGATATGGGCCACCAAGTCCAGCTGCTATACTTAAAACATGTTTTTTTCTTCCTTTATTTTTTGATTGTATGAGTATGGGTGTTTTGCCTACCTGTCTGTCTGTGTACCATGCGCCTCAGTCCCGAAGAGGCCAGAAGATACCAGATCTCCTAGAAATGGAGTCATAGATGCCTGTGATTTACCATGTGAGTGCTGAGAACCAAACTCGGGTTCTGTGGAAAGGCAGCCAGTTCTCTTTGTTAGGTCCAAAGCCTCCACCCAAAACAGCGGTGCTGATGACAATGTCCTAAACAGATGGACTTTGGCCAGATGAACAGAAGGATTGTTACTGGGTAATCAAAAGCCTAAAGGCAGGTTTCAGTTTACCAGAAAAGCAGATTTTGTAAAGGAAGGCTTCTGTTTAACAGGAGCCTCCCTTAATGCACTCCCAAAGGCCAAGTAACCTCAGGCAAGGGCATCTTGTTGTAGGTCAATCCAAACAGCTTGTATCAGGTCAAAGACCATGGCATGTGTTAGGGGTGGGGGTGGAGGGGGTGGGGCAGAACAGCTTGACCACCCAGCTGCCATGACAGGCTTAGAGGCCCAGACTCAGCTTCTGGCAGGCAACACCTGGACCCAGGAAAAGCCATAAATTGACCCCACCTAATGGGGCCTGTATCTGAGGAAATACCTCACATTCCAAACATTCCCCATACCCCTAGACAAATGTCAGCCAATCAGGGTCCTGAACCCTGGAAATCCCCTCACCCCAACCTCTGCTATGATAAAAAAAACCCCACCCTGCCTGAGCTCAGGGCTCTCTGCTCTCACTGCTGCATCAGACAGACAGAGAGACCAAGCCCCAAGCTTGAAAATAAAGGCTCTTTGCTTTTACATACGGAATTTGGTCTCCATGGCGGTCTTTTGGGGTCATTCCTGCTATCTGGGCATAACAGCAGGGAGCATGGAGGCAGGCGGGCTGGTGGGCGGGCAGGCAGGCAGGCAGGCATGGTGTTGAAGGAACAGCAGAGAGATTACATCTGATGCACAAATATAAGGCTTTTGAAATCTCAAAGCCCCCTCCCAGTGACACACTACCTCCCTCAAGGCCGCATCCCCTCATTCTTCCCAAACAGTTGCATCAAATGGGGACCAAGCATTCAAATATATGAGTTTATGGCAGCCACTGTCATTCAAACCACACTGCCTTATCTCTTATTTCCGTCTGTGTTTGTTTGTTTGTTGAGACAGGGTCTCATTAGCCCAGGCTAACTTTGAACTCACTGTGTAGCTGAAGATGGCCTCAAGCTCCTGATCCTACTACTGCCTCCACTTTCCAAGTTCTGGGATTACAGGCATGCATTTGCCAGCATCTGCATCTCTACCTCTTTCCTTCTCTTCCTTTCCCCCTACCATTCTCAAACTACATTTGTTATACTGGGCATGGCAGTGGTGGCACATGTCTTCAATCTCAGCACTTTGAAGACAGAGATGGACAAACCTCTGTCAGGTGAGCTTTTAGTGGGATCTTGTCACCAACAATTAAAGATTCCATTCATTTTTATTTTTGTGTGGTTGTGGGTGCCACAGCAAGTGTGTAGAGGGTAGAGGACAACTTGTCAGAGTTGGTTTTCTGTTTCTACCATGTGATACTGGGAGTTGAACTCAAGTCATCCATCCACTGTGCTCTCACACTGCCCATCTTGTTTCTCTTTGGTGCTTGATTTTCTAAATGTCTCTTTGCAAGCATGTTAGCAATAGTTAGTCTCACATGATGGTGTTGACCTGCGTCCCTAGTTTGGATTGGTTTCATAGTTTGTATATGGTTTGGGGGTCACATCCTGGAAGCAGGTTCCCAGTGTGACATTGTTGGCCTAGTATGGTCTTAAAGAGGTGGGACCAAGCTGGGGCGGTGGTGGCGCACGCCTTTAATCCCAGCACTTGGGAGGCAGAGGCAGGCGGATCTCTGTGAGTTCGAGGCCAGCCTGGGCTACAGAGTGAGTTCCAGGAAAGGCACAAAGCTACATAGAGAAACCCTGTCTCGAAAAACCAAAAAAAAAAAAAAGAGGTGGGATCAATGCTGGAAGTCATTAAGTCGGTGTGGGCACCACCGTCTAAAGAGGTTAGTGTTGGTCTTCAGAGTTTACATAGCTCTTGTGGAAATAAGGCCACCTCATGTATGCTACCTCAGCTGTAAGCCCTCGACTCTCTGGTTTTCTTTTTCTCCATCATGTTGTGACCCAAGCAAAGGGGCTCTCTAAGGCTGAGTGGACAAGGGCACCTGACCTTTGACTCCTTTTATTTTTTACACAGGTTCTCTTGTAGCTCATGCTGGCCTTGAATTTGCTTTATAGGGGAGGCTGACTTTGAACTCCTGATCCTCTTGCCTCCACCTCCCAAGTACTGAGATCACAGACCTGAGCTACCTGCCTCTGAGCTTGAATTTTCAGTCTCCAAATCTGTGATTAACATACTTTTTTTTTTTTAACTTTATAAAGTACTTGGCTTCAAGTATTCTATTATAACAATGGGAAATGTGTTACATTCCTAAGGCTATAGGGACACTGAGGTTCATTGGCATACAAAGAAATCTGGAGTGCATTTCCTGTGTGGTCCCTGATAATTTGTTGATTTTCTAGTAGAACCCTATAATTGTTGCAGAATGTAAAGTCTAGGTTATCCATTTGAATGGAGGAACACAGGGAATCAATAATTACTTTCAGAGTTTATACTTAATGAGTTGCTGTTGGAATAAGCCCATTTTCAATCAGGCACAGTCACATACGCCTGTGGTCACAACATTCAGGAGGCTAAGGCAGGTTTGAGATCAAGAATTCAAGACCAGCCTAGGCAAATAGAGATTTGCCTTGAATCACATCAAACTTAAAAGCCACTTATAAAGTATCTTTCCTTCTTAATTTGATAATCCCCTACCAATTTAATGTACATTTTTTTTTTGAGGCAGTCTCATTCTGTAATCAAGGCTTTGCTTGGATGGAGCTCATGTCAATCCTCCTTCCTGAACCTTCTGAAATCTGGGATTACAGGCATGAGTCACCATAGCCCTCAGATGAACTCTTTGCAATATGGTAAGTTACATTGTTTTCTTTACTGGCCCAGGAGGAAAGATACTGATAATTAAGTTCATATTTTTTCAAAAAAAATATGACATGTAGTCAAGACAAAAGCACATATAGTAATGGGGAAATTCTATTTTAAAATTTAAAAATTAATGAAAACACTTCAGAAGCCCCAAGCAGGCACTTCTCTCAGCTTCTCCAGTACACACTTCCAAGCTAGTCTGTTTGCTTTGGCACTGTCACACCATGTAGAGATATTTGTCTCCACCGCTTGGCAGATTTGGGGTAATGTAGAACCCACACTTAAGGCTTGGCACAGAATCTCTCACACACTCTTCATTTCCCATGTGCCTGACTCTGGCAGCTGCTCCTGTATAAATGTTTGGAGGAAGGTGATGATGTGAACCCAGAGATGCTGAGAACAGTTTGGAACCAAAATGCCAGGCACACCAGCACAACAGAGGCCCAGTTGCTTTCTAGGGGAGTTTGTCTCACTTCCCTTGACTTGTGTCCACATCCAGAAATCTGGAAACCTCACAGTTTCTAAGCATCCTGTTCCAGTAAGTACAAGTAGCCATTAGTTTGATCAGTTTGAAAAGGTTGCTTTAATAATATGGAGAAATGGGGCTGGGGATTTAGCTCAATTAACAGTGTTTGCCTAGTATGCAGGAGACCTGGAGTTTGGTTTATCAGTGCTGCATGTCCTGGGCATGCTGGGTCACATGTGTAATTACAGGAGTTGCGAGGTAGAGGCAGGAGGATCAGAGGCTCAAGGTCTAACAGTCTGGAGTATGTGAACATTGCCTCAGGAAAGTGGAAAGGCAATATGGTCCACAAAGGTTCTAATGCCACTGTGCTGATATTTGTATTAAATGAGCTAAGGATGAAAGAGCAAGCAATAGTGACCAAGTATCAGGTGCCTATGGAGAGCCTGCTCCAAGGCTACCACCAGGGTAAGGCAAGAAAATCCACGACAGCGGTGTGTGCTAGACCTTTTCGACCTTTTCTATCTGAGGGTATTTAGAAATGTTTCTGTCTATCTGACTGGTAAAATGAGAAAACACACATGCTTTCTGATGGTGAAGACCATCCATAAAAAGCTGCATCACACTTAACAGTAAAAGACAATACTTCCTCTCTAAAAGGAACAAGCCAAAGATAGCCACACTGACCACTCCTTCACTGCAATACTGGAAGTTCTAGACCCCGAAATAAGAAAAGCACACAGACTGGAAAGGAAAAATGAAACAATGAATGACATTGTTATTTGCATAGGAAATCACAAAGAATTCACAAGAGTGCAACTGACTAGTTGAGTGGTAATTACACGTATATTTTATAAGAAATCACCAAACCATTTTGTATCTACAGAAATATAATTGATTCTTGTGAATTCTTTGTTTTTCTTATTTCAGAAAGAAAGCATGCTTATAAAGGTACAGAGGAAAATTATGCTTTTCTGAATAATTCAGAAAGGGGGCTTACTTACAACCCAGAGTGGCTGCCTGTAAACTACTGAACTAGGTGCAGGGGTTCTGGGAAGAAAATGTTCACTGATGCCCATCTCTTAGGATGGTTTAAGGCAGTCCACCTTCCTAGGAGTCTTCCCTCAACCAAAGTAATTGAACTGGGATGTTATGTCTCCACCCAGGCCAAAGACTCCACTCCATTGACCAGGAGTCTTTTCTACTCTAACAGGGGCCTGGTATTCTTTTCATGTATACCTAGATTTCACTTGCTAAGGTTTTGTTTAAGATTTTTAAGCCTGGTTTTCAAAGACAGATCTCCAGAATCTAGCTACATGGCTGTATACTAATAAGCCAACCATGTGATTTGATTTGTTCTGTCTGTTCTTGGTATTGTCTTAGTTAAGGTTTCTACTGCTGTGAAAAGACACCATGACCATGGCAGCTATTTTAAAGAAAACATTTAACTGAGGGGGCTCACTTACAGTTTCAGTGGTTCAGTCCATTATCATCATGGCAAGGAGCATGGCAGCAGGCAAGCAGATTTGGTACTAGAGAAATAGCTGGGAATCCTACATCTTACATGCAACAGAAAGTTGACTGAGACACTGGGTGGTATCCTGAGCATAGGAAACCTCAAAGTCCACCCCCACAGTGACATACTTTCTCCCAACAAGGCCATATCAACTCCAACAAAGCTATACCTAATAGTGCCTCTCCCTATGAGATTATGGGGGCCAATTACATTCAAACTACTACAGGTATCAAAGATATACTGGTCTTATATAAGTTGAGAAATATTCTTTTAGAAGAGATTGAAAAAATAATAATACAGGGAGATATTATCAACTAAACCTTCCCACCTTCCACAGAAACTCATTTAACAAGTAGACTTCACCTATATATAAAATGTAAAACTAATAATTTTATAAGAAGATATAACTGTAAGCAAGGGCACAGTGAAACCACAGAACTTAAATTCTACATGGATAGAAAGGTTTATTGGGGATATCCCCAGAATAGCCTAGGCTACACAGAGAAACCTTGTTTCGAAAAACAAACAAACAAAACCAAAAATAAAATAAAGAGAAAAGGAGCCAGTGTGCTCAACAATTTGCTTCACTAGTAAAAGGAGACTTAACAATTTCAGCAGTAACTTAGAGACAAAGGTTCTAAAAGAAAGAAAAACAAACAAACAACAACAACAACAACACAAAACTAATGAAACTGATGAGAACCTGAGGTAGAAGCTGGTCAGGTAGAGCAGGGATCCCAAGTAGCAACTTGGAGTCTTTGTCAAAGGCCAGGAATGCTCAAAGGGAGTTCTGGTCCTTGGTTCCTTGTCTCCTAACCCTGCCCAGATGCTAAAAGTGAGGATGTAACAACTCAGAGGATATCCCGACACCTTGTGTGTGGGCCAAGTGGATGAACAGACTACCTCTCTCTGCCTCGCCCTAGTGTCTGCCACCAGCCCTCTAAAAAGACCCCAGACTTCTAGCTCGATGGTACCTTATTTCCTGGAACCCACTCTTACTAGACTGGAGCTCGGCTTTCTCTGAGTTCCCATCTACGAATCAATAAGAAACTTCTAACTCCCCATCTGTGTTCTGTGAACTTCATTCTTTGAATTCACCAGACTATAACTTGGAAGTCACTGATTCAGTCAGAGTTTTATGTGAACCTGAGTATCTGGCATCCCAGCCCCTGAGAGGCCTACTTGAAGCAAGAAGTAAGTTCCTGTGGACTCAAAAGATAACTCATTTTTCTGGTATCATAATCCACTAAAGAGTTGAGTTTCTCAGGAACCCTTAAATCAAGGAATAGTTCTGGCTTGTAATCTCATAACTCAGAGTAAGAGGAAGATGTGAGCTTAAAGCCAGTCTGAGTTACATAGCAAGACCCTGTCTCAAACCAAGGGCTGGGATGTGGCTTGGTGGGAAAATACTAACTAGCCTAGTGCATATGGGCTAGGTTTTATTCCTAGTACTGAAAAAAAAAAATCAAACCAATTAAATTTGAATCTCTACTTGATCTGAATTAAAGGTAACAAAAATTTCCTTGAAATAAGAAGTGTCTGTAAGGGCAGTGGTGGTACACGCCTTTAATCCAAGCACTGGGAGGCAGAGGCAGGCGGATCTCTGAGTTTGAGGCCAGCATGGTCTCTGAGTTTGAGGCCAGCATGGTCTACAGAGAGACTTCCAGGACAGCCAGGGGCTACACAGAGAAATCTTGTCTCAAACACTGGTGGGGTGGGGAGGTGTTTGTAAATTATACTCATAATCATCCTATGATGTCATTCACAGTGATTGGTCAGTGTTGGAGAATTCACAGACATATCCCAGGAGCATTACCTGGATGAACAGCCCAACAGGGGTGCTTTATAACAAAGACAGTCTTGTGTAGATATTGCTCTGAGATTTGCATCTTTAAAAAACATGCTTTCTTGGTAAACTTAGGTTTTTACACTAAAGATGGCAACATTAACATTAAACATAAACCCAGAAAATATATACTGCCTTTCAGAAGGGGCTGTATCTTTAATTGCTACAGTCCATTTTGGCTTTATTTAACTTAGACGAAACACATTCAGTTTTCCTGTGAATGGTCAGTTAATAGTTCTTACAATCTATACCAGATGGCCTTTAATCTTACAAAGAATTGGAGTTTCCTTTATACCAGCATACCCACCCCTCCAAAACATTCTAAAAATCTAAAGGACAGGTGGATTTCTTGTTGTGTGTGGTTGCTATAAATAGAAAAATGACTGCAGAGTCCATGAACATTTCAAATGTAATTATGGGCAATGTAAAAATGAAACTGCCTTTCCAAGGAACTGTCTTCTTAAACAGTTAAAGTCATACTTTTAGGTATTTTTTTCTAGAATAGTCGCCTGAAGTGCATATAATGAAACAAACCAACAGTATACAAACTAGTAAAAAATACAAACCAGTAAAAACATCTTGCACTTTTATTTGTAGGTTAGTTCCACATGCAAATTACTAAGCATGGAAAAAAAGTTCACAGCTTCCATCCTTTTTGATAGAGAAGTAAGTTATCTCAATAGCTACTTAGATCTGCCTCCTGCCTTCAGAGATTAAGGTGCTACATATATATATATGTATATATATGTAATATAGATTAAGGTGCTACATATATATATGTATTTTTTAAATTTATTTTTAATCTTTACACAGAAAAATGGACACCATTTTTTACATATACTGTCAGTAGTCTTCTAGAAAGCTAGAGTAACACTGTACTTGTAGGAAATGAACTTCATACAATATAAAAATCTTATAAATTCTATAATTCACATAATTATGACAAATCTGTGGAAATGCACAGTATAAAATGTGAATATATGAATTATTTACAATTAGAACAATTATGTAAGGAGAACATTTTTTAAAAAAAATTTATGTGTGTGACTATTTTGCCTGCATTTATGTTTGTGTAGGCATTATGGGCACACAATGCTCACAGAGATGCATTGGATCTCCTGGAACTGGAATTACATACGGTTGTGACCTGCCATGTGGGTGCTGGGAAGCAAACTCAGATGCTCTGCAAAAGCACCTTTGTCTTTACTGTTGAGCCGTGTCTCTAGTCCCAATGAAGAACAACTTCATGATGGTCAGAAAAGGGTATTTTTTCATACTCTAGAAAGGTGGCTTCATCCCCATTATCCCTTATACTATTTCTGTGTACTTGAGATCACAGAGACAGTACCCAGTTATTTGACTCTCTGTTTTTTTCTGGCTTGGAATTGCTCTGTTTTGTTTTTCACGGATTTAATCAGCGAAGACAAGGCAGGATCTATGGGCCGCTTCTGTGTCGGCTTTCCCGTGTCCTGCTGAGCTCGCTCTACTGTTTGAGTAAGTAGTTCTTCTTTGCGTTCTCGCTGCCGGGCTTTCTCCTCAAGAATTTTTTCCATAGCTTTTGTTTTCTTGAAATTAGGATCAGAGGGATCCAAATTGAACAAGTGGGAAGTGTACATTGCCTGAAACCGTGCGTCGCTAACATTTACCTGCAAATCCAAAAGGAACAAATAGGTAAATAAAGGCAAAGATCTGTTGGTTATTAGTACACAAGTGTGCACACAGTGCAATGAGACATTAGAACCATTTCTACAATTTCAATGAGTTTTTTACTTTGTTATTTGAGACAAATCTGTCTTTTAATTCTAGGCTGGACTGGAACTTGCTGCTTTTGAACACAGGATCCTCCTGGCTTTGGCCTCCTGAGAGCTGGGATTACAGGAATGTGCCACCATGCCCAGGGTAGACTCAATGGAATCTTAAGGCCTGCGCTTCAACCACAATGTGCAAGGTGTGCTGTTCTCTTCTCCCAAACCAATCTATTTGAAAGAGAAGATTAGTGGCCCATGTGTATAGTGGTCTGTAACTTGGGATGATTACTTTGACTGACTAGAGAAGTAGTTCCCAAGGCTTCCGCTACTTGCTTAGCATAAGGCTGACTTCTGTCCATCATAAATAAGTCAATTGGGACACTGTCTAACTGCCCAAATTTAAGCAGTCACTGCACTCTGTGTAATTTTAAGAAATTTTAAATTTGGTATCAAGAAAAAGTATAGCTAAACCAGGTAGCATGGGGCAGTAATTCCAGCTACTCAGGAGGCTGACTCTGAAGGATTTCAAATTCAAGGCCACCTTGGGCAGCTGTTTCAAAATATGCAAAATGGTAGTTGCAGAGGCTGCTCAATGGTAGAGTGCTTGCCTAAACCTGTGTAAAGTGCCAGGTTCAATTACCCTGGAAACGAGTTTGGGTGGAGAAGGGGGAGCAAAGAAATCCGCCCTCCAGTCCAAGATTTGGTAAGATACAACCCCCAAACTATCCTCTATGTTTCTACAGAAAGCATTATGGTTCTACCTTGAAAAGTGAACCCTTCAATCCAGCCAGGCTTAGTAATGAACAACAAAGAAAAACCTGAGTCTACTGGAGACGGATCATAGCTTTACTTAGTTACAGTGATGGCAACAGACAGGATACCAAGAACAAAGGAAATCTCATGAAAATTCTGTGTGTGTGAATGTGTATGTGCATGTGTACAGGTGCCTGTGCCTGCATGTAGAGACTAGAGGTTGATGACAGGTATTTTCCTTTATTGCTCTCTACCTTATATTTTGAGACAGTTTCTTTCATGGAAGCTGGAGTGTGGTGATATTTTATTTGTATGTTAATAAATAAAGTTTGGCTGGAGATCAGAGGACAAAGCAAGCCATAAACACAAAAGTCAGGCAGTGGTAGCACACATCCTTCTGATCACCTGGCAGGCAGGGTCTCTGCGTGTTCAAGGACACACTAGGGAACAGCCAAGCATGGTGACACACGCCTTTAATCCCAGTACCAACCACAGGCCCTGGAGGTCTGTATAGACAGGCAAGGAAGTGAGGTAGCTGGGCTAAGAGCCAATGAGAGGGCAGAACAGCAAGGCAATAAAGGTGCATATTAGACAGGAAGCGGTCCTTTTGGTAGCTGTAGAGCTGGAGAGGTAAGGTCGGTGGCTCTCACTATTTCCCTGATCTCTAAGGCTTTCACCCCTATATTTGGCTCCATGTTTCTTATTTAATAAGACCGCTTAGAAATTCTTCTATACTGGAGCTTCATCACCTGGGTAGGCTGGCTGTCAGCAGGCCCCTGGGATTGGCTTGTCTCCATCCTCCACAGCCCTGCCTGGGGTTATAATCGTATGCTACTGCTCTTAGCTTTTATGTGGGTGCTGGAATCCAAACTCAGGTCTCATGATTGTTCAGCAAGTTATTTACCCACTGATACATCTCCACAGCCCTCAGGGAAAAAAAAGTTATTTGTGTTGTGTAGAGGTTAGAGGACAACATGAGGGTGTCAGTTCTCCCACTATGTGGAATACAGGGACTGAACTCAGGTTCTAAGTCTTAGTGGCAAGTGCTACTACCTGCTGGGCTGTATCACAGCTCCATAAAAAATATTTTAAGCATGGTTATTTATGTGTGAAGGTAGAGCTCATAATTAGAAATTATTCTTTGATTTTTTTTATTAGAAAACCAATTAATCAGAAACTTCATGGGAATAGAAGCATATATGAAAAGGTGGAGCAATAGGGGCCTTGTAATCCTTCTCCATGCTATGAAGAAGTCTATGTCCTTCCCTCCACTTTGACCAAATTCAAAACTCACCCATCTTTTCTTCCAAGTTCACTAATGGAAACTGTTAAGTAATTCCTAGTGGATATTTTAAAGCTTTCTGCGGAGGGCTCAAACTCATGTGTATGGCCATTAGGACCACTCACTCACCGTAACAAGAAAACTGAAGAGGACAGGCAATGTAATACGCAGAAATGAAAAAAGCATTGCTCACCATGTTGCCTACTGTACACAGTGAGAGTGAACCCACTGTCACGGCTTCTGGTATTTATTTATTTATTTATTTATTTAGTATACAGAAGAGGGCACCAGATCTCATTATAGATGGTTGTGAGCCACCATGTGGTTGCTGGGAATTGAACTCAGGACCTCTGGAAGAGCAGTCATGCTCTTAACCTCTGAGCCATCTCTCCAGCCCACGGCTTCTGGTTTTAACATTTAAAGGCCACAGATTTTTGTTGTAACACAGCTACCAAATTAAAGGTAACTATCTCACCTAGAGCTCAAACAGTGATGTGCTCCACTCTGGGATGAACTGTGTTAGATTAAAGGACAGTTGCTTTGTCAACATTATGGGCCCTTGAGAAGGGCTTTTCAAGGGTAAGTTCATGCTTAATTTCTATATCCAGAGCTGACTTTTTTTTCTTTTGGTTTTTTTGAGACAGGGTTTCTCTGTGTAGTTTTGGTGCCTGTCCTGGATCTCACTGTGTAGACCAGGCTGGCCTCGAACTTACAGAGATCCGCCTGGCTCTGCCTCCCGAGTGCTGGGATTAAAGGCGTGTGCCACCACGCCTGGCCAGAGCTGACTTTATATTGAACTCCACCTTCAAGAAGCTAATAATGACTTGTGCTGCTGTTACCTCAAAGTCATCCTCAACTAACTCCTTCTTTTTCATAAGCTGTTTCTTCTTCTTTTTGCTCAGATTCTGGTGCTCCACAATCTTGTCATAGTTGAAGTGTTTCTTGCTGTCCTCTTCCTCATCCATTACAAGCAAGGCCATTTCTGCCTATGGAGAGAAAAACGAACAAACAAAACCTGAAATATACAATGGAGTTTTCCTGCACTGCTACTGAGAATTGCTTATACTCAATGACTGGAGAGTAGAAAGAGGCCTAAGATACAGTACAGCTTCGGTCCATTCCACGCTGTGATGTGAGGATTAGCTACAGGGGAGGAGGGAAGTAGCAGTCTTTATGCAAAGGACAGACTTCCATTCCTGTAGTCATCAGATTAGCAGGCAAAGGAACAGAGCCGGGTCTATCAAATACATTTCATCTTCACCTTGCTCTTTTTAAGTAATGACAGGAAATTTACTTTGTGATTCAAATTATAGTTTCCAGATGTGTACTTTAGCAACTAGGAAAAATCTTTTGCTCTTTTTTTCCTTGCCTCTTTCAATACTGATATACTTTCATGAGCTAGAATCAGCATTTGCTTCAGAGACCAAGCATTCTGTTTCTACTGATTATGAGATTAAAGAGACACCTCAAGAGTCAAATAAACAGCCACAAGCACACAGAAGCATGCTCCCTGACTCTTACACACAAGAATACTTTAATTTCCTTTCCTTCCATCACATTTGACTTCCTTATAGAGCCACGTCCCATGAACAGATGGATCTTTAAGTAACTTTATGAGTACTTACATGTAATGGATAGAGAATAGAAAAATGCATTAAACTGACCAGTTTAGGTGGCCTGTTCAAGGTCACTGCCAGAGCCACTGGGTTATACATAAGCATCACAGCATTTCTAATGAAGATTAAGCATATGTATATTAAACTTATATTTACTACTAATAAAAGAGAAATTAGCATTTGATGCTGTGGGCTGCAGAAATATGAAGTAGGAATTCAGCTGACAATGGCAAAAGCTAATACCTGGAATAGCAGGGCTCTTCTAGAGGATAAAGTCAAGCCTCAAGGAGTCTTGGTGACATCAGCTTTTGAATATATTAGCTGTGTCCTACAATGAATTTCTTGTGTGCTATGTAGCTTTCCCATTTGATTGATCATTCATTGGGCACAATTTTTCCCTTATACAATTTGGGGTATTTGGATAACATTCCACAACTGTGTGCCTTTCTGTAATTCTGTAATCACCATTAGCAAGTATCCGGCCAGGACCATCTCCAGACAAAAGTACTTTATTTCAGATATTTCTCAAACATCCAAGGACAGAATGCAGATACATAAGCACTCTGACCACCTGCTAATTTCCTGAGATAAGGTAAAAAATATCCTCCTGAGAAAACTGTCAAGACCAAGGGGATGTTAGGTACAAAGCTTTGTTTCTTGTTAATTAAACTTAAACCCTCCTTTCTCCCATAGCCCAAGTCTGCCTTTAACAAAGAACAAAAGGGCTTTTACATACCAGGTACATCAAGCTGTGACACAGGCTATCTAGCTACTGAGTTCACTTCCCCCACCCTGCCAGAAAACGGCACAGCCAAGATCTGGCTGAGACAGATCTGGTTCCAAAGGAAAATAAGGCAGTTTTATTTTACTCATGATTTAGTGACATAAAACTCCTTATACTTTACCTAACCACTTCTAAGAATATAGTTTGAGCACACAAATTCCCCCTTTTGATCTATTAACCGATTAGCTCTTAGTTGACCCTACCTCCTTTAATCACTCCCCTTTTGGGTTGCAAATGACACTGACAATTACTGCCCTTTGTGTGGATCTTATCACCTCTCTGTTTGACCCTCAAAGAATTCAAGCCATGTGACCTTGCTTTAGCAGAGTATTGCTGACTGCAAGGGTATATAACTGTAAACCTCAGAGACTTGAGGAGAACTAAGATGGAGAACTGAGATGGGGTAGTACTAAGATAGAACACAAAGAGAACAGCAGAAAAATGTAGAGACTCTGGGAAAAGTCTATGAAGGGCTGGACACCTATAGTCTTTGTTAATTTGACAAGCTATAATAGAAACTGTAATATGGTTGATTCAAATAGAACCAAAGGATGTGGAAATACTATTTTATGTTTCAACAACAGTATTTTCTGTTTCAGTCATCCTAGAGGGTGAGAATAAGAATGTCTCTTCTTAGTCACAAAGGTCTTGAGAAACTTTGACTTCATATTAGTTGGAGAAACAGTGTTTGGTTAAAGATAACATTTAAAAACTATGTGGCTAAAATACTTACGTATGTTATAATGATACAAAATCCAATGGAAAAATCAGTTTTAAAATTAGACTCTAAAAACTCATATGAACCACATCAATTGCACATATTAATCATCAATAAACACTCAACAATGACCGCTTTCTACCTTTTGTTTTTCTAGTTCAGTTTTTTCCTCTGAAGATGTGTTGTCTTTTGCAGATTTCGTTGATTTTTTCTTTATACCTGGTACAACAAACAAACAGAGGACAGATAAAATGACAGGATTAACAGCCAAAATCTGTTTATATTCTGAATAAAATGCAAACTATCTAGGAATAATCTTAACAATAAATGTCAAAATTACAGGAAGGAAAAGCACAACCCTGAAAGAAGGCCATGGCTATAAACATAGTACACAAGCCTTCTGGAAGGCAACTAAGCATTGAAAGGAAGGCATTTTTGTTGGTGTGGTGGCACATTTCTCTAATTCTAGCACTCAGCAGAGGAAGAAGGGTTCGGAGTTCTAAGTTTGATATATAGTGAGACAACCTCAAAACCAAAGCAAACAGCAGTATTTAATAAAGAGAATCACTAAACCATGGACTGAACACAATGGCTTAGTCCTTTTGTAGTGAAGGAACACCCTCCCGCTCCCCGACACACACACAAGTTATTTAAAAGGATGAACAATTTGCTTCATCCTAGAAATAGAGAATCGGGTTATGCACTTATCTGAAAAACAGGTGTTTTTTTGTTTTGCTTATATGTTTTTGCTTTTAAATTAAATTTTAAATTAAATAAATTTTTAAATTAATTTATTTTGGTATGTCTGTATGTGCATGTACCACATCAAATGTGAAGGCCAGAGGGCAACTTGTGGAAGTTGGTTTTTGTTGGTCTTAATGCAGCAGTGCAATGTTACTCATTAAGTGGCGCTGTTACCATGTGAGAAAAGTCACTATCAGAGTTTTATTAGAAGGGAAGAACAGAAGAGAATGTGATCAGGTTTATGGAAGACACGTTCAGAGGGAAATGGGGGTGGGCATGGGAAAGAAAAAGGGGAGGAGTCTGTGATCCACTTTTTATGGATTCCCCTGCACATACGCATGTGTTTATGGAGCTACGCCACGCATGCACGTAGATTGCGTGATCATGCTGCGTGGAAATTATGTGACGATGACGTAGGGCCTAAAGCCCTAAAGAATGACTAAATATCTGAACAGCACATGGGCCTTCTATTAGGCTGTGGTGGGCCCATGTAATGGAGACCCCAGATGCTAGGAGTACTGATATATTTAGTAGGGGTACTTTTAATGGGCTTAGGGGGGTGATTCCTGTGGGTGGTCAGCAGCCCCCTAAATCGTGGGTTGGTGCTAGACTAGAGTGATAAAAGGCTCAGAAGAATCCTGCGAAGAAGAATACCTCTGATACAATGGGTGGTCATGTAGTTAGGGGAGTGGCCAGGAATTCCAACAGTTTTCCTTTTCTACCATGTGGGTCCTGGGGATCAAACTCAGGTCTTGGGTGTAGCAGCAAGCACCTTTACATTCTGAGCAATATCTTGCACATATGTGTGCATACCAAGTAATTGCCTGGTACCCATGGAGGTCAGAAGAGGGCATTAGATCCCTTGGAACTGCTACAGTTGAGTTGCCATGTGGGTGCTGGGAACTGAAATGGAATTCTCTGCAAAAGAGTGAGTGCTTTTAGCCACTGAGCCATCTCTCCAGCCCCAAATATGGAATTTAATAATGGCAGTTACCTGTAGGGTTATTCTATGGCCTTCATGAATTAGGAAACTGTAAGAATATAGTTACTGCTTGGCACATAGTCCTATAAGATACCTGCAATTATTTCCATTATTGTCTGATTATACATATATATCTCAAGTTCCTTAGTAATTATGCTGATACTATGACTTTGTTCTTTCTTTTGTGTGTCTGAGTGTGGGGACTTCAAAGGTAGATGGAGTCTGGGTGATAAAGTATGAAAGATTAATCTGAAATCTGTTAGACTGTTACTGCATCACTGATTCTCTGTGTACTGTGGGACACTGTCTTCTTTTGATAAACTGCTTTTTCTTCCATTGACTAGAAAGCAACAAACTTGGGCTGGGGATATAGCTCAGTTGGTAGAGCTCCTCAACACAACATAGAACCAGGCATGGCGGTTCAACTCATGCCTGCAACTGAAGTACTTGGGAAGTGGAGGTAAGAGGTTACCCTTAGCTAACAGGGAGAAAGAAGCCAACTTGAGCTATATGTGACTCTGTCTCCAAACAAACAAAACAAAAATAACCCAATGTAATGGTCTGAATGAGAACTGTCCCCCACAGTCTTAGGCACCTGTATCCTTGGTCCCCAGTTGGTGGTGATGTCTGAGGAGGTTTGGTAGGTATGGCATTACACTGAGAACAGGCTTTGAGTGTTTTTAGTCTCCCTCATTTCCAGTACACTCTCTCTGCTTCATGACTGTGCATCAAGATGTGAGCCCTCAGTTTCCTGCCCCTGCCACCATCCTCCATTATGGGCTCTAACCTTCTGGAACCATAGACCAAAATAAACTCTTTCTTCCATAAGTTGCCTTGGTTATGGTGTTTTATCACAACAGAAATGTAATTAACACACCCCCAATGTTTTCTACAGTAATAACAAATCAAGATGCTGGAAAGATGGCTCAGTGGTTGAGAGCACTTGTTCCTGAAGGAATCCTGAATTCAGTTCACAGCATCCACATGGTGGCTCACAACCGCCTCTAAGTCCAGTCCTGGGGATCCAAGGAGAGAGTACATCTTTTTAAAAACTTTTTTGTGAGCCAGGCGGTGGTGGCGCACACCTTTAATCCCAGTACTCGGGAGGCAGAGACAGGCGGATCTCTGTGAGTTTGAGGCCAGTCTGGGCTACAAAGTGAGTTCTAGGAAAGGTGCAAAGCTACACAGAGAAACCCTGTCTTGAAAAACCAAAAAACAAACAAAACACAAAAAACAAACAAACAAACAAAAAAAACCCAAAACCACTCTTTTGATCCCAGTTACATGCAGAATACTAGGGAAATGAAAAGTTTGTGTTCTGAAACATTATCTCATCAGGGAATCTCACAGCAAGTAGGAAATATCTCTTAAGACAGTCCTGGTCATACATGCCTTAAATGTCAGCATCAGGACATGCCTGGGTACATAGTGAGATCCTGTCTCAAAAAATAACAAAGCAAAGCTTTTTTTTTTTAAATCTCTTGGGAATATAATATTGCAAGAAGTACATAAGGATCAAGTCTATTGATTCACATAAAAACCAAGACTCTAAATCAGATGTGAGGATTTTATAGTTACAGAAAATAAATTGAAATAATTATTGTATTTAAAGTATCTTTTGTTGTTTTGTCAGTTAAAACATTATGAAGAAAACTGATGATGCCCAGAGACATTCCTGTCCATCAACTTCATGGTACAGGCTGAATTTGTTAAAAATATTACTACCTACTATTTCTACCTTTTAAAAATGTCATTTTATGCTCATGTGCAGTGACACACATATGCACAAGCATGCCACAGTTCAGTTTGTGCACAGTCAGAAGACATTTTTGAGACTGATTCTCTCCATCTGTGGGGTTCTGGGGAAGAAACTCAGGTCCATCAGGTATGTGTGACAAACACTTCTATCTTCAAAACCATTTTGTCAGCTCCAACTTTAACCTTTAAACAAGTTCTATAGTCTTGAACTAACCATGCCTCACAAATTGTTCATTTTTGTCCTTGAACTGACTTCAAACTGGGCATGCTCAGTAGTGTATTCCTTAATTGAGCATGCTTAGGAATATGCCTACCTCTATGAATGTGCACCAATAACTGTTAAAACCAGATAGAAACAATTCTTATGGAGCATTCTGAAATAAACACATTGAAAACAAACAAATTCTACCTATATTGTTCACTCAGAATGTGTGATACTATTGCTAGAGAAAGCTTATGTGCAATTTCAATGTGCTCTCTTTAAGAAAACTTTAATGCTTCACAATGCTCCATAATAAACTTTGTGTCAGTCAGAGGAAAAGGCTAAAATTCATCATCTTTTAGAAATGACCACACAGGTATGATAAAAAGCAGAATATGCTAGGTTTCCATTTCCCTTTCCAATTCCTAAGAGTCTCATATTCTATAATAGAATTTATTCAACTTGATCTTTCATCAATAAAATGTCAGTGCTAAAAGGCTATAACAAGCAGGAAATAATTTTAAGCAATTCTGACTTTTCCTGTTGAGGACTGTTCTGGCCCACTGGTCAGGAGGGACAAGAAGCAGGGAAACCTCATAAACTACTTCTCTTTACAATGCCAGCTTGCAGTTCTCCAAGAATAAGCCTTTGGGAGTTCTTGTGTGTGGAATAAAGACGAGGGGAAGGCAAAGCACACAACAGCAACTGGAAATACTTACAATGGTTTCTGCACTGACTTGCCCAAGTATGGCCTCAACCTTACCAAACACATTCATATATATTTAAAAACTATATACATGCCAGACAAATTCTCCACTGCCTTTGCAAGACAGAGTGCTGGAGTGCAAGTACTATCATGCAACGAGACTATTCTTCATTCTAAATCCCATTATTCTTTTAGAGTCCATCTGGCTAGCTATAAAGAAAATTTCCAGAAAGAGCCCCCATTAAACTGTTAAACTCACTCTTACTAAAAGTCTCATAATGAGGGAGCTGGAGAGATGGCTTAGCAGTCAAGAGTATTTGTTGCTCTTGTAGAGGACCCAGGTTAGCTTCCCAGCACTACATGGCAGCTCATAACCATCTGAAACTCTAGTTCCAGGTGTTCTGACATCCTCTTCTGGCTTCTTCGGACATGGCATGCATGTGGTGCACATACATGCAAGCCAAATAGTCATACATAACATAACACAAAAATAAGGAAGTCTTCTTTTATAAGGGAATTATTTTATATCTTCTATGTTCAGGGGGCATGTTGGCTCTTCTCAATATGATTTATGACTGAAATCTACAAGACAGACTTGGTTATAAACCATTAACGGTTTTCAACCCATATCATTTTTTCTTTGGATTCCAACTGAAAAAAAAAAAATCACAAATCCAAGCTGGCTTACCTATTTTTTTAACTTCTTCAGCAAAGTAGGGATCATTCATATCAACATCAGAAGGAAGCTCATCTTCACTAGCTTCTTCAGCAAGAGCCTTAAAGAGGAATGTAAAGAGAGTTTCAACATTGTAAGGACCGCAATAAGTGAATATGAAGAAAATAATAAGCATTTTTGAAGTCAAGAAATTCAATATAAAATTAAAAGTCTAAAACAAGTTAATTTATAAAATAATTCTAACTCAGTCTTTTTGTTTTTCCACCAGACAATTAGAAAATAGTCAAGAAGAGCTGATGAGATGCTCAATTGGCAAAATGCTTGCTACGTACAGCCTGAGGATCTGAGTTCATATCTCCAGTTCCCATGTTAAAAAAAAAAAAAAAAAAAAAAAAGTACATCTGTAGCCCCAGTGCTGGGCAGGATGGACGAGGCCTGGAGTGCTGAAACATCTCTAGAGCCAGTCTAGCTAATAGGTAAGTAAGCTCCAAGTTCAGTAAGAGATCAGATCTCAAACAAACTCAGGCAAACAAAGAAACTACAGCCCCCAAAGGTGCAGAGCAGTCTGCACATGCACCCACACACATATGTGCACACACCCAAGAATATGCTCACATATGCATGGAAAATACTAACAGGAAACTACGATTTTTGTAAGAGAATATTATCAGATATGTGGTCCCCGTCCTTAGAAAGTAATGAGACATACTGTACTGTTCAGTTTTTGTAAACTTGACAGAAACTTGAGTCACTTGGGAAGAAGGAATCACAACTGAAGAACTGCCTCCATTAGGTTGGCCTGTGGGCATGTCTGTGGGGGCACTTTTTAAACTGCTAATTGATGAAGTAGAGTGTTGTTTGAATGCTAACTGGTCTTATTAATATAAAACCCTGAGCCAGATATTGGGGTAAGAGCTGAAAGATCAGAGAAGCAGAGCAAGCCACAGCCAACCTCACCTCACCAACTCCTCGGCCAATCCTGTTCCCATGAATCTTCAGACTGAAAGCCTCTGAGTCCTCACCAGAAAGGCCTCAGCCAAAACAAGTCTTTAGTTCCTGTCTCCTCACGCCTTATATACCTTTCTCCACCCACTCATATCACTTCCTGGGATTAAAGGCATGTGTGCTTCCAGTACTGGGATTAGAGGTGTGTGCCACCACTGCCTGACCTCTATGTCTAATCTACTGGCTGGCTCTGTTCTCTGATCCTCAGGCAAACTTTATTAGGGTACACAATAGATCACCACAGTAGGGCCTAGTCTACTGTGGGTGGTGCCATCTTTAGTCCTGGGCTGCATAAAGAATGTAGCTGAGAAAGCCAGAGGAACATGCCAGAAAGCGGTGTCCTGCTTTAGTTCCTTCCCCAGCATCCTTCCCCAGAAATAGCCTATTACCTGGATGTATAAGATGAAATAAACCCTTTCCTTCACCAAGTTGTTCTGGTCAGAATATTTTATCATAGCAAAGGAAACTAAACTAAGATACATAGACATTTATAAAATAATACTTCAATTGAATTCAATATTCAACTGACATAAGAGTTATAAAGGGATATAGATCCTCACAGGAGAACATTGTTGGTTATTCAGTAAAGAGAATGGCTTGATATTTGATACAACTAAAAAACGGCAGTGATTATCAATAACAAAGTCAACCACTATAGGTTATCTCAAATATTTAGAACAATCTATTTGGTTAAAGAGGAAATGATTTCTACTACAAAATTTTAAAACATATAAATTAATGCTCTGTTCTTATTTTCAGTTTAAAAAATGACCTTGGGGAGGAGATGGCTCAGAAGTTAAAAGCAACCACTACTTTATCATAAAAAGATCAGGACCCATGTCAGATGGCTCACAACCACCTTAACTCCAGCTTCAAAGGATCCAACACCCAATTATGGCTTCTAAGGGCCTATTTGGGCATCTACATGTACACATATGTACATATACACTTACACAGACAAACACATAAAAATTTTAAAAACAATTTTTTTTTTAAAAGGCCAGGCATGGTGGGACACACCTTTAATTCCAGTACTGAGGAAGCAGAGGCAGATGTGAATTTGAGGCCAGCCTGGTCTACATAACAAGTTCCAGGTAAGCCAAGGCTACCTAGTAAGACCATTTCCAAAAGAAAACAAAACAAAACAAACACCTTGTTTTATCTGTGGTCTACCACTGTAAACTATCTGTCTATTTTAAATAATTTTGAAAGCTAAAATTTCCCTAATACAATTTGAAGAGACTGTCTATACTGTATTGGTCTATTTAACTAACAAATAAGACCATAAAGTAAACCGAGATAAGACTAATCAAACTAGGTTTATTTCTAACAATAGAAAACATCCCTGTCATTTTAATAAATATGCTTAGAATATATTCATCCTGGATGCAAAATGATATGATCTATTAAGCTTTAAAGGCACCAAGAAGTCAGAAGGCATCTGATGCTATCATCAAGTCTGGTGCAGAACACCAAGTCTTGAAGACACTGATTGCTTACTGTATGTATTTTACATGTTAACAAATCCAGATCTTCTCTTGGCTGCTCTTCCTCCCTCTGGCACTTGCCAGATTTGGGAGTTTTCATTTAGAGGGACCCTTTAGCCAAGCCCAGGTGGTGAGACACGAGTACATGGTACAATTCCTCCTAACTTCGGTCCTGAGGCTGCTTGTGTCAGATCCAGTCTCAAGGCCCAGCTAGGCTTGGACATCATGTGCTCTGGCTCAGCCTGGTGAACCCACTTGACCCCACCGTAACTGCACCCTCCCCAATTCCCAGGCTTACCCACAATTACAGACCCACTCATTCCTGTTCTAGCCTCCAGGCATCACATCAGTCTGCTGTGTTCGCATCAGATCCATGACCAACGCAAGAAGCCTACACTTCCAGATTTCACTGCACAAAAACTATGAAAGGTCAAGACAGTATGTCCTCCCAAACCCACCAAGTTCTATAGCAATGGTCTCCAGTGAGCATTACCAAGATGAACTCCAGGACACAGAACTGAACAATCATAAAACTAATCAAAGAACTTGGAGTTTAAAGACACAATCGAATAGCTCAATGAACTCAAGGAGAACAAAACACCTGAGTGGTGCCCAAGAAAACACAAACATAAGTCTGAAATGACAGGACAAAGACAATACAAGATTTGAGAAAGGAATTCAACAGGCATAAGTAAAATTGATCAAATATAAGACATACGATTAGAACCTAAAGACAAACTAGGGGAATAATACAAGCAAAGAATATGAAGAAAGCAGAAACACAAAACAAAACAGGAAAGAAACTGGGACTCCATGAAAAGACCAAATCTTTGACTTATAGGCACAGATGATCCCAGGTCAATGGCTTTTGAACAATGATGTTCAAAAGAAAACTTTCAAACTAAGGAAAGACATACCCAGACGATCTAAGAAGCACAGCTAATACCAAATAGAGAAGACCATAAGCAAAACTCCCCACAACATATCACAGTTAAAACACTTAAACAGAACAAAGAAAGAGTATTGAAAGCTCCAAGAGGAAAATCCTAAGTCACATAAAAAGGAAAACCCATCAGAATAACAGCTGATTTCACAATGGAAACTTTGAAAGCCAAAAGAGCAATGTACGCCAAGTTCTACAAAACCACCTACATAGACTACTGTACCCAGCAAAGCCATCTGTCATGGTTGAAGGAGAAAGAAAAACTTTCCACAACTCAAATAGGCTAAAAGAGTTCATGTCCAGAAAAGCCAAGCCTAAAGAGAATACTGGAAACAATACTTCTTAGTGAAGAATAAGCATAGCCAAGAGACCCTAGAAAGAAGACAAATGAAACTGTAATTAATAAAATACTAAATACAACTAAGAACACAAATACCAAACCAAACAAAAACAAAAACCAACAAAACAACAACAAAAATCAACAAAATGACAGCAATACACACCTTTCAATAATGTTAAATATTAATAGCCTCAACTCTCCAATCAAAAGACACAGGCTGGCTGAATGAATTAAGATACAAAGTCCATCTTTCTGTTGTTTACAAGAAACTCAGCTTTAAAGATAGGGATCATCTTAAAGCGGAAGGATGGAAAAAGTATTCCAAGCAAAAGGAACAGGAAGCAAGTAGGTGTTACTGTCTTAACATCTGACAAATAGACCTCAAACAGAAACTAATCAAAAGAGATAAAGGGCACTGCCTTAGGTAGGGTTTCTATTGCTGTGAAGAGATACCATGACAATGGCAGCTCTTATAAAGGAAAAGCATTTAATTGGGGTGACTTATATTTTCAGAGGTTTAGTCCTTATCATAGCATGCAGGCAGACACGGTGCTAGAGATCCCACAGGCAACAGGAAGTGGCCTAAGACACTGGGTGTATTTTGAGCATAGAAGACCTCAAAGCCACCCCTACAGTGAAAAACTTCCTCCAACAAAGCTACACCTCCTAAGAGCATCACTCCCAATAAGCTTATGGGGGTCAACTACATTCAAACTACCATAAACACTTCATTTTAATCAAGGGAACAGTGAACCAAAAAAGGTATTACTATCTTAACATATATGTACTGAAATTGGTACACTCAATTTCATGTGTACTACTAGAATTAAAAGCACAGATTAATATCAACCCATTAATAGTAGGTGATTTCAATACCCTTCTTCCTCTAATAGACTGATCATCTGGACAAAAGATAAACAGAGAAACATCAGAAACAAATAATATTATATATCCAATGGACTTATTCCACCCAAATACCAAAGAATATGTATTCTACTCAGCAGCCTATGGAAGGTTCTCTATAATAGACTATATCATGGAATACAAAACAACTCTTTTGGTTTTTCAAGACAGGGTTTTTCTGTGCAGCTCTGGAGCCTATCCTGGAACTCACTCTGTAGCCCAGGCTGGCCTCAAACTCACAGAGATCCGCTTGGATCTGCCTCTCAAGTACTGGGATTAAAGGCGTGCGCCACCATGCCCAGCTAACAAAACAATTCTTAACAAATTCAGATGTATCTTACCTGATGCTAGTTAAATAAAAGCTAAAATCAATAACAAATAAATCTTCAGTAAGTACACAAACTCATGGAGAGTAAACAACTCATTACTGGAGTGATTAATGGGTCAAAGAAGAAAATAAGAAAGAAAAAAAAATCCTGTAACTAAAAGAAAATAAAACCACAATGCAACAAAATCTCTAGGAGACAAAAGCTGTCCTGCAAGGGAGATTTATAGCCCTAAGTGCCTTCATAACAAAATTATAAAGAACACAAATAAATGACTTAATGATGCAACTAAAAATTTTGGAAAAAATGATAAATCCAGTAGATGGCCAGACATAATAAAAACCAGAGCAGAAACCAATGAAATTGAAGCAAAGGAAACAATACAAAGAATCAACAAATCTAAGAGCTGGTTCCATGAGAAGATAAACAAGTTGACTGATCCTTGGCTTAACTAACCAAAAGAATGAAAGAGAAGACCCAAATTAACAAAATCAGAAATAAACAGGGAAATATTACAACAGACATAAAAGAAATTCAGATAAGGGAATAATTAAAACACCCATATGCCATTAAGTTGAAAATCTAAAAGAAATGGATGAATTTCTAGATTCACTATCACTATAACTATCAAAGTTATAGCAATCTAAACAGATCCATAACAAATGAGACTGAAAAAGTAATAATAAGGCTTCTGTTGGGGAAAAAAAAAAGAGCCAGGCTGTGGTGGCTCACAGCTTTAATCCCAGCACTCGGAGGCAGAGCCAGGTGGATATCTGTGACTCTGAGGCTAGCCTGGTCTACAGAGCGAGATCCAAGACAGGTACCAAAACTACACAGAGAAACCCTGTCTCGGAAAAAAAAAAAAAAAAAAAAAAAAACCAAACAGAAAAAAAGCCCAGGCCCAGATGAATTCACAGAAGAATTTCACCATTTTCAAAGATCTGAGTCAATCTTCTTAAAATTTTAAAGAATAATAGAAACAGGAGTACTCCTAAACACCTACTATGATGGATGCCAGTATCATTCTAATCCCAATGCCAGATAAAGACATAACAGAAAAAGAAATCTACAGGCCAATATCCCTGATGAACATAGATTAAAAAAAAATCCTCAATAAAATACTTGCAAGCTGAATATTTGCAAGACAGATATATATCAAAAAGATTATCCACCATGACCGAGTTGGCTTTATATATGATGCAGGGATGGTGCAACATATGCAAGCCAATAAATGTAATGAGTAATGTAAGGAGAATTAAAAAGAAAAACATATGATTAGTACATGATTAGTAAATTCAGAAAAAGCCTTTGGAAAAAAAAAAAAACCCAAGATGCCATCATGATAAAAATCCAAGAGAGATTTTTATCTCTTTTATATACTAGAGGGAATATATCAATATAATAAAAGCTTTATGTGACAAACCCAAACACCATCCTAAATGGAGAAAAACTTGAAGCAATTCTATAGAAATAAGGAACAAGACAGGACTGTTCATTATTCCCACTTTTTTTTCAATATTGAGCTTGAACATTAGCTGGAGCAATAAAGCAAAAGAAAGAAATTAAATGGATACAAATAAGAAAAGGAGAAGTCAGCCAGGTGGTGGTGGTGCATACCTTTAAGTGGTATTAATGGCAGGTGGATCTCAGAATTCTAGGCCAGCTTGGTCTACAAAGTGAGTTCCAGGACAGCCAGGGCTACTCAGAGAAACCCTGTCTCAAAAAACAAAAACAAAAACAAAACAAAACTAAAAGAAGAAAAAAGTAAAAGTAGGGGAAAAGTCTCAGCTTAGAAAATCTTCCCAGAAACTGTTAGCTTTATTATTTGTGGAATTATTCTATTAATGGCATTTAACTGTCTATATACGTTTTGAAGAAAGCTGCAGTAAGAAGAGGTAGCATATAAGGGGGTAGGACGTTTACCCTACTTTGCCACTTTATCACAATAAAGGTCCAAAAATTATTTTTTTGTAGATGGGTGTAGTGGCTCTCACCTACAGTCCCAGCACTGGGGAGCATGGGCCATACATACAGTGAGATTCTGTCACAGAGACAAACATTTCAAACTAATGGGTGCGGTATGAAGCCTAGAACTGGCATTCAATAAACACCCGGTCAATTAGCATGAATACCTTCTGTTTCTTTTTTAGTCTTTTCTTCTCCTTCTTCTTCTCTAAGAATTGTTCCCAAGGGGTCAGTTTATCCTTTCCCTCCAACTTGTTTTTGACCATCTCTTCTGCACTCTCCTTAAGGCCTGGAAAGGAAAAATTGTTTAGTTGAAAATGGTGATATTCAGTCAGTTAAAAGCTTACAAAAGCAGAAAGAAACATACATAATTTATGTAAGTAGGTATATCCAACATGAATACCTGCAATATTAAGGCCACAAAATGACAGGTAACCAATTTCCAGAGGGGAGGGGGAGAGACAGAGAGGAAGGGAGAGGGAGGGAGAGGGAGGGAGAGGGAGGGAATCTATTAGACATGGTGGTTTACCTACAATCCCAGTACTTCAAGGTTGAGTTTAAGTTCAAATGGGCTATATAATAGAAATACTGTCTCAAAACAAACAAACAAAATTTAAAAAATAAAGGAAAAAGGAACCCAAATATTTACTTAGGTCTAAATTTCCTCTCTCTACACTTGTTTTGAGTCTCTAAGAAGAATTCCTGCTTCTTTGCCTTTTGGTGAAGACTTGAGTGAAGAAAAATTATGAAGCAAAAACACAAGCTACAACTAACTCATTAAGCAAAAATCATCTCTAGTTTTTCTTGTCACTCGAATGAAAGTCTGTGTTCCCTGTGCACTGTGACCAACAAGAACTGGAGAACAAATCCTCGAGTCACTGCTTAAGTATTCTCCAAGGCTATAGAGTTAAGAACCAAAGGGCCACCAGCTTCCCTCGACTCTACATGGCTTGGTTCTTTCAATGCTGTTATTTGTTTTCATGGCTCATCTCTAAAGCTTTTGCTCCTATATTCTGCTCTTGACTCATCTATCCTTTGGCCATTAAACTAGAATTTTTAAGGTATTTAGCAATTAGAATAATTTCCAGGACTGTTTTTTGCATTTATAGCATTTTGAATGTGTTTGGGACGATGAATTAGATCACTCACCTCTTTTCTGAAATGACCATTTTGATCATTCCACTTACTGTTACATTTTATTTTGTTTATATGGAAACAGGTTTGCACTATGCAGAACTGGAAGACTGGGCTGGTCCCCAACTTACTATGTAGGCCAGACAGGCCTTGAACTTGTGGTGTCCTCTTGGCCCTGCCGCCTGACAGACTGGATTATAAGTGTGTGCCACCATGCCAAACCATTTGCTATTTTTAAAAGATGGATTTTGTGTCATATAAATATTTAAAACTCCACATCTAACTATGTCCTTCAAAATTTCTAACAAAAGTAGATGAATAAATAAATACCACCATCTTCAAAGAAGACAGAAACGTAGTTATATACTTTTTACTCTGGTAGTAGTAATGACCTTGGCCAGCTTAGGCTTTAACACCTATTCATTCAAATTTACCTTTGGTCTCAGGATACAAAATAAATCTGGCAGAGATTAGGTGGATGCAAACCTTCCCTCCCACATATACTTCCCTCCCTTTGAACTTCAAAATACTTGGTAGATGTTAAAATATATAGAACTAGTAACAACAGTGCTGTGAGTGCTCAAGACCAGGTTGAAACAGGTGAGTGCTAAGGTCCATTTCCTGGCTGCTAGGCAAATACTTAATCTCCAAATTTCCAAGACTTAGAAAAGTATTAAATTAAATCATATATAAAATACTGAGGGTAGGAGCTCTGATTTGTTAGATGCAAAAAAAAAAAAAAAAAAGAAACACAAACTTCAATTAAAAAATATATCTGGGGTTGGAGAGATAGCTCAGAAGTTAAGAGCACTGGTTGCTTTTTCAGAGGACCTAGGTTTGATTCCCAGCACCCACATGGTGGCTCAAAACTACCTTTAACTCCAGTGCTAGGGATCCAATGCCCTTTTCTGTCCTCTGTGGGCACCAAGCATGCCCTGAGTTCCTATTACACAAGCAGATAAAAGACTCATACACATAAAAGAAATCACTAAAACTCATTCTTTATGAGAAAAACATTTTACTTTAGTATACAGCTTTTAGAAGTTATGTGAATGAATACAGTCATATACAGATCTTCAAATGAACCAGTAATGTACCTAGGGAATGTAAGATGAGATCCTCATATAGGAGAAAGCAGTAAATTCTGATAAAACAAGTTGATTTCACATAACAAGATAGAGTAACATATATAATGCACACAGATCAGCATATAATCACTCTAACCTCAAACTTCATAGACATACTATTATATTATTAGATGATAGTTAAATCTTTAAAATCTTTTGTTTTTATTTTTTTGAGACACAGTTTGCCCTAGAACTCACGATGTGAATTCACAAAGATCCACCTGCCTTTGCCTCCCAAAAGCTGGGAATAAAAGTATGTGCCACCATGTCCGTAGCTAGAGGTAGTTTCTGAAAAGGGGTTATGTGATTATTTGCATCATGTAAGTGAGATGTCATTTTATTTGGTACTTGAATATATAGTTCTTTTTCCTAAGTTCCACCTGCATATGCCAGTTCTGTATACTAAAAACAGTGTAGAGTCACTTTCTTTCACATCTCATAATATTTAGCACAGTCCCAAACACACACAAAGTACTTAATAAACACGTCTTGAACTATTTGAAGGAAGGATTATTTCCTGCCAAGTGTTTGATCTTTGATGTTTAGAACATATTATTTCCAATAGAAAATGAATCAAAACTTTAAGTTCCAAATGGCTTCTGTCTCTAACTGGTTCACATGAACCACTAGTTCTAGAATAATGCATGCATTATTTATCCTTAGGAAATAATATTTCTCTGGAACTTAGTTTGTTTCTAGCAATAAAGAAATAATATCTTGAGTTCAAGTCAGTCTGTAGTTTCCTTTGCCTGGCTCTCACTTACTATACCAAAATAGAAGACTGACAAACACATTGCAGTGAATTAACACACCACCACAGTAACTTAAAAATGCTTTGTTCTCATTGTCATCATGAGGTCATTTAAATCTCTTGCCACAGATTACAGTTGTTTATGTTCTGAATTCTTAAAAATATGCCCATCCCAGAAGTCTCTTGGCAAATGCACAAGAACATTCTTCAGAGTCGTTTTAGCCTCATTTAAGAGAAGCCACGATGTGACTGAAAAACAACTTCATTATAACTGCTTTTAGTTTTGTACAAATTGGTTAAAAAAATCTTTAAGCATATATCCACAGACTGATAAAGATATCATTAATCCCACAAATAAGGGGTAAAGCCCCTTCTAAAGTGAGCTACAACTACAGATGATTCAATACGGCAATAATAATTTAATAAGCACAATCTATTCAGAATCATTTTGGCAGTTTCTGTGCATACAAAAGACTCATAAATATTCTCACAAAATCTATAAGAAGAATATACATTCCTCCTGACCTTATCCATATGAAATATTTGAAGTCTTCAAAGGATATGAATGTTTTAAAACAACTCAACTAGGTACTATTACAGGCTTTGTTTATAAAAACAAAATGCAGGTTTTAAGAGTTCTCATATAGGTCAAAACTGGCACTTTTTACTCAAATAAAGGCTTAGGACTCACTGGGAGTATTTATGAACACTTATATATCAATCTCTTAAAATTTTTGTGTGTGTTATAAATTAGACTATGTGGCACTCAATTCCAAACACTTTTAAAATGTTACTAACCACCGTCACTAACACCAAATCTTCAAATGTGGAACTCATTCTGGGTACTGGATTTTATAGAGGAAAACCACCAGTCATGTCCTGAGTAGCACTGCCATCAAGGCACCTCTTCAAAATAGCATATTACTCCCGAAAGTCTTAGGACAAGGAAGGACACATTTACTCACGTAACTAGGGTCAAAGGGACACCTAGTCCAGATTAGTAGCTAGTGCGAGTCCTACAGCACACATCTTATAAACGTCTATAGAATAAGAAAGCAAGGGAAGGGAAAAGTGACTCAAATCTGTTTCACCCCACTGACTGGGAGCAACAACACATGGAATTGGAAAGTAAAATAAAAACTAGTTCTGCAATAATAGCAAATAGCTAATGCTGTCAGTCAATCAGAGTCAATAAATGTTCTCTGGCTGTACTCAATACTATTAGAATCCTGTTACATTTACTATGTGAAAACAACAAAGATAAAATAAGGATAATAAGGATAAGTCTAAGAAAGATGCTTAGACTGGGAATTTCTACTCACCTAACAATTGTGTCTCCCCCAAAAACATTTAATAAATATTCACAGATGTGCCCAAAGTACTCATTGAATAGATGTTACTTTTTGTTGTTATTGCCTAAAGTTATTTCACTTTAGACAATAACAACACTGGTAGAAAATGCTTTACATATGTCTAGAACTTAAGTTATCTTTCTCTAACCTTTTCTAAATGCCCTTTCATTCTCCCTTAAAACAATAATGGCTTCCACTTCCAAGGGTATTAACTTTACTACACATCAAACTGTCCCCTAGGCCTGCTTCTTAGAGTTCAATGTTCTTAAAACACTGACTTCAAATACAAGACATGTGGGCCTCATTATGGAGCTATTGTTTCTTGTATTTGTCTCATGTTTATTTGTATGTTTTCCTTGCCTTCCAAGAGCTTGTAATCACAGTAACATACTACCAAGATAGCCTCATATTTGCAGACTAACTTCTGGCCAAGTCTGGGAAAGACAATCTGCTAACTTATTGATGGCAAAGACTGAGAAATTATTTGTTCTATTGTTACTTTTATACATTTATAGGCAAGGTAGAAAATGAATGAAATCTTTTACATGAATGACTAAGATACAAAGAAAAAGAATTCCTGAGTCAAGTCTCAACAAGGAAGCCCAAACAGAAATATTAAACTAGTTCAGAAGCAGGGAGTTTTCCTTGGGGATACATACTAAGCTAATATGTCTAGTATGGATTTGGGGTTGTTATGGGCTGCTAGCCAAGGAGGCAGGGGACAAAGTTTGGAGTCTGATCATGGTGGGAGGTCCTGGGATCTTTAAATGTGCCCCCACTAGATGACCCTCCCCCTACAGTTCAGGGGGAGTACATGCAGATCAGGGGGAGTAAAAATACAGTTTCCTTAGAGACTTTGTAACCACAAGCCCACAAAGCCATGGACTTGTAGTTGGAATTCACACTACTTGTGTGGTCCCAAATACACCAACTCAAAAATTCGATAGGTCTTGGATTAGAAATGCCCCAGGCACCTGACAAATACTCTCTAAAAAAGGCCTTCTGATATAGATTTCTTATAAGAAAAGAAAGATCCGAGACAACAAGATTCCAATTAAAATCCCCGATGAACTAGAGAAAGTAGAAATAAAAACCAGTAAGACAGAAACATAAACTACGGATTTGGAAATTGAGATACAAAATATAAAATCAGCACTTAAAAAAGTGAAAGAGGAAATTTAAAAAATTAAGATTATCAAAAGGATGAGACAAGTTTGGAGGAAAAAAGAAAAAAGCAACTCCCAGAGATAAAAAACAACTAGTCAGTGTCCAAGTTACAACACATATACTACAGAGAAAGAATCAATCAATGAAATAAAAGCAGAACTGAAGAAATTACCCACTAAGTTGTGTAGATCCAAAGGTACAGAAGTCAAGAGTTATCAGACACAAACGAAGAAAGTAACACATAAAACACAAACCAAACACCATTTCTAGAAGGGAAACCAGAGAAGATGAAGACAACCTAGGATTTTTAAGAGGAAAATGGTAGAGAAATTTTCAGCAGATGAAAGATACTATTTAAGCTACAGTATTCAATTAATTCCAAGCAAGAGTTAAAAATAAGCAAAAACAATCATACCACCTACACCATACTAAAGTCTAATACAGCAGACGGTAAAGTCTAATACAGTAAACATACTTTAAATTTAGGAACCCAATACAGCACCTTCTGAACTGGCTTCCTCACATACACTGACAGTACATTTCCTTCTTCTGGGAAAGGGGTTAAGATGCGGACTGGCCTAGGATATCCACAACAGCAGGTGTTCTCCCTACTCTAACCTGCAACACTCACAGCCTCACCAGCACAGCTAGGTCTAAGAACAGACTAGCCAGAAATAGTCTCTTTTCTTTTATCACTATTTATTTTGGTTACCACGAAAAGCATCAATATGCATAAAATAAAAATAAATAAAATCTTAAATTTAAAATTTAAAAATATAAACCTAACCCAACAAGAGGGAAATCATCCCTGGTAGTAGAAACCTAGCCAACTACACAGGGCCAGTGAATTCATGTATCTTAGAGGAGAACCCACAACCACCATTTTACTAAGCCAGCATAATCCCTAACTATATTCTGGATATTTGTCATTATACCCACAAATAAGTGTAGTCCTCACCTCTCAGCAAGCAAACTTCTTGTTGCAACACATGGAGGCCATGACAAAAAACCACAACCAAACACAATGCAGTTGCAGAGCCTAGTCCCAAAGGCTATATTTATAATACAACTCGTGGACCTAAGGCTCGGGGATCACTGTGGAAGAGGGGCAGGAAGGCTGTAAGAGCCAGAGGAACTGGGATTTACTGTGACACTATGTCCCCTATGAATGTCAGAAGCTACATCCAGAAAGTCTCACCAACGTCAATGCCTAAACAAGAACGACACCAAAGCTCATTAGGCCTCAAGCCCACCAAGAAACTACAGGCAACTCAAGCATGCTAAGAGCAGTCAGTAGAAATAGTCTTCTCCAAAGAACAGCACACCAATTGGTTATAAAAAACTAAACGGTCAGCCCCGGAGAAAACATACACACACAAGTAACCTCATACAGAATGAACAGGTTATATGTCTGTATTTAAGAATTATGCATACACACACATTTATGTAACAACAATTCATGCAAAAACAGGACATGAGAGACCAAGGCAGTGTATATGGGAGGGTTTGGAAGGAGGACAGGGAAGGGGAAAGTGATGTGACTGTATTATAACCTCAAGAAATAAAAAAATTAATAATAAAAAAATCCTAGATGTTATCATAAACACTAGAAAAACAGAAACCAAATGTATTATAATCAGCATAAAAAGTATCCCCAGTTTTCACTTTAATATTACTAAGGAAGAAAATATCTTTCAATAACCCAGGAAACTGAGAGACTGACAAGCAACTCTATAAAGAAAATGTTCTAGAAACACTTTTAGATTTTTTTTTTTTTTTTTTTTTTTTTTTGGTTTTTCGAGACAGGGTTTCTCTGTGTAGCTTTGCGCCTTTCCTGGAGCTCACTTGGTAGCCCAGGCTGGCCTCGAACTCACAGAGATCCGCCTGGCTTTGCCTCCCGAGTGCTGGGATTAAAGGCGTGCGCCACCACCGCCCGGCTCACTTTTAGATTTTTTAAAAATTATTTTTATTAAATTAATTAATGAAATTTATTTATTAAATTATTTATTTTTAATAGACATGTGCTTGTGGGCTTGTATCACATTTGGGCAGGAGCCCCTGGAGGCCAGAAAAGGGTGTCAGAGCCACAGGAACTGGAGTTACAGACAGTTGTGAGCTATCACATGGGTGTTGAAAACCGAACCCAGGTCCTCTGCAAGAACAGTAAGTGCTCGTAACTGCTGAACCATCTCTCTAGTTCCTGCTTCTATTTTTATTATACAGTCCACAAATGACTCAAATGTCATTTACACAGTATTAATTTCAGCTTACTACCTTACAAAGCTTTTATAGTCACCCTGTTACCTGGATGATTGAGTTTTAAAATTCTAATCACCTAACAGCTGTGTGACTCTGCAGTTACCATATAAACTTTCTTTTCCATTGTCAAACTAGGAGGCAGACTGCAAGTTCTTTTAGTTCATTTTTAAGCACAGGCTTTCCATTTGACTCTCCTCTCAACTCAACCCTTTTTCTTTTTGTCTTTTTTCAGCCCAAGGCTAGCTGTTTTGGGTATGACATTTGGAGCTTTTTTGCGTTTGTGGTTCTAAGGATCAAACTTGGGAACTCATTCAAGCTAGACAAGTACTCAGCCACTGAGTTACATCTCATCCTTTAACTTCCCCACAACCCCACTGTGGCACTAGGAACTTAACCCAGGGTCTTGCTAGACAAGTACTCTATTACTGAGTTATATTCCTGGCCTTCAATTCAAAATTTAAAATATCTGGCTTTTTAAAAAGTTATGAGCAAAAAATATCTTGTGAATGTATTTCAAATAATGAATACATTGGCAATAAACAGAAATAAAGAAATAGCCAAAAATTAATACTGAACAGGTTTTTGTTTTGTTTTTTCAAGACAGGGTTTCTCTGTGTAGCTTTGCTCCTTTCCTGGAACTCACTTGGTACCCCAGGCTGTCCTCGAACTCACAGAGATTCGCCTGGCTCTGCCTCCCGAGTGCTGGGATTAAAGGTGTGTGCCACCACCACCCAGCCTGAACAGGTTTTAAGATGTCTGAAAATGAAATGTTGGGATAAGGGCTACCTAACAAAATGAATGCACAACTGATTAAAACCATTTTGTTTCTGAATAAAGAATTAATAATTCAACAGTCATATATGATTGTCCCTGATCTCTGTGTAAGCTACTAGCGGAAGACAGCAACAGATCTGAGATTACAGGAAGACGGGAAAGGACAAAGCTAAAGAGCAGACGCTAGAGTAAAACTGGGACCCTGCTTTGAAAAGTGGAGGGAAGACAAGGTGGAGAGGAAGAGATGTATCCCTGCTCCATGGCCCAAGGCAGGAAGAAAGGGGAACTCTCTGCTGGATGAGACAGAGGGGCTTTTGCTTTTGCTTCTCTGGACTCCATTCCTCCTTCTCAAGAGTAAGGATCCCAATCCCAAGTGTTTCTAACAAGAAAGGCCCATGACATTCACAGCTTTACCACTGGTGTAGTCTTCAGAAGGAATCTCCTACATCCCATATTAATATCGAAATCTCTCACAAACCATCTCCAGTTTCACAATTATCAATCAAACCAGCAATGAACACTCAATTTCCAGTCTTCCTCAAAGACTGGCTTTTACTCATTAGCAGTCACACTCAGCTATTAACAAAATCCACTTTGTCTCCATTGGCACTAATTTGAGTCCCCCAACACATAGTGGCCTCACACACGATTGAGCCTGTATGATAATGAGTATTCAGAGATGGGTAATGCCTGGGGGTTGCTCACCAACCTAAGACAGAGCACCTGTGTGGCCTGGGCAGTCGTCTCTATCTCTATGATGGGTAAGGTGACCTGCTGACGTCCCAAGCAACCTAAGTCAGAAGCTCATTTTCTAGTAAAAAGGGGACCTGTAGAGTCCTGGCCCCCATTTTGGGTAACTGTTGCCTTGCTCGCTGACCTTGACCTTGATATCATCCCTGTGCTAATTCCCTGCCAGGCTCCACCCTCCTGAATGCTTAAGGGAAGTTCCTTGCCTGTGTATCCTGCATAATGGGCGTTAACAGCTTAGATGCAAGATTGTAAAACATTGGTAGCAAACTTCTGCCCTCCAGGGTTCTCCCACTGTGCTGTAAGCCTGTATTTAAAACCTCTCCCCCACTTCAATAAATGGCATTTGGAAATAAATAAATAAACAAATAAATAGAAGTGAACTGGTGAACTTTTCTCCCCCACAGTGTAGCCTTCTTGCTACTCATTGTCAATTCCAGTCCATGAGATGATCTCCTCCTTAATGTCCTCAACTTTCTTTTAAAAATCGATTTCCCTCTCCTTCCTCTCTCTCTGCTTAAGGCAGGCTTTCGCCCTGAATACTTTCAACTTTGAATATGTATGTTAACATCCCGTACCACCTACTATCTCCTTCTTATTCTAAGCACCATGCCTATTAATAGAATTATCAATATGTGAAAAGTTATGTTAGAGATATACTTAACTTATCTGTTTATTATAAATTGTCTAATGAGGCATATTCACTAATTAGATCATTAGATAATGCTAATTACAAGCATCACCTTATCTACCAAATTCAATAGTCAGACAGGAACTTTAGGAACAGTATATAGTAGAAGATACTACTTCACAAACACAAAAATAAGGAATTACAGCTCTTTCAAGAATCTTCTAATTAATGTTGCTACGTACCCTAGTTATGGTTGGTTTACTACATTTCCATAGGAACTAAGTATCAATAGAAGGAGTAGTTCATCTTAGTCAAGTTTGTGGACAATGTGTTTCCATCTGACTGGAGCCTGCTATCTATTTCCCTCTGGACTTTGATACATGGGCTTCTGTGGTTTACTCAAGTATAATATCATAGAAGACCACAGAAGAAAGTTCACAGTAACTGTTACCGAAAACCTACATTTCTTAAGGTAAAACTACCAAAATATACATGACATGAAATGTACCTTCACAAATGCCTCAAAAACTATTATTAGTCCTACTCTTCAAATGTGTAAACCAATGTTAAGAAAGAGTAGCTCAATTATCTCATATACTACATATAATATGTAAAAAGACCTCTTTCACTATTATACTCAAGTGCACACATAGGCATGCATATAACACGTGTTCACAGTAAAAATACCCTATTGGGAGCTTTCAAAAATACAGTTTAGGCTTGCAAGTTGGCTCAGTGGATAAAGATACTTGTCACCAGACATGACAACTGGAGTTTGATCCTAAGAAGCTACATGCTAGAAAGGAGAAAAATGATGCCTGCAAGTTGTTCTGTGACCTCCACATACACACATGCATGCGCGCGCGCGCGCGCGCGTACACACACACACACACACACACACACACACACACACACACACACAAAGTATTTTTCTTTTTTCTTTTTGGTTTTTCGATACAGGGTTTCTCTGTGTAGCTTTGCGCCTTTCCTGGAACTCACTTTGTAGACCCAGGCTGGCCTTGAACTCACAGGGATCTGCCTGCCTCTGCCTCCCGAGTGCTGGGATTAAAGGCGTGCGCCACCATTGCCCGGCAAGTATTTATATATATATCTATACATCTGTATAGAGCTTTTAAAACATTTTAAATCAAGGTGTTCAGTTCTCCAAGAAAACCAACTTTACTCAATTCAGTAACATGTGAAAAGTACATAGCTAATAGTGATGATTCCAGGACACCGGCACTCTTACTACTGAAGGCACTATAAACTGATGTTAACATTTCCGGAAAGAAATCTGACGGCAACCTCAAGACACAGAAAGTGCCCATACTCCTTCCTAGCATTTCTATTTGGGGAAGCTATTCTATAAAAAAACCTATAGGTTATTTATAACATCTTAGACACCTGGCACCCGAGCTTTATTTACCCTTTGAGGTTTTGTCCGTGGTAGTTTTACCAGCGTGCGAGAGGACCACGGGCTGCTCCAGAGCATATGTGACAGTTGTTGTATGAAGAGGAAGTCACATATCTGACTACTGCACTAAGCCTGAATGCCAGCATCTGCTTCTCACTGTGGCTAGCTGCTCTTCACTGGTCTTCTAGAAGGGTGGGGAATGTTGTTAAAAATAAGTTTCTTAAATTAAAAGGCCCTAAAAGAGCAAGCCAAAGTGAAGAGCCCTTTGAAAGGACTGATACTTGTAGCTTTGAAAAATGTTGTTTCTTTCCAATGCTGTAAGTCTACTGCAGTGATAGATCAGAAATATGGTTAAGCATTTGACAACAGAAAAATTGGCAAGTGGAACCAGAACTTACCTAAGCTATAGCTGAGTCAGGGTAGTAGAACTATGTATTGTTTCATGTCATTATTCAAGAAAAAAAAAATAATTTGACATCTGTTACATGGCCTTTACTTAGTCATTTAGAGATGATTTTAAGTATAAAAGATGATGTGTATAAGTTATCTGCAAATAACAGGCCATGATTTTGCACCTGTAGGAGATCCTGGAATGAATTCATCAAAAACAGTAAGAAATGATCATATACAAACAGCAGTAATCCATAAACATCGCTGTTTACAACTATTGGGATGTGAGTGAGTGTAAATGTATATTGTAGATGACAATTCCTGTATATGCTAGCTTTTATCTATCTTTACGTTTGGCATTTTAAAATTTTCAGTATACTACTCTATTAGACCACATTTCTTTAACTATAGCAAAACTGAGATGGAACACTCAATAGCATATATTTTGTATTAGTGAAACCTCATGAATTAGTAAACAGTAAGGGCCAGGCAATGATAGTGCATGCCTTTAATTCCCAACACCCAGGAAGAGGAGGCAGGTGGATCTCTGTAAGTTCAAGGCTAGCCTTATCTACAAAGTCAGGAGAGCCAGAGCTGTTACACAGAGAAACCCCATCTGGGGGGGGAGGGGCAAGGAGGAGAAAAAAGAAAGGAAAGAAGAAAACAGTAAGGCTACAGGAAAAGGGATCACTTGAGAATTATAATGTTTTTTGTTTTTGTTTTTTGTTTTTTTTTTTAAGAATTATAATAACTAGAAAACATGATACTTGGTTTCAATGTTCTATATTCTAAATTGAGGATCAAACTTAGGAAAGGTCTATTTTATAACTGAACAGGAATAATCTGTAGTTAGTAAAACCAAGAAACTAAGACAAATGTAAGCTGGAAAGTGTATAACCACCCCCACCCCCACCCCGCTCCTGGCCTCCCCAAAGGATCTATGGGAAGAGGAGTTAGAACAATTGTAAGAGCCAGAGGGGATGACTCCAGAGAAACTCCAGCATGCCCAGGCACAACAGGACTGACACACACAGGAGTTTGCAGAGACTGGATGGCATGTGCAAGACCTGCACGGGTTCACATCAGAGAAAATGAGAAGGGGAAGTAGACACAGTCCTATCCCTAATCAAGAAGATATTTGCAATTGACACCTACTAGGAGAGGGAAAATCAGTTTGGCTAGATCACTTCATGCTAGTGCAGGCCCCCTGCTCAGAAGTAGTCGGCCAGGACAAAACAGATGCCATGGTTTGTTTTCCATTTTGTGCATTGTTTCATTTTTTTTGGGTCATACATGTTTTCTTTTTAGTTTGTTTTGATTTTCTTTTCTTTTCCTTTTTTTAACTAATTGTTTTTCTTTCCTTTTTCTGAGAAAGAACATGAAGCTAAATGGGTAGGGAGGTGGGGAAGATTTGGGAGGAGTAGGGAGAAGGGAAAGAATATAATGAAAACATATGAGAAAATTTAAAATAAAAAAGGAAAAAGAGCATAAAACATTAATTCTGAGGTGAATTAAATACCATTTCCTTACCAATACATTTCTGGAAAATAGAACTTATAAAAAAATTATGCTTCTAAAGAAGCATTAGCATCTTTGTAATTACATCTAAATGCATTCAGAAGAAAACTTTTACTTAATATCTAATTCTTACCTGGAACCCACTTGATTTCCATTTCCATATCATTTTCTTTTCCTTTTCTTTCTTTTTCTTGAATAAATTGCAAAAGCTGTCTATATTTAGCAATTTGTTCTTCATCATCCTTTTGATTTTTCTTTGTTTTTCCATCTTCTCCTACACTGACTCCATCCTCATCTAAATAAAACAAAACAAAAACGAAATTAATCAATGTCATTTGACAGAGAGAAACAATTACCTTCCAACTTCAGTGTTTAGGTCTCATGGTCTCTTCAGTACATGGCTAAAAACTGTTGTCAAAGAAATACTGCAATCACAGAACATTAAATCAGACTTCAACTTGTGAATATGAAAACAAATACTTTGGTCTTGCACTCAGTAAAACTCAGAGACAATGAAGTTTAATAATAGCATTGTCAGAGTACTACACAATAATCCCTTCTATGCAACCTGCAAGAGCACTAAGTTTGACATTTTAGTCCCCTCTAAATGTTCTGTTCAATAAATGGAGTCTGAATGCTGCTGGTGTGAATCTGACACATGGGATTAGCTTCTCAGGCCACACAGAAGAGGAAAGGAAGTTGTTTAGAATGTAAACCCGAGCCTATGAAGTCCTTCCATTTGATTGTGAATAAGCACACATACTCTTAGAATATTGTTCATCAATCAATGATAAAGACAAAAAGACTATGAGCTAATTCAACTACTTTCACTATGGGAGAAGATGATTGATATTTCTGAATTCTAGTTTCACAAAAAATTTAAATGCAAAGAAACAGTATAAAACCCCTGGGCAACAAACATCAGAGAAAATCAAACCATAAAGTTGTTTTTTTACAGTTTCATTGTAAATTCTTCAAGTCAGTAACATAAATAAGAAATCTGGGTTTTAATGTAAAACACACAAACTTATCAAATTCATTAAACATTGCCAGTGGAGGAATGTTTGGAAGCGATACAGTGATATTCCTGTTTTTGTAACTTATGGTCATCAAAACTGTGATAAAAGCATGGAGCTGTAAAACATCAGTGTTAACACCTTGTTCTTAAATCTCTTAAAAAAAAGTGATTTTCGAAAGAAAAAAAAGTTGGTTAAGCAAATATTTAAAAGTTATTTTTCTCTCTAAGTGAATAAAAACGGCTGTGGGCATTCTTTCCATCATCCTATCACACTTTTATATTTTCACTCAAACAGCTGAAGCTCATTTTTTTTGCTGTTTGTGCTTTGTGCCACAATAATAATGTTGGATGGAATTTTGTCATGTATCCCGTAATTCAATGGATAAAACATGAGGAACACATTAAGAAAATGGCAATGTATTTCATTCTATTAAAAGCTTACTTCTGAAAACATAATTAGAAGCAAGCTCCTTCCAGGTTGAAATTTTAGTGGTAAGTCTCTGATGGCTTACTTTAAATTGATTTTTTCCAGTACTAAAATTGTACTTTCTGAAGCTCTAAAATGTGGGATAACTCATGTAGGTCTGTTTTCCTAATTCAAGGACAATATTATGAATGCCTTAATAGTACATAAGATTTTTAAAAATAAATTCAAACAGTGAGCTACTCTATAAACAACTATCAGGAACATTTAGTATTCAAATATACTAGTCAGAGGCACTAAATTACAGATTAAGGTGTGTTTGTAATCAATTAAAATACTGAAGAAAAAGGAATGCTTTTGAAAAAAATCATAATTACTATATTTCAAACTGAAAGAAATTAATCTTTAGTTTTAAGAATTAAAATTAAAATACCTGATACAAGGTACTATGCTAAATACTTTATATACATCATTTCTATCTATGAGCCAGGTATTATTATAATTCTTGTTTCACAGCTACACAAAAAAAGGAACAGGGCATTAAGAAAACTTGATCTGTGTGTTCACTATGTGGTTAAGTCCAGATTTGAAACCAGCAGGGTCTAAGTTTGTTTTCTGTGTTGTTTTTTTTCCCCCTATTTTACAACCCTAACGGTTCAACATGGGGTTTTATGAAGCTTGGCAAACACTATACCATTGAGCTATAGCCCCAATGAGTCTAACATAATAAATATATTGGAATATTAATGCTTACCAATAACATTAGGTGTCCTATTGTTAACAATATTGCTTTAAAATTTAAATGGGGTTAGGTGGGTGGAGAGATGGCTCAGCGCGTAAGAGCACTGGCTGCTCTTCTAAAGGACCTGGGTTCATTCAATTCCCTGTGCCCACAGGCAGCTTACCAACCATCCATAACTCAAGTCCCAGGGGGATCTGACACCCTCTTCTGGCCTTTACCAGCACCAGGGGTATTCAAACAGCACACAGACATACAGGTGAAACACCCATATAAGTAAAATAAAATAATTCCAGGATGAGTGCAATGGCTCAGAGAAGAAAGATGCCTGCTGTCAAGTCTGCTGACATGATTTTGATCCCCAGGACCCATACTGTAGGAAGAAACAACTGATTCTTACAAGTTGTCCTCTGATTTCCACATGCAACACACACACACACACACACACAAAACAATAAAATTTAGTTCCATTTTCCAAAGCCATTTGAAAAACATGGACCTAGTGTTCCCCAATGGACATGGAATATTATTTTCCCCTGTATTTTAGAACTATAGCAAAGGAAAATTATCGAGAATTATCAGAAAAGCACATAATATCCACATAAGCAAATAAATTTACCTTTCCCATACTTATGGTAGACGAAGACAAAATTCATTCTTCTTATTTACAGGGGAAAGATACAAAAGGTCTATGAGAAGGCTATGCCATGTACACTAAGAAATAAAACATTCAAATTCATGAGGAAGATTAACAAGTACCAGTCACTGAGACCTTAAAATGTAAAGTCTTTCATAACCAATATGCACCACTGTAAATTACATACGTTCTTTTTTTTTTTTTTTTTTTTTTTTGGTTTTTCGAGACAGGGTTTCTCTGTGTAGCTTTGCGCCTTTCCTGGGATTCACTTGGTAGCCCAGGCTGGCCTCGAACTCACAGAGATCCGCCTGGCTCTGCCTCCCAAGTGCTGGGATTAAAGGTGTGCGCCACCACCGCCCGGCTTACATACGTTCTTTATTAAGCTTTCATTACATTTATTTATTGGGTGAATGCATGTGCCATGAGAACTTTGAGGAGTTGGTTCTCTTCTACTATGTGGGTGGGTTCTAGGGATCAAACTCAGACCATTGGGCTTGGCAACACCTACTCAACCATCTCACTAGCTGGAAAACTATACATTTTCAAAGAGGATGAAACACTTCAGCAATTACTTGATTTTATCAATATATAATGTATACAAAGCTAGGAAGTGCTCAGAAATAATATAAAACAACCCCCATTGAGACTCTGGCAACTGTCAGGCCTACGAGGCAGGGCCAGGGGAGGCGCCTGGAGACCTGAGAGTTGGATGGGTCAGCGCTCTCTCTGTGCCGGGATGCTGAACGGTGAAGGTGGACTGTGCAGAGCTCCGGAGAACACCGCTGGATTGCGATACACCTTCCCCAGACCCTGCGACCTACCTTTCACTTAATTTGTGAGTTACGCCATTAAATAAATATCCTTTTAACTACATGGAGTGGCCAAAATAATTTCTCCAATATCTGGTGCCCAACGTGGGGCACGAACCCACGACCCTGAGATTAAGAGTCTCATGCTCTACCGACTGAGCACTTCCTAGTTCCTGATCCACAGCTGTGAACTCAATTGGAAGACTATTAAGAATCAAAAGGACACAAGTGAAAATCCACAAGAGGAGGAGTTCAACTAGTTCCCTGGAATTAAGCAGAGATCCAGAGGGAGTACCAGACAAATATCAAACTACCAAAAAGTGCATTGATGATGTGACAAATAGGCACACAGGACCGCTAGAAGTGAAGTTGATAACAACCAAGATAAAGAATTCAGTGGGTTGGTATATTAGTAGAATGAACACTGCTGAAAAGATACTTTCAAACTAGAAAATGTGTAAACAGAAGGAAATATCCAGAATGAAGTACAGGGGGAAATGATAAAAATGTAAGAGAATGTATTGGGGATTTAGCTCAGTGGTAGAGTGCTTGCCTAGTACACACAAAGCCCTAAATCAAAAACATCTAAAGAGAGAAGATACAGTGGAAAGATTTAATGCATACTTAAATAGAGTTCTAGAAGAACAGGAGAAAAATCAAATGACTGAGAACATCAATACTGAAAAAAGATACCACTGTGAATTAAATGGACCCCAAAAAATCCCAAGCTCAATACATATATATATATATATATATATATATATAAAAAATCCACTCTTAGAATAAAGAAAATCTCCAGATAACTTTCATAAACACCAATCAAGTCAGAAGTCAATGAGGTGTTATTATCAGTGTGGATACAGGGAAGCCTTTGGAAATCCAATTTTAGAATCCTTTGCAAGCAAAAGCAAAATTTTCTGGGGTCTTTTCACACAAACCATGTATCAGGAGAGTTTTGACAGTAGCTGGTTCTTAGTGAAAGGATTTCTTAAATAAATACTTAAAGTTGAAGGAAAGAGATTTAGAAAGAGCAACGGAAGCCAGGGAAATGTAAAACAAGGGCAGTACAAGACAGTGTTACACAATCAAGTACAAAAGTTATTTAGGATTACTATAGTGGGGTTGGGGATGTATCTCAGTTAGTTGAGTCCTTGCCTAGCATTTACAGTAACCTGAGTTCAGTCCCTAGCACAGCAAAAACTGGATGTGATGGCCCATGCCTATAATCTAATCACAGACCTTGGGAGGCAGAGGCAGGTGGATCTCTGTGATCTGTGACTTTAAGATAAGCCTAGTCTACATAGAAAGATTGTCTCAAAACTAATTAAGGTGTGTGGGGAGAAACAGTATTTTAGATGTTTACAAGTCTAACAGGCTAGGCATTTTTACTAAGCCAGAGTTTAAATAAATTTTGTGGCTATAGAAAATTAGCCTAGTAAAGTATTTAGGATTTAAAAAATTTTTTATTTATCTTAACTATTTGTGTGTGTGTGTGTGTGTGTGTGTGTGTGTGTGTGTGTGCAGGAAGGTGGACATGACTATGCCAAAGCACGCATGTGATGGTCAGAGGACAACTTTTGGTGAGTCAGTTCTCTTTCTAACTTGGGTTCCAGGGATTAAAGTCAAGTCATCAGGTTTGTACAGCAAGTGCTTTCATCCAATGAGCATCTTGCCAATCCTTCAAACATGTATCTATGCATATACACGCATATAATTCTATGCATATAAGTATGCTATGCAGTCAGTTTGGGGATCTTTTTAAGTTTTGCCCAAGACACAGTTCCATTAACCACCCAATAAAAGGATTAGCAAATACCTTGCGGTGCTTCTTCTTCTTCCTCCTCATCCTCACTGGAGGAAGCTAAGTAGGCCTGGAAGTCCATGTCCAAAAGCTCCTCCTTTTTAAACTTTCTGTTAAGTGTTGTGATTCTTTCATGATCAGTCTCATCCCAAGTAATCTCCACCTTGAACCAAAGAATGAAAATTAAACACCACACAGAAGCCCAAAGGGAAACTCATACTTACTGAAGTACACTGTTAACTTAGATGTTTAGTATTAAGCTAAAAAGCATACTAGGCATGGTGGTGCATACCTTTAATCCCAGAGGTATTTGAAAGCAGAGTGTGAGGCCTGCATGGTCTACATGACAGTTCCTGGCCAGCCAAAGCTACATAGTGAGACTGCCCCCATCCTCCCCCACCAAAAGTTACAATGCACATAAAAAGTTCAGACATGGACATATTAAAAAAAAAATACATGAATGGCAGGATTAAATAAATGGTATCCTATTTGTGGACAGAGAATCATGTATGTCCACTTTTACTTTCCCCCTAATTCTCAGCTACATGAATGATTTTCCATTACCTAATATATTATTAAACAGATTAACTATGATAGAAAAAAAAGAAATATGTTAGAAAAAGTTAATACTATTATAAACCAGTGAGAACATGATTTTCTTCTAGAGAACTAAAATGACAGTTGAGCGATAGACTACATGAAATCTATTAATAAAGCAACATAATCTCAAAAGGTGCCATTTTCCTAAAAAGATTGAGTCACTGATGACAAAGGCTTTCATGATCATAAGTACAGCACAGCTGGACAGCAAGTAAGTTCATTGATAATATGACTGAGGGAGACTGGCTCCTGTCCTATATTCTCAACCTTCCTAATGCTGTGACCCTGTAACACAGTTCCTTGTGTTGTGGTGACCACAACCATAAAATTATTCTCACTGCTACTTCGTAACTGTAATGTTGCTACTGTTATGAACTGTAATGTAAATATCTGTGTTTTCCAATGGTCTTAGGGAAACTGGTAAAAGAGTTGTTCAAAGGAGTTGCAAACCACTGCTTTATTCAGTACCTTGTGAAAGGTTCCTTCTGAAAGGGTTTTATGTTTATAGCACAATAAATTCAAGTCCTTGCTTTTTCTGTTCAGTCCAATTTCTCCACATTAAAACAACAAGCTAAGTACTAATTAACCACGAAATCCTTAAAATATCCTTGCTCCTCTCTTAGACGGTCTAGCCCGTCACAGGACTGGCTACTCGGAAAACTGTCTGTGTTGATAATGACCAAATGGCTGCTGTAAGGAAAACAGGTATTGGTGATACAGATCAGGATGCAGAATCTCCAGATGAGCTGGCTACACATGCTGCCTACTGTAAGTGCTTAAGTGTTGAAAATAACATGATGTGGCTCTTTCTTTTAGAATTCACTTACTCTGGGGTCTTACTATACTTTGTAACTAATCAATACCAGAATACCCTCTCACAGCACAGCATGAAGCAGATATCTGACACCAGCTTTCTTGGACAAGCACAACAGTCTATCACACAGTTTGCTGTAGGCAGAGATTTAGGGTAAAAGAGAAGCCATTAGGTATGTAACAAACTACTGTAACACACAGAAATGTGGCTACTTGTTATTAATATGAAAACTAGTAGTACTGAATTATTCTACTTCTGTTGTTTACAAAACTTTTGAAATCACATCTGCAGAAAAATGTGCTCCTATTTCAAATGGTCAACAATTCTGTGTAGCTGTCATTTGAAGTAAAGCTATGTCCTTCCTATTCCCTAGGATCTTAATAACTGACACACTGCCTATTAAAAGAATCTAAGATAAAACTCTGGACTTCCATATGTGCTAGATAAATGTTCTACCACTGAAATACATCCTTGGGTACAAAGAATCTAGTTCAAAGTATATGGGTAAAATAATAGAGGGAAACAAACAAAGAACATAAAACAGCAGACTGACTCAGGCTTAAAGACAAAAAGACACTCTGAAAAATATGTTCAAACATTATAGTATCCTATGCACAAACATTCAGAATACCATCTAAAAGCAAGAGTCTAGGTATACATTTAATTTTTCTTTCTTTTTTTAAATACAGGGTCTCATGTATCTAAGGCTGACTTTTGAGTTCCTGGTACCCCTGCTCAACTTCCCACGTGCTGGGACTACAGGCATGTGTCACCATGCTTGGCTCATCTACACATTTTTAAGAGTTAAGAAATACCATTGAGGAGCTGGAGAAATGGCTTAGCAGTTAAGTGCACTGGCTGCTCTTCCAGAGGACCTGGGTTAAATTCCCAGCACCCACATGGCAGTTCACAACTGTCTGTAACTCCCAGTTCCAGGGGATCTGACACCCCCACACAGAATATATACAGGCAAAACATCAGTGTACATCAAATAAATAAACAAATACCGTTGATGTTCCCATTGCAGCAGATGTGAAATACTTTGGTTTATATGCTGTTAGATCAACTTCTAAGGCCACATCCTTGGGCTCATCATCAAAAGTAATATCATCTGGTATAAACCTAAAAAAAAAAAAAAAAAAAAAAGCAGTTAATACCAGCATCTAGATTTTCTAATTAGTTATAGTTTATATACTATACAAAAATTTCTATAGAAAACAAATGTAAAAATTTCTAAAAGGCCAGAAACAATCTTGGCACATCTTTGAAATCTGTAAACTATAAATCTAAAATTTCATTAAGTTTGAGAGAATTCTATATAGAGACTTTGCATTAGGAACTAGTTAATATAAACTAGCTTCCAAAGACCCAATGCAATAACACAGTCATTGACTCACTTTAAGTTCAAAGATCAAACAGAATTAATACTGGGTAAGTGGTCTCAATTCATAGCACATAATCATGAAAAGTCATTGAAAATAAAGAAAAATTTAAGGCTGATTAAGAATAATCTTAGCCAAAAATTTCATTTCACAAATAACTATTCCTTACAGGTAAATCAGCCATGGTGACTGACAATTTTTAGGTATCAGGCTAGGGAATGTGGGATGAAAAGTAGAGGTAAATATCTGATTATTATAACCATGTTTTTATAATTTACACAGGAGATTATTTCCACATACATATAAAATGCATCTACTATATATTGTATCAAGAATTATTGGGAGAGGTGGTGGAGAGATGGCTTAGCAGTTAAAAACACCTGCTGGCTCATGCAGAGGATCTAGGTTTGAATTCTAGCACCCACCTGGCGGCTCACAACCATGTGCAACTCCAATTCTAGGGGTCTCATGCACATGAAGTAAAAATAAATAAATCTTAAAAATGTTTTTTGAAAGAATTATTATTTCAAGGACATAAATAATAAAATGGTTTTTAAATTACTTTTTCTTCAATTATTATTAGCTTTTTCTTGTTAATTTATAGAATGTAAGCGAGTACTGCTCATTCAAATATTACTGCATTATGATCTTGCTATATTGTAGGATTCAGTGGTTAAGACATGAACTGAATTACCTTAGGTCTATGAAAGAACAACTGCTTTCAAATTCCAGGCCATCACAGTCTTCATAAATCTTACTTGCAGTTTCTGGAGAATCACATTCCACTACTGCATAATAGTATTTCAATCGTTTAAACTGATAGTCTCTTAGCTTCTCTCTAGAGGACCTAATGGGGAAAAACTAAATCCAACATATGTACACAAGAACATAGAAACCTCTCCATTACAAGGTCAGAAAACAACTTTTTCAAAAGCTGGTTTTCTCTTTCTACCATGTGGGTTCTGGGGATTGAATTCAGATCCCTAGGTTGTCAGACTAGAGGGTAAGCACCTTTACCCATAGCTATCTCACTGGCCAGCATCTGAACTTGAAAAGTTTAATTTCACTTAACTATCCTCTGTTCCTCTGCCACTTTCGTTACCATCCAGTTAACCACCGTTTTTATTAAGTGCACATGCAGCTCCACCTAGTGGTTTACAACTACTTAAGTTGTTTTCTGTAACATAAAACCATGTTTTATTCCTTTATTTTTCTATTTAACACTCAAAAATATAATATGAAGATAAAAACAACACTAATTCACAGCAATGAAGATAATTATGAACTGTTTTTTTTCAAATACTGCAATCATTATTTCCAAGCATACACACAAAATGCTGGCATAATGAGCCGCCAACTATAGTCAGTTATCAAGCTGTCTGAATCCTAACTGTTAGTATTAAGTGCAAACTTCAGTCCTATTAAGGTAATAGAATTCCGAGTGAAGTACGTGACTTTACTAGGATTAGTTTTATATTCTAGAGTGACTTAGTACCAGTCTTTCTCGGGGGCATCCTCAGGAATACTCAGTAACTCTACTGGTCCTTGAACTTGCTCTTCCTTCATCCTCTCCTTTCCAAACTCCGAAGGATATATCTGAACACAAAAAATAAGACTGATATAATCCATACATTCTTTCTTATAGAATATGAAGACCTGTCAAAACTAAGATGTCAAGAGTCAGCACTAGGCTCAAAAACAACAACTCATTTCAAACTCACTGCAGGAAAGCAAAACTCATTTCTAACTTCATGAAGATAAAGCATACTGAAGAGTTTTCTCTATGTAATAATTTTGGCCAGAGTATAACAGATAGGGTGGGGACAAAACCAAAGCACCATGAACAACAACCCGCACTCCATCTCCAGAACCCATGTCAGAGGAAATAATCTACTTTTGAAAGGGGTTCTCTAACTTCATACACACATGCGTGCATACACACAAAACTAAAATTTAAAGCAAAAAAAAAAAAAAAAAAAAAAAAAAAGATTTGCTTTTCCCTTCTTACTACCTGTTAATTAAGTTTCATACTCAAATGTATTGGACAATCTCCAGATCAATAAAATATTTTTTAGAAGAGGAAAATTAAAGCAGTTTAATTAGAAACAAAGTCAGATTTAAGTTATAACACCTAGAAATACTTACTTTAAATAAAATCAATTTTCTCACCTTTACAGAAAATACAACTCCGCCTTTGGGCTTAAATGAATTGAACAAAGCCAGCAAATCTTTTGCCTTTAATCTATCCCAGTCCATGTTGCAAACTGCTAGTCGGTGTGTAATCTGAGAAAGTTAAAGTATTATTAATTATTATAGAATCTGTTTTTTTTTTTTTTTTTTTTGAGACAGGGTTTCACTATGTAATCTAGGGCTGTCCTGGAATTTACTATACAGTCCAGGCTGGCCTTGAACTCACAGAGATCTACCTGCTTCTGCCTCCCAAGTGCTGGGATCTGTATCATTTTCAATGGTTGAAAAAAGAAAGATAAACAATGTAGTATAATCTTTCTCCAGTTCTGAAATCATCTGTGTTATTTAACTGATTTAACATGCAGAGGGAGCGTCATGTGGGGCAAACAATAGGAAAACCACAAGAGATAAGCACTATCTCTAAATTGGTTTTTGGAGTTCTTGAACCAGGGTGTGATCACAAACTGATGTTTTAACCACAACAGTTTTAAAGATAGTTTATCACCTGTTCGGAGTGAGGAAATGGGTTACTCCAGAGCATTTCTTATGGTGCAATAAGAACATAAATACAAACTCCTAGCAAAAAAGCCTAAAGCTGCTTTTATGTATTTTAAATGACTTATGTAGAAATTCTTCCTGAGCAGGACGGCACACATACCTGAGATCCCAGCACTCCAGAGGGAGGCAGAAGAAGCAGGACCACAGTAGGCTCAAGGCCAGCCAAGTATTCACAGAAAGGTTCTGTCTCAAAAGGCCTTTGACAAAGATCAACATAAATTCATGATACAATTCCTAAAGAAATTAGGAATAGGAGGAACACTTCTCAACATAAAAAGTCTATAGACGACAAATGTATATCCAACATTATACTAAACAGGGAAAATTGAAAAGCATGTCTTCTAAAATCAGGCAGGAGATAATGGTGTCCAGTTTCTCTACTCTGATTCAAAATAGTACTTAAGCCAGAGGTTGTCAACCTGTGTGTCGCTACCCCTTGGGCAACCCTCGATTTCCAAAAATACTTACATTACAATTTATAACAGTAGCAAAATTACAGTTAAGAAGTAGCAGTGATAATAATTTTATGGTTGGGGTCACCACAACAAGAGGAACTGAATTAAAGGGTCACAGCATTAGGATAGTTGAGAACCACTGACTTAAGGGATACATACAGGAAAAGAAGTCAAACATCCCTATTTTCAACATAATCACATAATTGAAAGTTTCTAAAGGCTCTCCATGGACATTCCTGGACCTTCCACTCTATCTCCTAGAATGTTCTCCAAGACTTGGAGGGTGTGTGTGTGTGTGAGATAAATGTCCCTTTATACCTGAGCAATCAAGTCACTTATTCTTTGTAACTGCTGCTGCTCCTTGTAAAAAGGAGCTTCTCTGACTAAGCTGACAGCAGCACTCATTTCTGGGAATAAACTTAGTAACTTGGAGACAATTCAGCAGGCACATCATGTACATTTAGCAAAGCTGTAGCTTTCTCCTTAGGGCCTATGACCCAACAGGAAGTAGACTAGTGGGCGTGGGGAGAGGATGAGAGTGGATAATCATAGGAATGAATGATCAAAATACATTATGTACATGTATGAACATGTATGTCATAATGAACCCATTATTATGTATAATTAACATATGCTCACTAAACACATTAAAAAACAAAGACAAAAACAAAACAGAAACCTACTCAGGTGACGGGAATGATGGCTCAGTTCATATTGTTTTCTGAACAAGCAGGAGACCTGAGTTCAGATCCCAGAACCCAAATTAAAATTTGAAAGTTGAATATGCCTATAACACAGTATGTGGGAGGCAGGGACAGGAGTATTCCTCAGGCTGCTAAGCAGTCAGTTTAGCTGAATTAGTGAGCTCTGTCTTCAGTGAGACCTGACTTACAAATAAGGGGGAGCTGGAAAGGGTGGCACACACCTTTAATCCTAGTACTCGGGAGACAGAGGCAGGTGGGTCTCTGTAAGTTCAAGGCTAGCTTGGTCTGCACAGTGGGTTCCAGGACAGCCAGGGATGTTAAACCCAGTCTCAAAAAACCAAAAATCAAAAACTAATTAAAACAAACAAACAAAAAACAAAAAGCCCACCCCAAACCAAACCAATTCAACCAAATAAGGTGGGGAACAATTGAGGAAGACACCTGATGTCTGCCTATGCAGCCCCCAACACCACAAACGCAAATAAAAAAGGAAAAAATAAAAATGAAATTATGACCTTTGCAGAAAAAAGGATGGTATTAGAAACTGTGTTAAATGAGATATACCAGTCTCAAAAAACATATACTTCATGTTTTCTTTTTTGCTAGGTTTTTACTTTTTGATATGTGTGTGTGTGTGTGTGTGTGTGTGTGTGTGTGTGTGTTACATACAGAAGCTGGAGGTTGACACTCTTGTGTCTTCTTTGATCACTCTGTATGTTGTTGTTATTATTATTATTATTATTATTATTATTATTATTAAAGAAGACAGGGTCTGACTATGTAGTTCTAGCTGTCCTGGAACTTACTATATAGATCAGGCTGGCCTCAAACTCAGAGATTTACCTGCCTCTGCCTCCTAAATCCTGGGATTAAATTGTGCCACTACACCTTGGCTCCACGTTATTTTTTTTTTAAAGACAGGGTCTCTTACCAAATCTGAAGCTTACTGGTTGGTTAGACTGGCTGGCCATTAGCCTTTAGGATCCTACTATTTTTGTGTCACTGAAACTTAGGTCCTTATAAACATAAGCACTTTATGGATGGAACCATCTCCCTAGCCTGCTAAATCCAGATTTAAATTTGTGTGTATATACATCATGAAACTAGAAAAGGTCCATGACAGTGGAGGAAGAGATCTTAAGGGAGTTGGGGAAAAGATAATGAAGGAATACATGTGCAGAAGGGGGAACTATTTGGGGTGAGGCAATGGATGAGTAAGAGCAGGGCAGAAAGGATGGAGAGGGCAGAATGGAAAGAAGATGAGCAGGAACCAAGTATACTGGCATAAATGTATGAAAATGCCACAGCAAGGCACATTACTTTACATGCTATCTTTAAAAATTAATTAAAAACAGCATTTTACAAAAAAAACACTCTCAAAAAACAACAACAACAAAAAGGGATAAAAGGAAGGAAAAGAACTTCTTTCCCATTTTATCCTCTTGGACACACATCTAATCTACATACACTAGCTCCATTTCAAGGTGTTTATTCTTTCTAGTGTTGGAATCGAACTTAAGAGGCTTGTACATGCTGGGTAAGTGCTGTACCACTGAGTTTATCTCCAGTCCTTAACTCTTAATCATCATTAATTCTGCCAGGGTCTGATGATGCGGCTCACTGGCAGATATCTTACCTGGCAGATAGAAGGCCCTGAGTTCAATCAACAACAAACAAGTCCCACAAATATTTTTACCAGTGAAGCTTCACTCAATTTATTTTTAATGCTTTCTTTTGTTTACTTTTCTTTTCTGAGATAGGGTTTTACTGAGCGGGTTTATAATACAAGCTAGCTTAGAACTCACCATGTATTCCAGGCTGACCTTAAACTTAAAGCAATTTTCCTGTTTCCTCAGTGGTGCTACTATAGGTGTGCGCCACCAAGCCCTGCTTTATTTAGCCTACACATGCTAGCCAAGAATTCCATCACTGAATTAGCTGTCCAGTTCTTTCCTAGTTAATTCAATAATATCAACCCTATCACCCATAAAAGCTAACTGTTCTGTTATTCATAAATAATTTACTGAAAATGTTACCTCATCAGCTCGAGGAGCATCTTTATCTAATTCTCTCCAAGCATGTTCAAAACCAGGTTCTTCTGGAAATAAATCTTCGAAATCATCTTCATCTTCAGAACTAGTTTCTATATTTCCTTTACCCCTTGCAAGATCAGGACCACTGTCACTTTCATCATCATCCTCACTATCCTCATCTTCCTCTTCTTCGTCTTCATTTTCATCATCATCAGCTGAAGTTCTATCATCACTTGTGACTTCACCTTCAGATTCTTCATCACTTCCTATTTCACTATCACTGTCTGAATCTTCCTCCAGGGCATCTTTGTCCAGCATTTTACCATCACTGTCTCTTGCCATTCTGACTGGAAGTACTTCAGCATATTGGGGGAGGGAGAAAGGAGACATACATTCTGAATTATATTAAATTCAAATTATTGACATTAGATCCAGTATAACTTTTACAAAACAGAGAAAAGGAACATAAGCTCAGTAAAATTCATGCTATAGCAAGTTATTTAAGTGAAATCATAACATTTATAAGATGATGTAAGTGTGTTTATATACTCATTTAGTATTCGTGGAATACCTGCTTTGTGGTGTATTTAATACATAACCACTGGCAAAAAAAAAAGGTGTCAATTTATTTCCAGTTGAATAAGTGACAAGTATTAAACAAGCAAATCACACATAAAATGAAACTACTCTACAAGCATTAAAGCTTCCAAGAGCTACTCAACAGCTAACTAAAGGGTGAAGAGAAATTAAGTAATCAAAGTGAGAAAGATGATGAAGGAAATTTGTTCCAAGCAGTAAGAAAAGCATTTGAAAAGAATTGTCAATTACAAAAAAGCAGCAATCATGTGTGGTCTGTAGCTAGCAAGGAGTCAACTAACAAACAGGTCTAAGGAGTTAACATGGAAGCATGACAAAGGGGATGGGTGATGGATGATGTTGTTCTGTATGGTGTGAATATGTATTGTTCTGCTTGGTTGATAAATAAAGCTGGCCAATGGTGAGGCAGAATAAGGTTAGGCAGGACACTCTAACTAGAGAGAGGAAGGAGAAAGACAGAGCTGGGAGACGCTGCTAGCCACCACCAGGAGAAGCAAGATGTAAAGTACTGGTAAGCCACAAGCCACGTGGCAAGGTATAGATTTATAGAAATGAGTTAATTTAAGATATAAGAGCTAGCTAGCAAGAAGCTTGCCATGGCCATAGTTTAAAAACAATATAAGCCTCTGTGTGTTTATTTGGGTCTGAGTGGGTGCAGGACCGGGCGGGACACAGAAAAACTTTCAGCTACACATGGGCTTTGACACTGCTCCATTTCCAAAAGGACACACTACTAGATTGGCACACCAAGATATCATCTGAATTACACTGCAGAAAACTGGAGGGGTAGAGTGGGTATGAATAATAAAAATCGAGGGACAGTATAGTACTCTACATAAGACATGAAGGCAATATAAAGCTGATGGCAGTAGAAATGTAGCAAAGTGAAAAAAGCTTTGGTAAAACCAGATAGTATAGTGACAGGGGTATTTGACACTGGGAACAACAGTTTTAGAAATGTCAATGAGGCCTGCTTTCCTAGTTTACAGACACAGCCAACTAGCTGGCTAGACAGGTAAACATGGTACACTGGAAAGTAACTAATTTGATGAAGAGACTATACTTTAGTTAAGTTATGGATATTTGAATTAAAGTGTCTTCAAGGTTAATAGAGTGCTTGCTTAGCATGTCCAAAGCACTAGGTTTGATCTCTAGAACCACAAAACAAAGTGCCTTTGAGTCATGTAACAGAAAACATCAATAAAGCTGTTTACTGTAAGAGATATGCTCAGTAAAGTGTGAACTGGAGATAAAATTTATAACTCATTCATACATAACTGACAAAAGAAGTTGCATTATGAATGAGATCACCAAATAGAAAAACTAAATAAAAATTTTCTGCTAACTCTGACATTTTATAACTGCTAGTTAACCACACAGCAAGATGTTTTGTTTAAATAGGATTTCATTTTTCTTTCACAGCTCTGAAAGAGCTCATCTTCTACTTCTAATAGCAATCACCTCTGCATGTGTCTAATGCACTATGTTTAAGCTGGTATTCCTGTTTCAGCTTACTCCAGAGGCTCTAAGTTTGGAGAATGCAAGGTAAATTTTAAAAATTAAGATGAAGAATGAAATTTGTTTTTATTTTAATACTATTTTTTATAATATTTATTCATTAATCCACTACTTATTGTCTACAATGTGTAAAACATTGAACTAGGGAAGGCAAGAGGGAATTTATAAGCTCTATGCCCTTGATGGGTTCATAAACAAAGAGCAATTATTGATTAATGAATCTATGAGTTAATGTACCATATTGAGGCATTAAAACTTGTCTATAGGGGAGCTGAAGGATGACTCAGTGGTAGAAGATCTGGGTTTGGTTCCCTGCACCCACACGGTGGTTCCTAACCACCTGTAACTCCAGTTCCAGGGATCTAATGCCCTCTTCTTTCATCTCCACAGTACATACATATACATACAAACAGCTTTAAAAAAATTTTGTTTGCATGGCTGTGCACGATGTGCTTGTGCATGGTGGGTGGGGAGGATGCAGACATGTCATGTGCTGAGGTCAGCACAATTTTGTGGAGTTAGTTCTCTACTTCCTCCTTCCCATGGATACTGAGGATCAAACTCAGGCTGCAAGGCTTGAGCAGCAAGCACCTTTACTTGTTGAGCCACTCGCCTGTTCAACTTAAAATAGGATCTCATGTAGCCCACACTGGCCTCAAGAGCACTATGTAGCTGTGGATGACCTAGAACTCCTGATCCTTGTGACTTATCTTCCAACTGCTGGGATTACAGACATTTATTAGCATGCCAGGATACAGGGAGGTATTTATAGTAAGAAGACTTTACAGATACTATTTGGATTAAAACTACAAACCTCTTTAATATTCTACTGATCTACATACATCCAATCCTAAATCTGCTCAAAAAGTACTTTGGTTCTCAAACTTAGTCCCAACCACCCCCACACCCAAATCCTAATAGAAATAATGGATTCCTTAGGAATTTTTCTCTGATTATATTTTGATTAACAACTTTTGAATTTTTTCCATCTCACTTACAAACCTACTGTTATAGTATTTTGTAGTACAGGTTTGACTTTTCTACTTTAGGTCTATGCCGTCCAATATAGTAGCTAACAGTCTAAAGAAACAATTTAGCGCTTGAAAAATGGCTCTTTCAATCTGAGATTAATGCTAAAATATAAAAGTATAAATTTGTTATCATTAATAACATAGAAATGAAATTTGGATTTACTGGATTTAAATAAATACAATTATTTCAAGTGCTTATTTTTCCTATTTAATGCCACTACTAGGAAATACATCACTATGTATTTCTAGTGGACAGTGCCATTAGACCAGGGTCATCATACAGAGTTTAGCAGGTTGTTATCACCAAAAGGGAAAAAAGAGCTAAGACTAATCTAGTCTCAATTCATCAAGTCATGTACTCTGCAGATGCCATGCTTCCTCAAGGGAAATCAACATGTTGTTTCACTCAAAGTTGCCATCCTCTCACCAAACTATGAATCCCAGAGCACACTGTGTCTATGTGGTCAGAGGACATGCAATTTTCTAATTTGCAAAAGACATCATATAAGCTAGCAATAATCCTAAAGGAGGGGGTCCATGCCTTATAGTAGTTGTCACTCAGTAGCTGAACAGACTAAATGAACGAATATCCAACTCTACTTACCTTCTTCAAACACATCTCTTCCTATATAACAACATATAGCAGCTCTCAGCATTGCTCACTAGAAACCAAAATCATTTACCCAAGCTTTCATATTTGTCTTCTAGTACCAAAACTAGAAGAAATCATTGCATATTGTTTCTTTCATAGCATATAATAAACATTTGACCATTCTCATCATACTACAAAAATAATTATTGTATACTTCTTAAGGAGATATCAATAAAATAGTGTAATACAGAAGAATACAGCACTCCCAACCAACCTGATTGCTTTTCTCTTTTTGCCTTAGAACCAGTGATTGTTGGAGATTTCACAATTTCAGAGGTACTAGAATCTTTGGTCCTTTGTTTTCCTTTAGGCAAAGAGTCTGCACTATAGTTAGTGATGCTCCTTTTCTTTTTTGTATTTTGCAGAAATTCTTCACTATCCTTCTTCGGACTTATTTCTGAATCTATCTTCTGTGATTTACACAAGTTTTTCATTTTCTGAATTTTTTCAGAATTATCTAAGTCATTTTTATTTATAGGATCCTTTTGATCAATTTTTTTCGTTTCTTTCTTTTTCTCCTCAATCAGTATTTTTGACTTTGCTTCTTTTTTGGTCTGTTTTTGTTTCTGCTTTACTTTTTTTTGGTTCAGTACTTTGCTTTCTTCATCAGAGAGATCAGAATCAGAGTCTGAAAGCTCATAGAAGCGTTTCAAGTCTTCCGTAGTGCTGTGGTTGATAGGGCGCCCTCTTTTATCAACAGCATAATTCAATTTAAATTTTTTGTCATGAAACATGGCTCGAAACCTCTTGTCAATTTTGACTTTTCGGTCCTTTTCTGGCATTTCCCAAAATCTGGGATCCTTTGAAACCCGCCTAAACCGCTGGTCATTCATTATTTCTTGTTTGGAGGACATTTTTAAAGTCTTACTGAAGAAATATCCAGAAAAACCAAACACTGAAAAATAAAATATATATTACAATGATGAATGGTTAATAATACAACTAAAATATAAAAAAACAAAACTACATTTGTTCATTGTATACACACACACACACACACACACACACTTAAACACTAAATTTACATAAAATTGAGGAACTTAAACTTAATTTCAGCAAACCAATCTATTCTGGACATTAAAAAAACATAGTAAAATATAATCCTTACATTACAGACCACTTGAAACAAATGTAAGACAAAGCAAAGAGAATCCTAGGGCTTTGTGGAGGGCAATGTTTAGTAGCTGATTGCCCTCATAATTTCTGTATTTCTAGATTGTATTTGTCATCAATTAAACAGTTACTAAGGTGGAGTCACACACATGTAAAATCAGGATTCTAAAGGCAGAGACATGATTATCATGAGTTTGAGGCCAGACCTTACACAGTTACACAGGGAACTGGTGGTCAGTCTGGGATACATAGCAAGACTGTTTCAAGAAACCAAAGATTGATGGTTGTGATAACGCTCAGTCAGTGAAGTGCTTGCTGCACAAATAAGATATGGATTTGATCCCCTAGAACACACATAAAAACACTGCATGCCTGTAATCCCAGTGATGGGTGGCTGGGGTAACCAGAGGTAGGAAGATTCCTGGTCATCCAACTCAGATTACTTTAAGAGCTTCAGGTTCCAATGAGAGATTCTATCTCAAAAAATAAGGTGGAGTGAAAGCACCCTCCCAAACATGAGCACACAGTGCATGTGGCCTGATGTGAGCAACTGCATATGCAACACACACGCACACGCACACGCACATAGAGAGAGAAAGAGAAATAAAATATTTTTAAATCTCAGTTAGTCTCATTTGTTTTTCATACTTTGTTCCATTCTCTTTGTTAATCTTTATATTTTCAACAGCTTTTAGTTCTACAAAGTTATCTCATAACTAATGGGGGGGGGAGGGGAGGGTCAAACTAGATTTACCTCAGGGTTCCTTCTGTAAATCCTTCCATCTATTAAGAACCAAATTAAGAGTCTCACACTGTTGGGGTGGTGGTGGTGGTGGTGGTGGTGGTGGTGCACGCCTTTAATCCCAGTGCTTGGAAGGCAGAGGCAGGCGGATCTCTGTGAGTTCGAGGCCAGCCTGGTCTACAAAGCAAGTTCCAGGACAGCTAGGGCTGTTACACAGAGAAACTCTGTCTCGAAAAATTCAAGGAAAAAAAAAGTCTCGCACTACAGTTAACAAATGTTACTTTCTTTTTCCTAAATTTTTTCATGTGTATGGGTGTTATGCCTGTATATTATGTCTGAGTACCAATTCTGTGATAGGCCTGATGAGTTCTGATCCCCTGGAACTGGTTTTATGGACTGTCCGCCATCACGTGGTTGCTGGAAATTGAATCCTGGTCCTCTAGAAGAGCAGCCAGTATTCTTAACCTTCGAGCCATCTCACCAGTTCCAAATGTCATTTTCTTATAACGTTTTATTCTCGAAGTGACTAAGGTCTAGATAGGCTGATCCGCTATAAACATATGAAAACGCACAGATGTTTGTACAAATGCATACTGTTCCCTTGTGAACAGTCTCTGCCCCAATACTGGGATTACAGGTGTGCTCCGCCATCACACAGGGCAGGGCTGCTTTACTTCAAAATCCTTTACATTCTAACGAGAGAAACATAAAACTTCACGGCTGCACTTGTAAATTTCAGATGTACTACAGCACTTAATCTTTGAATGGCTTTACGATATAGATATCACCGCATCCAACAACCAGAGGTAGTGCTTGTAAATGCTGGAAATTGAAGCCCTCGACAAACGTAGGATATTCGGAGGAGCGAAGGCAACTCGACCTCACTACAAACGCTTCCCCTCATCCCTACAGGGAGCTCCCGGCCAGCTGGTTCCGGAACCACCTTCCCATCTCACAAACTTTCGGGAAAGTTACTCGGACGAGGTCTCTCGGAGAGCAGCCCTGAAGAGAACAATGAGGCCAGAAAGGGATCAAACAAGAGGCGCACTACTCACAGATCCCAAGGAGATCCCGTCGGAGACCCACGCAGCTCCTCGTTCTCTCTTCGGATCCCGGTCTGAGTTCACATGGAGCGCACACCCACAATCCTTCGCGTGACGCTCCGCCGTGACGGCACGCGAACTGGGCCAAACAACTTCAGCCTTGCCTTCCCGCTTGGATTAATTTTGTATCATTGTGCTAGCCGTAGTCTCCCCCCCCCCCCCCCCGTGCATGCGCACAAGAGAAAATATGCCCCGCTGTGGCGCCGCGCTTGGAGATGCTGCGGCCGGTCGTGCTTTGGCGCCTAAGCCCGAGGCTTGGGGGCCCGGCGGTCTCTGCCGGGAGCTGTGGTCGCAGGGAGGTAGCGTCCAGTGTCCCTCCTTCGGGCAGCACCTCGCCCAGAGCCCTAAACATCTTCGATAGGGAATTGAAGAGGAAGCAGAAAAACTGGGCAGCCCGGCAGCCTGAGCCTAGGAAATTTGACTACCTGAAGGAGGAGGTGAGACTGCGGGACCGCGGCGCTTGGACCCGGCCGTGTGACCTTGAGAAGAAGCCTCACCTTTGTGGGCCTTTCTATGCTGAAAGGACGAGGCTCGGCTAGTGTGCATGACAATCATTCATTCGCTTAGCAAGTACGGCCTGAGTTCCAGGGCAAAGCAATCCTCCCGCTCCCCGCCTCACCCCCCTCACCCCCCTCCCCCCCGCCTCTGCAGGATAGCATGCATTAAGGAGAGGGCGCGAGACAGGCGTAGACAAGGAATGTGATTTCAGCCAAAGTAAGGAGAAGAAAAAGTGAAATGGTGGTATTGGTGACTAGGATGGTTGAGAATGGCTGCTATGGCGAAACGTGTGAGAAATTAGTCGAGCTGAGATGGGAGATAGGTCGAGTATCCTGGGAAAAGGAAGAGATAAGTACGGAACTCCTGACAGCCTGAGAGGACCTACAGGGGCCCTTCCATAAGTACCTCTTTCTGTTCAAGAAAAACACCCGGATTACAGCCTGACTGAAGCCTTGTGAATGTGCAGAACTAGAATATTTTCAGTAAAGCATATGAAAGTCGTTTTTGAAGTAAGTAAAAGGTATTGCCATTTGGAGTGACGTACAAAGTGGGCTGCGCAGGGCAAAGACTTTGATGTAGCTCATGCCCATCACCCTCTCAAAATGAAAACAGCTATGTTCTGAGCTTTCAAATAGTAATCACAGCCCCGGAATGTTTATAAGAGACTGAGTGGAATCATGCCAGATGTCACTAGCCTAGTGAAGGGTGGGTGGCACTTACCATTCGACTTCTTTTATAGTGTGCTAGGGAGCTGGTCATCTGTACTTTTCCAGACTTGGTGTTTACTAATTTGCAAAAGTTACTAAAAGAAAAAAAAAAGCTGTTAATGTAGATTGGCTGAGTATGGTGACACATGTCTGTGATCCTGGCATTCAGGAGGCTGAAGGTGGGGGATTAGAGGGTGGTTATGAGTTCAAAGCCAGCCTGGGTACCCTTTCTCAGCCAGAACAAAACAAAAACGTGGTTAATTCATTTAGCAGTTACACAAAGTTTGTACTAAGTTTTTATTAAGTGATCAGTTATATACTGATTTATAATCCTTAGCCAAGTGAATAATTTTGTATTTTAATGTATCTCATGCTAATGTGTCAATTGTATTTGTCTGAGTTGGGGTTTCTATTGCTGTGATAAAACACTATGATCAGAAGTAACTTGAAGAAGAAAGAGTTTATCTTACAACTTCCAAGTTACACTTCATTTCTGAGAGAAGTCAGGCCAGGAACTGGAGGCAGGAACTGAAGAAAAAGCCCTAGAGGACTGCTGCTTACTGGCCTGCTCCTCATGGCTTGCTCAGCCTGCTTTCTTGTATCATCCAGGGCCACCTGCCCTAGGGGTGGCACCACTCATAATGAGCTGGATCTTCCTACATCCATTATTAATCAAGAAAATGCCCTACAGACTGGCCTACAGGCTAATCATGGAGACATTTTCTCAATTAAGATTCCCTCTTCTATGCTGGGCAATGGTAGCCCACACCTTTAATCCTAGCACTCAGGAGGCAGAGGCAGGAGGATCTCTGAGTTTGAGGCCAGCCTGGTCTACAAAGCAAGTTCCAGGACAGTCAGGGATGTTACACAGAGAAACCCTGTCTTGAAAAACCAAAAACTAAACCTAGTTTTTAAGATTGTTTAGAGCGGGGTTTTGGTCTTGTTTGTTTTGGGGCAAGATCTCACTGTAGGCCTGGCTGTCCTGGAATTCACTATGTAATATATACCAGTCTGGCCTTGAACTCACAGAGATCACCTGCCTCAGTTTCCCCGTGTTTATGTTGTTTTTGAGACAAGGGTCTTTATAATATATACTAGACTGGAACTAGTATATGTTCCAACTGGCCTCAGACTTGTTGCAGTCCTCTTGCCTCAGCCTCCTGAATGCTAGGATTATATACATAAGCTGCCACACCCAGCAGATGGTTTAATTTTGGTTTTATTAAATTGGCTCTAAAGTAATTTACTTCAGTTTGTTTCCAGGGATATTTTATTATGTTTTATATTATTTTATCCATATCCAGTATTTATAAAGAAAGTTGCTGTGGGAAAATAGAAAATGGGTACAAAGTACTTACCATTTTGAAACGTAAATTGAATCTTAGGAAAAAAGAATGTTACTCCTCTGTTAAACCTACTCCGTTTATTTAACCCATTGACTCTTGAAATCTTTCAGGTTGGAAGTCGGATTGCAGACCGTGTGTATGACATAGCCAGGTAGGAGTTGATATTACAGTGAGATGCTGTCACTTTCTCTTTCTCCCTCTCCCCCTTCTCCTTGTCTTTCTGTCTCTTAGTCTCTGTCTCTGTCTCTCTTTCCCAAAACAGAGTCTTGCTCTAACTCCTAGGCCTTGCCTCTAACTGAGCTTGGGCAGTCCCCCTTTCTTAGTCTCTTGAGCATCTGGGAATCTAGACATGTTCCACCAGTCCTGGAGGACAACAGAATCTGCTGTTGAATGCAGACTTGAAATTAAACGATGAGAGCTTAATATGTGGAATGGTTGAATCTGAGAAATTTATTACCAGGATTGGTGATTGAAATCACTCTAAACATCATCTTTCTTTTTTAGATTTTTGAGATAGGGTCTCACTATGTAGCCCAGGCTGACTTCCAGTTCATGGCACACCTCCGGCTTCAGATTCCTAGGTGCTGAGATTATAAGCTCTCACAGCCACACCTGGCTGTTCTTTTCCTGGGAAAGCAAATGACATTTTCTTCATTGTTATATTCTTTTTTAAAAAATAGTATGATAGTATGGATGTAAAACTTTTGCCTTTTTTAAAGCCTGAATGACTGATCTACTTGGTTTAGCCCAAATTTTTTAATAGACAGATTGCTCAAAATATGGAACAAAAAAATCAACTACATGTGAAATTTTAAGATTTATTAAATCTAAGTTTAGGTTTTACTGAAATAAACAATAGAATCTTTTGCCATTTGAGTGAAGGAGAAAGTGTACCTAGATTTGTTTCCTGGTTCATATAGGTGAGGCCTTGCCCATTTCATCTTACATATTGCTAATGGTGGTACAGATTTTATGACAATTCTGTGGGGAATGACTTGAGAAAGAGCACTTTCATTGAGTAGTATAAAAATCTTGATGGGTCTGTTGCTGTATGCTTTGGGCATAATGAAAGCTTTATTGATTCAGACTTGTCACCATGTAGTGGAACGACAGCCAAAGAATGGCTTTATAGTAGACCTGCTCTCTGGCATTAGCAAATCACTCCTTTTTGTTGGCTTTTCTTTAAGTGACATTCATTGAATTATACGAACATGGGATAAATTTATCATCATCTCATAAAAGCAGGGAGAGTTTTGCAAACTCTCAGAATCTCCAGCTATATTTTGGATACATCTTTACAAATGAAAAGGAGTCTATAATTTTGTAAGGTAAAAAAATACTTCCTTGTTGCAAATAGGCCCTTCCTTGTTTCATTTTTTGTCACTAATTAAAGACAAAAAAATGGCTCACTATTATTATTTGCCTGAATTATAGTTTATTTGTGATTTAATGAATGAAACACTAAATTTTGCTTTTTAGTTTGGAGTTTACAAAGTATGCCACAGCTCTGAGGATAATAAAGCCAAGTCCGTTAAGACTTGTGATTATGACTGAAAGGATAATTTAAACATTAAATGTTCGGAATTAAATTATTTAAAGTGCTAGTAAATGTCCTTGTGTTGATACTCTATCTGTTATTAGAGTACTTAACAGGCCTTGATTTGTAGCCACTGTGCTTAGCATGCACAAGCCTGCAGTTTCCATCCCTTATACTATGCTAGACTGGTGTCTTAGTTAGGGTTTCTAGTGCTGTGAAGAGACACCATGACCACTGCAACTCTTATAAAGGAAAGCTTAGTTGGGGTGGCTTGCTTATAGTTCAGAAGTTTACCTCATTATCATTCGAGCAGTGTGATGGTGTACAGGCAGACATGATGCTGGAGAAGTAGTTGAGAGTCCAACATCTTGCAGGCAACAGGAAGTCAACTGTGACACTGGGCAGTATCCCAAGCATAGGAAACCTCAAAGCCCACCCCCACAGTGGCACACTTCCTTTAACAAGGCCATACCTACTCAATAAGGCCACACCTCCTAGTAGTTCCACTCTCTTTGGGGGCCATTTTATTTCAAATCACTACAACTGGCTGTCTTGCAAGGCCCAGAGATCTGTCTGTCTCTGCCTTTCTAGCACTGGGATTATAGGCACATGCTGCCACACTTAAGCTTAACTTTCATGTGGGTGTTGCTGGTGGTTGGAAGTCATCACGTTGCATGGCAAGCATTCTATCAACTGAGCCATCTCCCTAGCCCAGTTTTGGCAATCATTCTTAAAAATAATTAAACTGACAGTTCTTTTTGTTCTTTCTTCTGTTTATGGAAACCCATGGCTTATAGTTGCTGTGCGTCCCAATTTAGAGGAGCTAGTCTAATATGGAGGTTTAATCTTCTGGCTCTGGCTTCAGATTGACTGAATTCAAGTGTTCATTGCTCCTTACATGGTAGGTTTGAGCTGGGATCTGGAAGATAGCTCAGTAGTTAGGAAGACTGGTTGCATGCACTTCCAGAGGACTTGGATTCTGTTCTCAGTACCCCATGGAGGCTCAAACCATCTGTAACTTTAGTTCTAAGGGATGCCCAGTTTGGTTTTCGTGGGCGCCAGGTATGCATATAAATACATTGCAATCAAAACATTCACATATATAAAATAAGAATTTAAAATATATATATAATTTTAAGAAATATATATATATATATTATATATAAAGAAAGAGGAGATATTTGAGTTGACTTAGCACTGGACACTTGGAACTTACTGTACTCCTCAATTTTCGATAATTCTTGGAGTTTTAGGTTTTTAGTTTTAACCCCGTAGTGCCGGGGATTAAACCGAGGGCCTTGCACACGCTGAGCAAGCGCTCTACCACTGAGCTATATCCCCAGCCCAAGCTTGAAAATGCTTTATGAAATTTCATATGGAGAATGGAGCACATTTCCAAGTGTTCTCCTGCCTCAGAGTATTTGAGAAGTAAAGATAATTATTGATTTGCTGCAAAGTATGCCATTGTTTCCATATTAACTTACATTTAGCTTGATTTCAATCTTTGGTTATTAAACTCAGATGCCTTTGTTAAGTGTGTTCTTCAAATTCATGTCTAAACCTTTTTGTTTGTTTGTGCTGCTAGAGCTTGAACTCGAACATGTTAGGAAAGTGCTGCACTGCTGACCTACTGCTGACCTACATCCCCTGCCTAAGGCTGGGTCTCCATGGTTCAGTATTAGGGCCTGTGGATTAGTGACTAGATCAAACAGATTGGCTCTGTACATTCTATCTTCTGCTAGATACGCTGGTACGGCAAGGCTCCTGAAAGGTGTAGTTATTAAAATCTTTTTACTTAAGACAATTAGTTCTTGATTATTTTATGGACGGTATTGCAAAGCTTAGCTTCTATGTCTTTTTTCAGAGATTTCCCTCTTGCGCTGGACGTGGGATGTGGAAGAGGCTACATAGCACAACATTTGAATAAGGTATTTGATACACTGGCTTAATCAACTTTGAAAAATACAATTGACTAATTGTGTGTGTGCACATGCAAAGCATGCCTGGAGCATTTCTTTGTGTGCGTAGGTACGTGTTTGCTCACGCACACAGAGGTCAGAGCACAGCCTTGGTGTCGTCCTCAGGTGCTCTCCCTGGGTGCCATCCATTGTGGTGGTATTGTGTTCCCCAAAATATTGTGTACTCTAATAAATTTATCTGGGGTCAGAGAACAGACAGCCACTAGATACAAAGGCTAGAAAATGGTGGCACTCACACCTTTAATCCTAGCATTCCAGAGATAGAAATCCCTCTGGATCTCTGTGAGTTCAAGGCCACATTGGAAATAGCCAAGCATGGTGACACACGCCTTTAATCCCAAAAAGCCAGCCTTTAATCCCAGGGAGTGGTGGTAGAAAGCAAAAAGATATATAAGGTGTGAGGACCAGAAACTAGAAGACTTTGGCTGGTTGAGCATTCAGGCTTTTGAGCAGTAATTCAGCTGAGACCCATTCCGGATGAGGACTCAGAGGCCTCCAGTCTGAGGAGACAAGACCAGCTGAGGATCCGGCGAGGTTAGATAGCTGTGGCTTGTTCTGTCTCTCTGATCTACCAGCATTGACCCCAATAACTGGCCTCAGGTTTGATTTTATTAACAAGACTCTTTAACATTCATGCTACAATCCATCTTTGTGTTTTTTTGAGATATGTCTCTTGTAGGCCTACTCCTTGCCAAGTAGGCTATACTAGAGGGCCAGTGAGCCTTGGGAGCTGCCTGTCTCTTCTACTCCTTTGCTAGCATTATGGGCACCACCATGCCCAGCTTTTTTTATGTGGGTTCAGGGAATTGAACTCAGATCCTAGTACTTTGAAGGCAAGATAACTGAGTCATCTCCTCAGCCCCAATTTACTTAATTTTAAGAAAAGACTTCCCTGTGAATATTTAGATTTTGATTATGTTAAAATTGCTAAACATTTATTCAGTGATTTAATTCAATAATTTTTTAAAGAAATCTAAGAATTCTAAAAGCAATAATTTCTTTAAACCTGTTTTTCTCTTTGTTCTCACTTTGTTTAAACATTTTTGATAATTCATCATAAAAGCTGGTGTGTAGCTCACTGGCAGAATTCTTGTCCAGCATATATGAAGCTCTGAATATGATTCTTGGCAATGTAAAAAATATGTACACACACATATATACATACATATTCATATTAATTTTATTAGTTAAAAGCTGTGTAAAATATAGATAGCATTTAATAGTATTCATATTATTTTATTTCACATTTTTTAATGCAAACCATGTCTTAGGATTTCTGTTGCTGTGAGGAGACACTATGATCTCAGCAACTCTTATAAAGGAAAACATTTAATTGGGGCTGGCTCATAGGTTCAAAGGTTCAGTCCATTATTGTCATGGTGGAAAGCATGGCAGCATGCAGGCAGACATGGTGCTGGAGAAGGAAGTTCTATATCCGGATCTGCAGGTAGCAGGAAGAGACACTGGGCCTGGCTTGAGCATGTGAAACCCTAAAGCCCACCCCCAGGGACTGTTTCCTCCAACAAAGCCGTACCTACTCCAACAAGGCCACACCTCCTAATCCCTGAGTAGGGCCACATTCCCTAATGACTAGGCATTCAAATCTGCGCGCTTATAGGGGCCATTCTTATTCAAATCACCACAAACCATAAATACATTCATTTGTTCACATATCCTTTTAGCCTTTGTGATTAAGACACTGTGCTAGACACAAAGATTAAAATGAGATTTAAAAAAATATTTATTTGTCTTATTTTAATTATGTGTAGGTGAGTATGTTGGCATGTGGATATTGGATTCCCTAGGGCTGCAGTTCCAGATGGTTGTGAGCCACCTGACATGACTGGGAAATGAACTTGGATCCTCTGAAAGAGCAGAAGATGCTCTTAACTTCTGAGCCATCTTGAAGCCCCTGGGATTTCTGAAGTAAAATCTGTTTTGATAAACGTATATTTGGGCTGGGGTGCAGGGGGATTGTGAGACTCCCCAGACATGACTATTGATGATAACAAATGCCATGGGAAATAAAACACTTGCTGAAATGCAAGAGTGAAAGGGCAGGAGAAGCAAGGAGTTATTTGATGTAGTCTTCGAGGCCCAGAATCCCGGGTTGGTGGTTCATAGCGTTGAGAATCAGCATGGCAGAAGGAAGGGAGAGTGCTGTGGAATGTGATCGAGTGATGCTGAAGGACCATTAATTTGGGCATGTCATGTCAGAAAGAGTCAAGAAGAGGGAGTAGATGGGCCCTTTAAGAGGCAGTGTTAAAGGCATTACAGTCTTGGGAGATGAAGCAGATTTAAAGGTGTAATATATGGGAGTCCTACTAAACCCAGCAGAACTTGATCAGGTTTGGATCTGGAATTCCCATTTGGTATCATATGTATCTGTAGTTCCACTTCTTACATCCTTCACCTTACCGTACTGGCCCTAGCTGTCCCCAACCCTTGCCTAAATTGCTGTAGTTGCTCCCGCATGGATTTCCCTGCTTCTATCTTTGCCCCCAACAATCTGTGCTCACTTCAGGATGATCCTTTTAAAGTATGAGCCAAGTCATTCTTCATCTTGTCAGAACTGTTGGATTCTCTTCTAACTTTGTCATAATCATGTATTTGCGTGTGTATTTGTATGTGTGCGAGCACATGCCTGTCACAGCACACGTGTGGAGATCAGAGGATGTCTTTAGAAAGTTGACTATATCTGTCATCAGATTGGCGCCTGGCATCTTTACTCACTGAGCCATCTCAACAGTCTTGTGATTACTTTCTCAAATAGTACCCCCACTTTTGCTGACAGTAAGTTCCATAGCACTCATTAATCCATGGTATTTGTTTGTTTCTTTGGTGTCTTTCTTCTTGTACTGGACTTGCTTATTTTTGTTCATTACTAAAATCATAGTACCTACAACCCTCAATGAATAATCATTACATTGTGAATGCGTGAATATTAAGGTAACTTTAACTCAGTTGGGGTGTAACTCAGTGATAGAACACTTGCTAATGTGGGCTCTACTACTGAGCTGTGTCTCTGGCCCATCTTTTGATTTTAAGAAGCAGAAATCCACTGAAGTCAATTTAAATACAAAGTTATTTGTTGGAAGTTCTATGCTACTTAGATTTGGAAGTAGAGTTATCTCTCATAAGGTATTGAGATGTTGAAACTGAAGTATGACGTACACCCCTGTTTTACATGCTTTCTGGGGTTATATGGATGCTACATGTTATCTTCATTCTTTTTCTCTTGTAGATTGTCCCTAACTTTTTTTTTTTTTTTTTTTTTTTTTTTTTTTTTTTTTTTTTTTTTTTTTTTTGTGGTTCTTTGAGACAGGATTTCTCTGTGTAGCTTTGGAGCCTGTTCTGGAACTCACTCTGTAGACCAGGCTGGCCTTGAACTCCAAGATCCACCTGCCTCTGCCTCCTGAGTGCTGGGATTAAAAGCATGTGCCACCACTGCCCAGCTTTTTGTCTCTAGTATTCTTGATGCATGTGGCCCCACTATATATACCCTATGATTAACTAGCGTTTTCCAGCTCCTGAGAGCTAGTTGTTATTTCTTCCCCAACTCTGTTTAATGATATTGTATTGATAACTTGAAATCAGCTATGGCAGAAATAGTTACACCATGGAAAGTGCTACATAATAGTACCCTGCCAAGAGTTAGTTTTTAGCATACCACTGCTCTAACCTTAAGTGTTTGTGCTCTCGAGCTCAGAGACCTTTGCTCCTGTCTTTTCATCTCTTTGTTCAGATTTTGAAGAGAGACAGATAGATAATCAGATTGATTAGCTTAGTTCTCTGCTCTCCACAGTGGTGTCATCTGAGAGCCAGTTCTGCACCTCCCTTACCAAGCCTGAGTCAAGTAGCACGTAATCCACCTCGGCAGAGTAGCAGTGCTTTGGAAATCAGCAAAGAGTTCAACTCACAGTGCTCTCTTGTTTCTCTCTGCTGCCTAACAAATATTGGTAGGGTGTATGCTTGCTAAGCTGTGAGCAGAAAAAAATGAATGTGGTATGAATTGAAAGATAGCAGTTTCTCTAACAGAAGAGGGACACCAAATGGAAATCACTGAAGATGTTTCCTGGAGATCTCAGTGGTGCTGCGGTTAAAGAGATAGACTGGCTGGGTGGTGGTGGCACACGCCTTTAATCCCAGCACTCGGGAGGCAGAGCCAGGTGGATCTCTGTGAGTTTGAGGCCAGCCTGGGCTACCAAGTGAGTTCCAGGAAAGGCGCAAAGCTACACAGAGAAACCCTGTCTTGAAAAACCAAAAGAGAGAGAGACAGAGACTGAGACTGACTGAAGAGGACTGACCCAATGAGAAACTGTGATTATGCTTAGACCATGGGCCACCCCTAGAGGGCGATTTAGTGACTTTATAAACACCAAGAATTGTAAACCTCATGAGCAGAGTCCTGAATTATAAGCAAAAAACCCCATACATCAAGTATATGTTTATAATACACAAGTAATACTAGATAAAATCAGAGAGGTGCTGAGATAAGAATTTTCTCAAGATTGGGAAGCTGATGCCTGTTGTTGGTGAGAGAAAGAGACCAGAAGATACAGATTAAAGATTGGAGGAGGTAAAAATTGTAATTTCCTCCTTTGGAAATTTCAGTAATTGTTTTGCTTTGATTATCCCATTGCAGGAGACTGTGGGAAAGATTTTTCAAACAGACATTGCAGAACATGCTTTGGTAGGTAGCTTTTTAATATTTGTTTCTGACCTCCTGGTTTAATTTTTAGTTCTTTATTTCTTTCGCAATATAAGTGTAATTATAAATATATAGACTCAGATAATACTGATGGGGGAATGTCTTTCTGTATGCTTCAAATATGTGTTGCCCTGATTGGTTGATAAATAAAGCCGTTTGGCCTATGGCAAGGCAACTTAGAGGCAGGTAGGAAATTCAGAGATCCAGGAAGAAGAAGAGAGACGCCAGCCAGCTGCCCAAGAAGCAACATGTAATGGGAAGCAGGTAAAGCCTCGGAACATGTGGTGATACACAGATTAATAGTTATGGGCTAATTTAAGATACAGAGCTAGCTAGCTAAAAGCTTGAGCCATGGCCATGCAGTTATAATTAACATAAGCCTCTGTGTGTTTACTTGTGGGACGTGAGTGGGAGAGATTTTTCCTGACCACTGGCAGGCCAGGACACAGGAAATCTTCCAGCTACAAATACAGGGAATACTGTAAGAAAAGCGATTCTTAATCTTACTACCCAGAGACAGCTGTTGTTGACATTTGGCCTTCCACCTTTATAAATGTGTAACTATCTCCATTCCCCAAGTTCATGTAAACAGTATTACATTAACATTCCATGTTTTTGTGGAATGATACTGTGTTCTGTTTGAATACTGTTTGTGTGTGTACCTCTTTTTAAAATGACCGCATAGCCTGCCAGTATGTGAGCATCACATAGATTTATCTAAGCAGCTTCTGGAAGCCTGCTGCAGTTTTGATTTCTCAGTAGCCACCCATGCTGTTAACATCATATGTAAAGTGACTGTGTGTGTTTGGTTTATTTACTTTTGCCTGTAGATAAATTCTTGGTAGAATTCATTTATTCCTTTATTTTTCATGTTCAGTATATATCTCCAGATTGTCCCTAGAAAGATGAATGAGGATTTTATGTGGAAGTGCTTTTTTCTTCTTTTCTTTGGCAATCCTGGTCCAACCCCTTTTATTTTTGTTAATCAGATCAGTAAAAATTTAAAATTGCCTCTTTTATTTTTTTCTGTCTTTGATTATTAGTTCAGTGAAATAGCTGTGGACAGATAGCTTGATTTTTGGATTTTGGCCACTTACCATTTAGTCAGTGTCTTTCTGTCTCTGTTTTTCTCTGTCTCTCTGTGGGTGTGGGTATGTTTCTTTTTCAAAATTTATTTTTAGTTGTGTGTATGAGTGTTTTGCCTGGTTGTATGTATGTGCACTATGTGCATGCCTGGTGCCTGTGGAAACGAGCCCTGTCTGTCCTGGAACAGCTGTGTAGACCAGGCTGGCCTTGAACTCAGAGATCTTTCTGCCTCTGCCTCCTGAGTGCTGGGATTAAAAGCATACGCCACCATGCCTGATGCTCATTGGTATTCCTTAACTTTGAATTTTTAAAATAACTTTGTGACATGCCTATCCTCTCACCTTCATTGATTTGAGCTTTTACATGTTTGTTTGCTTTGTTTTTTAGGCCATTTGTAAGAGTTTATATTTTAGAGACATTAATCTTTCATAATTTATAATATATATCTTCCCACTTTTCATTTACATTGTTTATTGCTTTTTAGAAGTTTTTAAATTAGTTTGTCATAAAACATCAATATTTTCATTTACAGTTTCTAACTTTTTAGTCTTGTTTACATACGTTTTTAAGAGTATAAAAGTGTTCACCCAGATTTACATCTAGTATTTTGTGGCTTCATTTGTTGTACTGAAATATTCATTTACCTGAGATTTCTTTTAGTGTGAATGGATTTATTGCTTATATTTTTGGAGCAGCTAGATGTTATTTAAGAAAGATTCTTGTGTGCCTTTTGTGTGCCACATTTTGTGTTTCATTTTGTTTTTTGATAGAAACTTCTGAGCAAATATAACGTTAACAGTGTTTAACAATGATTGTGTTAGTAATTGAAACTCTATTTAAATATATTGAACTTTTGTTTTTTACCATTAGAAAAATTCCTTAGAAACAGATATTCCTACTGTGAATATTTTAGCTGACGAAGAATTCCTTCCCTTCCAAGAAAACACATTTGACCTGGTGGTTAGCAGCTTAAGGTTAGTAATCCATTTGTACTTTTAAAATGTATGTTAGAGAGGCTGGAGAGATGCCTTGGCTGGTACAGTGCTTGCTGCGTAAGCATGAAGACCTAAGTTGGATTCACAGAACCCACATCAAAGGCAGCTATAATGGCACATGCTTGTATTGTAATCCTGGCTCTGGAGAGGCAGTGACAGGCAGATCCCTGGGCTCCCTGGCCAGCAGCAGGTCAGTCTTACTTGATGAGTTCCAGACAAATGAAAGACCCCATTTAAAAAACAGTATGGGGGGCTGGAGAGATGGCTCAGAGGTTAAGAGCACTGCTTGTTCTTCCAAAGGTCCTGAGTTCAATTCCCAGCAACCACATGGTGGCTCACAACCATCTGTAATGAGATCTGGTGCCCTCTTCGGGCTTGCATGGATATGTGCAAGACAGAAGACTGTATAAATAATAAATAAATAAATTAAAAAAAAAAAAAAAAAAAAAAAAAAAACCAGTATGGTCAGAACCCAAGCATGAGGTTAGCCTCTGGCCTCCACGTGCACACATGTGCAGGCATGCATGCATGTGTACACAAACACACACATACGTATGTGTGTATATATATGTTATAAATAGGTCTAATTTACATTGTAACATTTTACTCTTAGGCTAGCAATAGATAATGGATTAATACCACCACCCTCCACCCCCACCTGGAATTAAACCTAAATCCTTGGGTTAAGGACAAACACTCTTACTGAGCTGTATGTTCTTCATTGTGATAAAGTAAATTCTTTAGTTTATAAACTGCAAGATTCTTCTGTTTAACAATTATGAATTTAGGACACCCTAGTAGAAATCATTTTTTTTATTCCCAGGTTTCTACATACAGCTTGCTAAAGCTCTTTTGCTGTCACATTAGAGAATAAACAGGGTCAGCAGAAAACGTGAGATTTAAAAGGTGTCTTATGTGTAAGTTTAGAAAGCTTTGTTCTTTTGATTTCCATCATCTTAAAAGATGTCAGATGTACTGTCTACCTATTAAAATAGGAAAAATCCAAACACTGACAACACCAGCTGCTGGCAAGGGTGTAGAGCAACAGGAACTCACTGCTGGTGCGAAAGCAAGATGATATAGACACTTTGAAAGACTGTTCGATGATTTCCTGAAACTTGAACATACTTTGTTAGGTTCCAACATTTATACTCTTTGGTATTTACCCAAAGAAATGAAAATTTATATCCATGCAAAATCATGAACATGAATAATATATTACTCCTTAAATTTTTTTTAAAATTTGTTTATTTTATGTATATGAGTATTTTAACTGCAGGTATGCATGTGCACTACATGCATGTCTGGTGCCTGTGGACGCCAGAAATGGATGGAGAGTCCTCTGGAACTGGAGTCACAGATTGTTGAGAGCCACCATTTGGGTGTTAAATACTGAACTCAGCCTTCTGCAAGAGTAAAAAGTGCTTTTACCACTGTGGCTATGTTATTAATTGCTAAAACTTGGAAACAACTAAGATGCTGTCTTAGGATTACTGTTGCTGTGATGAAAAACCATAACCAAAGTAACTTGAGAAGGAAAGGGTTCATTTCATTCACAGTTCCATAAAAAGTTCATCATCAAAAGCGGTGAGGGCAAGAGCCTGAAGGCAAGAGTTGATGCAGAGGCTATGGAGGAGTCCTGCTTCCTGGCTTGCCTGCCCTGCCTTGCTCACCTGCTTTCTTACAGAACTCAGGACCACCTGCCCAGGGGTGGGACCACCCACAATGTGCTGGGCACTCTCCCATTGATCACTACTTAAGAAAATGTCCTACAAACTTGCCTACAGCTATTTTCCTAATTGGTTTTCTCTACTCAGGTGATTTTAGTTTGTGTCAAGTTGACATAAAACTATCCAGCACAGATGTCCTTCAGTACTAAGTGGTTGAATTGTGGTACATTTTGACAATGGAGTTATTTAGCACTAAAAAGAAATGAAGTGTAGAAACATGATAAGAATGCAGGAAACTTAAAGACACATTACCAAATGAAAGTTTATTCAAAAAGCTGAATTATGTTGGTTCCAACTATATGACATTCTGGAAAAGGCAACATTAAGGAGAGAGTAAAAAAAAGATCAGAGTTGTGGAAGTATAGAAAATGCTTTAATTTCAGATTTTAAAGTTTAATACTTTTTTGTGGTTTAGCCTAATGATAATTACACTAATTAAGGTTAAGCAACTATGTGTTTCTATTTTAGTTTGCACTGGGTGAATGACCTTCCTAGAGCACTTGAACAGGTAAGGAAACTTATGTTGGCTTAGTTCTGTGTTAGTTTATTATCCAGATTGACAAATGTTTCTGTTTTCACTGTTTCTAAGTCTTACAGAGAATGGAATGAAACCAAATATTTGTAATGTTCTGTGGGCTGGATATACTTGATACTCTTTGACTTACAAATATACACATTAGGTGATATTCCTTGAGAACTTTAAGAATAGTCAGTTTTAGAATTACTTATATTTATAAAAGATTTAATTACTGTTTAAAATAATATTGGTATTGCAAAGCATATTCTTTTGTTTGTTTGTCTTTTTTTGAGACAGTGTTTCTCCATGCAGCCTTGACTATCTTGCAAGCCATTTTGTAGACCAGGCTTGCCTTGAACTCAGAGATCTGCCTGCCTCTGCCTCATGAGTGCTGGAATTAAAGGTGTGTACCATCACTGCCTGGCTACAAAGTATATTCTATATTAAGTTCCTTCTCTCCCTTTATAGCCTGTGAACTTTTTCTGGGTAGGAACTTGTTTATGTTTGTATCTGTCCTGTGCCTTACTCTCAGTCAATGTTAGACAAATGCCTGTAGATTGGTGTTTATCAGTGAGCAGAGAGTGGTGGGTAGATGATGGTGTGGCCAAGTGGGGGTGTTCCAAGAGAACAGTTTGAAGGAAGCATGCAGAGCCATGTGAGAACTGGCCTCAACGAGGCTGAAACTCATGAGCTGGCACTTGTACTGCATTTCTTTAGCCAAAATAAGCCAGAAGTTCAGCCTAGATTAAAAGAGTAGGAAATAAATTCCATCTGTTGGTGGGGCATCTTAAAAAAATTCTTTTTAGAGGGCACAAACAGGAAGAATTACAATTTTGTGAGCTATCATTCTTTAAATGTTTTTTCTTGTAGTATTTTGTTACTGTAAAAAGCAAGTTTTCTCTTATAAAATTTGAAAACATACGACATCTTATAGATACTAGAATCATTAGTGAGTGTATTTTCTGTCTCTGTCATTACTGTACAACATGACTACACACTATACAGTAGTGACTCTAGGATTCTTGTCTGATGTTATTCATTTCCTGATTTATTTGGCAAAATAAGGTTTGTAGTCATAAAACATTAACTTGGATACATTTATTGTTTTGATGTTTCTGTCTGTAAAATTTGAATAGTTGTGTTATATTTATTACAGATTCATTATGTCTTAAAACCAGATGGGGTGTTTGTTGGTGCGATGTTTGGAGGTGACACGCTCTATGAACTTCGGTGTTCATTACAGTTAGCAGAAACAGAAAGGGAAGGAGGATTTTCCCCACACATTTCTCCTTTCACTGCTGTCAGTGACCTAGGACATCTGCTTGGGAGAGCTGGCTTCAATACTCTGACTGTGGTGAGTAGCAGGAGAACCAAGTCACCCACTTATTTCATTGCTTGGGGCAGTTTTCCTTGCTCTTTCTTTTATCTTCTTTTTTTTTGTGGGGGATGAGTGTCTTGCTATCTTTAGTGTGCATAAGTACAACTTGACTGAATTGTTGAGAATATAAACTTTAGCATTTAGCTTCCAGGATAAGTAGCTTCAAAAAATGTACCAGTTTATGAAGAGACTTCTCTTTAAATAACATGTATTTATTTTGTGAGGGAGGAAGGTGTGCCATGGTCAGAGGACAGCTTTTGAGAATCAGTTCTCTCCTGCTGTGGGCTTCAGTACTGAAATCAGGTAAAGACCTGCCAACCCCTTTAAGGGAGACTTTAAAAATACTACTCCCTTAGAATCTTCAAATCCAAGCTAGGTGTAATATGGGATAAAACGACTACAAATGTGGTAACGGGTATCCATTGTAGGGGCACTTGTGGTACTGTCCCTACCACCAACTCTCGATTCAAGCAGACACAAATGACTACATTTTCTCCGTCTAGGCTTAGTTGAGGTAGAACATGCTGTATTTCAGTCCCAGTGGAGAGTATTATAGAGAGGATTCATAAACAGGAAGTGTAGAAGAAACACAGATTCTTCATAGACTGATGGGATAGCACACTGGATATAATTTACTTTATTTTGGGGAGGCCTTATTGAGACTGGGTCTCATATACTCCAGGCTGATATGGAAGTCACTGTGACTTTGAACTGATCCTTCTGCCTCCACCCCTGGTGTACTTTGATCACAGGCATACACACCTGGCTTCAGTGACTGTGACTTGACTCCCTACCCTATCTCTGTACTACTTAAGGGAATTTAGGAGAGGTGCTTCAGTTCTCTCAGCATTTTAAAAAATATATAAGTGCTTTTCACCCCGAGAGGCCCTTGTTATTAAATGGCCAAAGGGTATGAGATACCCTGACTATTGGTATGAAATACCTGCTTTTCTCTTTCCCTTTCCTTCCACTCCTCAAACTTTCCGAGAATAAATTTCCAGAAGAGAGTCATCTCCCTCCCACCTCTCCAATCACAGTCGCCCTACAGGACTCATTACTCTGCTCAGACGAGGTGAATAGATTGACTGTGATTTCCAAACCCTCTGACATAGAAACATTTGATTGGAGGTGATTGGAATTTTTGATGAAGAACGCCCCCAGTTGCATAGCTAGCGACGATAGGCTTACAGTTAAAATAGCTATTTGAGTTAACTTACTGTGAATGCATTTCATAAAGTCAGCCAACCAAAAGTGACATCATTTCCTGTGTGTTGATAGAAAGCAAGGGGGGTAAACTGACAGAACCCCTAATCTTAAAAAGTAGCTCCAGAGGGGTAAGGGAAGAAACAGCAGATTGGGAGAGTAGGCAAGGCTTTGTCAAGAGCAGAAGACAACCCCAAGATGTCTCACCTGTATCTGGCTTGACTTTATAAACTTTTAAATTGCCTAAGTCAATAAAAAGTGGTTTTGATGCTGGGGGGTGGTGGCGGCAGCGGCAATGCATGCCTTTAATCCCAGCACTCAGGAGGCAGAGCCAGGCGGAACTCTGTGAGTTCAAGGCCAGCCTGGTCTACAGAGTGAGATCCAGGACAGGCACCAAAACTACACAGAGAAACCCTGTCTTGAAGAACCAAAAAAAAGTGGTTTCGAGATGTTGAACATCTAAAAATTAGAAAGCATAGCTTTGTGTCAAAGAACTAACATTACTGATACAAGAAGTTATGCATTGAGGGGTTAGTATATTTTAAGACTTTTTAAATTATATAAATAATTTACAAATAATTTTTATTATAAATTTAAAACTACTGATAACTGAAAAATCTATCATTTGCTTTAATCCCTCAAATCTTAGCTCTCTTCTGAGAACAGCATTTCTCAAAATTTTAGTCTTTGGTGTTCAAAATTTCAGAATTTGGTTTAATCCCAGCACTTGTGAGGCAGAATCTGGTGGATGTCTGAGTTCAAGGCCAGCCTTGTCTACAGAATGAGTTCCAGGATAGCCAGGGCTACACAGAGAAACCCTGTCTTGAAAAAAAGTAACAAACAAACAAAAACTGTTAACTTATTAGAACTTATTCTTTTAAGACTAAAAATGATATATATTACTTGTTAATATGAATTCTCTTCATTCTTATAAAAAAGAACTACACTGAGCTGAGGATATAGCTCAGTGAAAAATTCTTAACCTAGATTCCATCTCTAGCACCACTAGTCAATAAGAATAAAAATGAAGCAAAATCTTCTTAAGCCAGCTGTGTGGGGAATGTGTGTAATCCCAGCACTTGGAAGGCAAAGGCAGGGAGCGGGTCATGAAGCTAGACTAGGTTGGAGAACCATGTTTCCAAAAAGCAGTGTCACACTTGAGGGTTTTATAAATTGCCTTAGTGTGTGCTTTAGTAAGAGGGTTGGATTCTAATGTCTACTCATTAGTAGAACCCTTACCTGCCTGTATGAGGCTCTGAGTCCAATTCCTAGCACTATTATGAAAAATGACCTCTCTCTCTCTCTTCTTCTTCTTCCTCCCTCTATACCCACCCCAGTCCATGCATATTTAAAATACTAGGAAGGAATAATGAAATGTATGTATGGGGAGAAGAGATAGAACAAAGTTTGAAAATTAAAGAAGTCTCCTCCTGACATCTGAAATTTCATCCCTCTACCTAAGACAGGAACTTGAAGCAACATAGTTATGCAGCAAGAGAATAAATGCATGGATGCTTATTACTCAGTTAATGTTTCTCACTTTTTAAATGTTTTAAGAAGTTTTCGTACTCTTCTACAATCCATACCCAACCCCCAGGGAATAATACTGCCCACAGTGGGCCAGGTCTTCCTATATCAAGACAGCCCCCACAGGCAAACATGATCTAGACAATCCCTTATTGATACTCTTCCCACGTGATTCTCCATTGTGTCAAGGTGACGTATCTTTTCTTTCCAGTTTAATACCTAAGGTGTCCTCTATCTGAGCATCATATGTTAAATGGATGTTTGGAGTTGGGAGATTGAATAGGAACTTCTTCTGTCTACTCCATGCCTGATTTGGTCTTGTGGTACCAAGAATGGTATACCCCTTTGGGAGAATAGTTACAAAAAACAACAACAACAAGACGCCGCAAATGGTGGCAAAGGCTTTTAATCTTGGCAGAGGCAGAGCTAGGCAGATCATTGAGTTTGAGGCCAGCTTGGTCTATGTAGTGAATTCCAGAATAGTCTAGGCTGCATAGTCAGATCCTGTCTCAAAAAAATAAATAAAGTAACCTTCACAATATAAAACAGTTACTTCATTTTGTTTTTAAAGAAGAAGCTGGCTCCAGTTGTTAGAGTTTTAGGAAGATAGCATTTGTGAAGAATATTAAAAACAAGACCATTCTTGGTGGAGATAGCGCTCAGTGGTGGACACTTGCCTAGTACTCGTAAGGCTCTGATAAGGGAAATTTCCTGCCTACCCTGATAGAGTGGTCTGGGAAATAGTTATAGCTCCTTTCCAAAGCTTGATTTTTGTTTGTTTGTGATTGTCACATAAATATTACATTTTTCTTTTAAAAATAGGATACTGATGAAATTCAAGTTAACTATCCTGGAATGTTTGAATTGATGGAAGATTTAAAAGGTGAGGCATTTGTAGACTCCATTTGTGAGGCATTTTGACGGTGTACTCTATGTCAGAGGTCGGGGTAAGCACTAGGGATTCATTCTTGTAGAGAAAGCACACTGTTGTCTTAGAGCTTATAGTATAAAGTGGAGGACGTGACACTAGAAGAGTTAGATTGGAATTGTGGCTAGTGCTATGAAATTGAGGCTTGTAGCACTATCTGTTTCTGGAATAATAGAGGAGGAATTTGTTGAAGGGTACATTTGTGATAAAATATTTCAGTGACTTCCAGTAGCAACAGTTCATATGTCAGGTCTAAACATGCACACACATATCTACATACACACACACACACACACACACACACACACACACACACTTAAAAAACATTACAAACCTTAGATAGTTTAATGAGTTTAGGATTGAGGGTTTAGTTGAGAATAGATCCTGGTCTGGGAGATTTAAGGAATTTTGTTTGAAAAGATGGCATTTGAGCTATGTTCTAAAGAAATAAAATGAGTTAACCGGATGAAAAGGTGAGAGAAGTGTGTCTCAGGCACAGAGCATAGCATATTCAAAAGCCTTTTGCAAGAGAACATGGCTGGAACTGGAAAAGGGGCATTTGGCAGAGGACAGTGAGATGGAGAGTTGGATCCTGCACAGAACCTTAAAATCCCGGGATTACTCACCTTTGTCTTTATGACCGAATACCTGACAGAAGCAACTTAAGGGAGAAGTGATGTTGGCTCAGGGTTCAGGGTGTACAATCTGTCATGTCAGGGAAGACCCTGTGACGGGAGAAAGAGTGGTTTAGCGCCCTACTTAACCAGTTCCTTCAGCTAGACCCTTCTACAATCTTACAAAATGGTACCACCAGCTAGGGCCTGAGATTTCAAACATACAGACCTTTTGGCGGTGGTGGTGGTGTATGTGTTGGGGGAGTGGGAGGTTCCATGTTTAAGCAATAACAGACCCTCTTAACATTGTTTTCCCTTCCCTGGGTTTGATCTCCAGTACCCCAAATATATTGATAATTTGACTTCCCAAATTCTTAAAATTTGTGGTGGGTTTGGTTTTGTAAGACTGTCTCATGGTTTGGCCAGGCTGGCCTTGAACTCAGAGGTATGTTGCTTTGGGCATTTGGTTATGTTAATTTGGGCTACCCAAATTAATGTAATGCATTTTTTTCTACATACATGTTTGCTGTCTCCTGCTCAAAATTAGGGAAGGCCCTTATCATTAGTTCAGATCCAGAGCGTTAGCTTGGCATTGAAAGTTGCATCATGTAGCTGTACCAGGCTTGTCACTTAGACCTTCCAAAGTCTCTGTAATTGCTCTTTTTTCAAGGTTCATTCTTACAATCCCTGGTACATACCACACCTGCAAAGTGGCCCAGATGTCAGTAGAGAGCTCTTGATTTGTCTCTGCTCATGGTCATGCCCATGTTGAGGCCAGATTCCTTAGTCTCCATCAGACAAAGGCTCTCAAGGGTTCAATTTTTCTTTTTCACTTTTGTATCCCCAACCTGATGCAATGGCCTTTGTGAAATAAGCATTTGGTGATTGCAGTCTTATAAATTTTGATTACCTGTATCTTTGCTGATCATCCTCTTAACCCCCTGTAGTAATTTGAGTCTCCCATATCACTGCAGATCTTCATTAAATAATTACTCAATTAAAAAAAGATTGTCCTTATCAAGCATTTTAATTGGGAGGAAGCCAAAATATCATTAATATTTTAATTTTTTTAAAAGATTTATTTTATATGTATGTGTGTTTTGTTTGTTTTTATGTATGTGTGCCATGTGTGTGCCTGGTTCCAGAGGAGGCTAGAAGAGGATATTGGATCCCCTGAGTTTAAGCTTAAATAAATGTGGTTGCTGGGAGTCAAACTATGGTTCCTCTGCAAAAGCAACAAGTATTCCAAACCACCAAGCATCTCTCCAGTCAAGATGCATATTTTTAAGAGTTACTTAGCAAAGGAAGTTTCCTGCAATAAAGTTTGCTAAGAGATGGTGGTGTTTTGGATTTTGGTAAGTGTATTTTAGTTATTTAGGAGGGAAATTTGACAGTTTTGGGTAGCTCAGTTGTGGCCTTTGTGAAATAAGCATTTAGTGAGTGCATTTGTACAAATTTTGATTACTTGTATGTCTTTTCTGATGAGCCTCTTATCCCCTGTAGTAACTTGAGTCTCCCACAGCACTGAAGCAGAGTTGACTAGGGGATGGGGAGTCATAAATATATTAAATATATATATATATTCTGTGTGTGTGTGTGTGTGTGTGTGTGTGTGTGTGTGTGTGTGTGTGTGTATGGCAAGAGAATAGTCCCAGTAGACAGGTGTTTGTGGAAGTTCCGAGATCATGGAGCCGTTTTCCTTGTTACAAAGGAAGTAATACTATATAGAGGTCCAAAGCTTGAGAATGATGTAGAAACGCTCTGAAATAGTCATTGAAGAGAAGGGTGAACTGACTAGGGAAAAGTTACAGAATTTGAAGTCTCATTTAAAGTCATTCAGACTTATCAACCATGGTTAGCAACAAACAGGGAGGTAGTTGAGTCGGTTCGAATTGAGGTTTTACTATTTATGTGATAGAAATCCAAAAGTGAAAGGTAACTCCACAAATATAATTGAAATAGTGACCTGGAAGAAAAAGGAAGTAGAAGGCAGAAGTGAGCTGGGAAGTTGGGTGAAAGTTGCTGTAGCTAAGCATTCTCAAAGTAGTCAGAAAACAGTTATGGCTGAAGTACTTAATCATGCTGAAAGGGCAGGATGATTAAGTCAGAAAATGAGATGCTTGGTGAATGATTTGAAGGTAAAGCAGTTATTAGTGATAACTCCTGGGACATATTTCACATATGGGGCAGAGATGGAGTGACAGAACTCAATGGGTATGAGGTAGAGAGAATGGAATTTGATGGACACTAGCATTGAAAATCCTTCCTCTTAGAATGGTGATATGACCAGAGGTGCACAGGAAAACTGAGCCAGGTACCAAACCTTGCAAAGGAGGGGACTGACTGGGTGATAACCTGCCAGCAAGCAGGAGAAGGTTATGGCTAAGTGGAGAGGGTGTATGACAGGTGGCAGAGGTAATGGCCAGGAAGACACTGAGGAACAACAGCCACACAGATCCTACCTCCCAACTTAGACGACTGTGATTCATAAGTAATAAATACCTTCCATCGAGAGGTTTCCAACTGGTCTCCTTTGTGAACTACTTGTTCGTGTGCTCTCTCTCTCTCTCTCTCTCTCTCTCTCTCTCTCTCTCTCTCTCTCTCTCACACACACACACACACACACACACCACATTTCATTAATAGCATGGATGATTTTGAGTTAAAGTTGGGGTCTGTGAAACAGAATTATGCTTACCTAAGGAAGGCTTTATCTGGTTCTGAAAGTTGTAATGTGTTTTGAAATAGTGAAATTTATAAAATTGTTTGCCTGTTCTTTTATTCATAGACTTACGATTTTTACAAACATTATTACACTTGTTTTTTTAGTAGCCTTCTTGGTAACTGCATTGCTTTTGTGTTAGTGAGGAACATTAGGGCTAAGGAGAACAGTTGAATCTGAGTGGCAGAATTAGGTGCCAAACTCTTGTCTCCTGCCCTGGCTTCTTCACTGACCCCTGTTGCTTGTTGTGGTTGCCTATTAGTGATAAGGTTCTGCCCTATGTGCTTCCATTACTTGCCTGTTTATCACAAGACCCGTTTCACATGTTTAGCACTCTTCTGAGTGTGGCCTTACACTGTCATGTTAACATAGGGAAATGCACATAGCCAAAAGTTTACCATTGTGGTCCCTTTTCATCATGAAATAAAGGAGTGGTAGGCTGTAGATTTATACTCAAGATGATAAAGATAATAAAACACAGAAACTATTTTTTGGACACTTCCTCAAATACTGAAAACACTGATAGAATCATGGAGCTCTTTTATCTAAAAGCTTGAGACATGATAATGAACTTATTATTTCTCATTTAGGCTTCAATGATAATTCTTCAAATAGACTGTTTATTTTGTACTGGTCTACAATAAATGCTGGGCTCATGATTCATTTCAAGAAAGAAAATAGAAAGAGACAAGAAATTAGACCTATCAGTTGGAAAAGGTTACTGCCCACTGATTTAAAAATACAGTAATTACTCTGCAGTTCTCTGATGCTTTTTTCTTTCTTTCCATGTGTGGGTGCTCCCCTGCTCCACATTGTTGAGTGTTTCTAGGGATCAGAAATCCCTTAGCCTTGCACATATAAAGCAACTGGTCTACCACTGAGCTACTTCTCTAGCCTCTGATGTTTTTGAGACAGTCTGGCTATGTACCTCAAGCTACCCTTGATCTTGCTTTGGATCACAGGCTGACCCCAGACTCACTGTCTGCCTGCCTCTACCTCTCAGTGTTGGGTTATAAGTATATACCATTGTATCTGGCTTAGATTTTCTAATACCTTAATTTACAGGTGAACATATCAAGGCATAAGTACCTTGTCTGTAGTCATGCTAAACCTAGAATTAGTTGCTTGAATCCACATACTGTATACTAAATATAGATATATCCTTAAAATAGTGAAATTGGCCTTTTTTGTCCAGTTAAATGCCATAATTTTAATGCTATAGCTACTTGTATTTTTAAAAAATACTTTATTATTTCTTTGAGAATTTCATACAATATATTTTGATCATATTCACTCTCCTAAAGATCCACCCACCTTCCCTTCCCACCCAGTTTTGTGTCCCTGCCCCGAACCCCCAAATAAAGGCCAATTTGTTCTACTTATATCTGTGGCCTTCTGCTGGATTGCGGTTGGCTTCTCAGTGGCTACACTCTTAGAGAAAACTGACCCTTCCTCTCCCAGCAGTTAACAATGGCTAATAGGGCCTCAGATAGGCGTGGAACATTGTATCCAGTTCTACTCTGCATGCTGGGACTTGATTTGGCTTGGGCTTGCCAGGTCTTGGGCATGCTGCCATATTGGTTCAACTGTGCAGCTGCCCTGCTGTGTCCAGAAGACACTGTTCCTTCTTCTTATCCACTATCGGGCTCTTATGTTCTTTCTGCCTCCTCTTCATCAATGATCCCTGAGCCTTTGGTGGAAAGGGTTTGGTATATGTATTCCATTTAGAACTGAATATCTACAGTGTCTAATTCTCTGCACCATGGCCAGTTGTGGGTCTCTGTGTTACTGTCTACTGCAAACAGAAGCTTCTCTGATGAGGGTGGAGAGATGCCTTAATCTGAAAGGGAGGTCTGCAAGAGGTACAAGGAAGGCAGATGTGGGACACATGGTGTCTTAGTTACAATTCTACTGCTGTGAAGAGACACCATGGCCAAGGCAACTATTATAAAAGAAAGCATTTAATTAGGGGTTTGGTTACGGTTTCAGAGGTTTAGTTCATTATTATCATGGCAGGGTGTTTGGTGGTAGGCAGGCAGGCATGGAGCTGAGAGCTCACATCCTGATCTACTGGTAGGCAAGCAGGGAGAGACACTGGCTTGGCATGGGCTTTTGAAACCTCAGAGCCCACCCCAGGTGACACACCTCCTCCAACAAAGCCACACCTATTCCAGCAAGGCCATAATTCTTAATCCTTCCCTAACAATTCCACTAACTGGGAACCAAGCATTCAGATACTGCTATGGCGGGCATTCTCATTCAAGGGCTATTCTCATCAAACCACTATACATGGTCTTCCAACCACCAGGCAGGTCACTGTATTTTTACCACCTTCTAGACTAAGTTTTAAAACCTTTCTGGTTCCCCAGAAGGGTGCCTCAGGCCCTTTCCCAATTGATAATGCGTGTCCCCTAGGGTTTTAAATAGGTCTTACATTTTGAGGAACTGTTCCTATGCTTACCCTTGAGAGAGATATCTCTACTGTGAGGCCTTTTACAAAAGTCACATATCTTTGATGTTTTTTTATCTGTAGGTGGATTAAGAATTATATAAAGATAATGTGTAAAAATGCCATTTGAGAAAGTGGACAAAAATACTAACTGCTGGATTTTATATTTATTCATTTACTGTTTATTGAGCATTTGCTGTGTGCCAACTTCTCAGCCAGTAGTAAGAGATACATAGTTTCCGATCTCAAGTTGCTAATATTGTAGATGAAAGAATTCCCAAGATAGACAGACAAACCTTCAGCTGTAAAATAAGAGAAACACAAAGGATTTGGCCTTAAATCTGCTTAGGATGTCAGGGAGTCATCTGTAGAAAAAGCTGAACCTAAGTTAAAGTGAGTTGCCCAGGAGGATGAAGTGTAGGGAGAATTTGGAGGGGTAGCACAGGGAACGGTGTGTATAAAATCATGGGGTGGAGAGATTATTATATATATCCTAATCTTATATTGGGAGAACTACTGTAGTAATATTGCTTAAGTGTATAGAAGAGGCAGATGATGGGGAATGATAGAAGACCAGAAGCTTCTAGATTTTTTTCAGATGAGCCTTACAGTTTGTTTAGAGAATTTTCCACAGAGATGAGTCAGATTTGAGTATAGTAGAAGAGCACTGTTTGCATGCTTATAAGGCATGGTTTATAGGAGGATAAGATTGGAACTAGCATGATCAGTCTGTCCTGATGTATGAGGAAATTAAGGCATAGACAGGTAAGGAGCCCGCCCAAGTTGTATTTAGTAGAGGCAGATAGCTTAAGTCATTCATATCCTGAAGTCTCAGCTATTTACTCAGTGGGAAAAGTCCAAGGGGAATGGGACTTGGAGGGGCCTGGGTGCTTTCAGGGGGGCTGCTGTGCCAATTGGAAGGTGGTATCTCCCTAGTTGGCTATTCTATCTACATCTGTGTTATGTTTGTTTTCCAAATAGTTGAGGGATGTCTCATTTTAGCTGCCATTATTATTAATTCACAGAAAAAAAGTCCAGAATATTGACCTAATTTTACAAACAAGTTGCATTATCAGCTGATGAATACATGAGAAATTTTCAAGGCTTTCACAGTGGTTTTAAGGTAAGTTCAGTTTTTTTAAGGCAATACTCATCATTGTTCCAGTAATAACATATTAAAGTTTGTTTTTAATAAGCAATTGAACTTAACCTTAAAAATACTGGGAGAAGTCTCAGCCAAGATCAAATATGAAAACACTGAGACTCTTAGGCAGTTCCCTGCCAGCTGGTCTTATCCCAAGCTTAGGTTGAGTGTGCCGTCTTTGCTAGGTGGTTGTCAGTAAAGCTTCCCCACAGTGTGCTTCACGATATTCCACTTTAAAGATGAAAAACCGGGTTTAATAAAGGCTGAATCCTAGTTTATAAAGTTGTGATCCCTGAGTCCAGGTTCTCTTGAGTACTTCACAAGGAAAGGGGTGTTGAGTAAGGCAGTGCCCATCCCTGAGGAAGAGTGGGCTACTAAGGCGGTGGAATTGCTGTTGATACTGTGTAGAGTTCTCTTGAATTGTCTATAACTGAGCTGGGTGGTTGTCTATAACAGACCCACAGTGGTGGAATGTGTCTATCTTATTTATGAGTTGTTTGGAAAGCATTTTAGAATGTCTAGTAACGCATTCTGTGTTGTGTATGCATTTACTACATGTGATGTGTAAGGAAGGCAGGGCAGTGGAAAGTTGAGTAGAAACTAAAGGACTGTGTCCATCATTGGTTATATTGTTGCAGCGTTGAACCCTAGTTTACTTTTGATCACTGTGTGATTGATATTCACTCTGTGGGAGAATGTGTTGTAAGATAGATATATAGTGGGTCTAAAATACTTTTTTAAGATTTGTTTTTATTTTGTGTGGATACCCACAGAGGACAGAAGAGGACAGTGGATACTAAAACTGGAATTACTGGAAGTTACGAGTTTCTGATGTAGATACTGGGAATTGAACCCAGGTCCTCTGGAAGAGCAGTATGTGCTCTTAACCACTGAGCCATCTCTCTGGCCCCCAGTGTTTTACTTTGGTTGCAGGTTGTTTATTTGTGTACTTGAAAAAGGGTCTCACATAGCTGAGGATGACCCTGAAATCACAATCTACCTGCCTCTATTTCCTCAGTACTGGGATTGTAAATGTATATTTACAAATTATCATTTATACCTAGCCACAATTTTTTATTAACTACTAGTTTGTAGCTATTAATCATCTTTATGAATTGGGACCATTAAACTCACAAAATACAGGACATTGGGTTTATTAGAATCAGTGTCTCCTCAAAAGCCAGAAGAGGGTGTCAGATCCGTGGAGCTGGAGTTATAAGCTGCTGTGTGCTGCCTGATGTGTTTTGGGAACCAAACTCAGGTCCTCAGCAAAAGCAGTGTGTGTACTTAACTGAGCCATCTCTCTAGCCTCCTTGTTGACTGCTTTAAAAAACTCATTGAAATAAAATTTGACATGTTATTTATTATTAAAATTTTATTTAAATGAAAATTTAAAAATAGGTTACTATTTTTAGACTATTGAAGAAAATGAATGAGTCTTTTCTTGATTAGTAAAGTAAGTAGTAGACACTTGGTCTTTTTTTTTTTTTTTTTTTTTCTTGAAACAGGGTTTCTTTGTGAAGCCCTGGTTGTCCTGGAACTCGCTCTGTAGAGCAGGCTGGCCTTGAACTCACAGAGATCCACCTGCCTCTGCTTCCCAAGTGCTGGGATTAAAGGCATGCACCACCATACCACTGCCCAGCATGTAGTACATTTTAATATTAAGAATAATTATAATATTTTAAAATTCCTTTAGTTATTTTGTAGAGTGATCTTAAACATGGCCTTTCCAAATAACTTTAAATTTAAATGTATCCATAAAGAAAGATGCATAACATTAATTTGATATTACATTAATTTATCTTTATTTTTTGCAGTACTGGGAATTGAACCCAGGCCTGTGTGTGTGTGTGTGTGTGTGTGTGTGTGTGTGTGTGTGTGTGTGTGTGTGTGAGAGAGAGATATGCTTGTGTGTGCATATGAGTGTGTGTGCAGCCTCCATATGTGTACATATATGGTTGCCAGAGGTCACTGTCAGTATCTTCTTCTGTTGCTCTCTTTTTTTCTCTCTCACTGAACCTAGAGCTCACTAATGTGCTAGCCTAGCTGCCTCAAGGATTACCACCACACCTGGCTGCTGCTGCTTTTTTTTTTTTTTTTTTTTTAAGACAGGGTTTCTCTGTGTAGCCCTGGGTGTCTTGGAACTCACTCTGTAGATTAGGCTTGCTTCAGACTCACAAAGATCCTCCTGCCTCTGCCTCCCAAGTACCAGGTACACTTGGCTTTTTATGTGGGTGTTGGATGGAGATCATGGTTATACGATAAGCACTGTATCCATTAATTCATATCCCTAGCCTCTTGAACACGTTAGGTAAGCACTGTACCACCTAGCTATCTCTCAATCTCTACAATAATAATTGTCAATAAACAGCCTTCTGACAGTTTGAAACAACCGAGAAACAGTTTGCAATTTTAAAATAAGGAAAGAGGTCTGAAGATTAATTTTAAAATGCTAAGAAAAGTGTCTCTGACTTTGCACAGCCTTGGTGCAGGGAGGAGGTGCTTGGACCTGCCTCAACTGAATGTACCAGGCTTTGCTGACTCCCCATGGGAGACCTTGCCTTGGAGGAGGTGGGAATGGGGGGTGAGTTGGGAAGGTGGGGGGGTTGTGGGAGGAGGGAGAACAGGGGAATCTGAGGTTGATATATAAAATGAATAGAAAATCTCTTAATAAAAAAATAAAAAAAAGAAGCGTCTCTTTGGGGAAGACACATAATTTTCAAATCTAGTGTTAGTAAAATATCACAAAATCTGAAGACATGGCTTTGGTCCTATCTAATGAGTCGTACAGGCAGCCCTCTTCTAAGTTTGGCTCTTGTAATTATATGTGCTGCTTACAAGGACGGAGGCATTGTCACAGCATCACAGCTAGAAGGGGTGTAAGATGTGGTTTTCTTTGAAGGGCACTTGTCAATGCTTGTGACCCATCTAGAGTCTAGTGGCATTTGCTGAGCTGTCTTGCTATAGACTGTGGCTGTTGTGGAAAGAAGCATCCTGGGGCTTCCCTCCTGAGAATTTCTTACCTGACTCAATAATGAAGAGGCTTCAAGCAGTTTTGCTCCAGTCAGTAAGCAGCCTCGATATAATCTAAAGGTGGATGAGACTGAGGATAGGTATGCTGTTGGATAAGATAAGATGTTGTCTTTATACTGAGCTGCTGGGGTATTTGCAGTATTTTCTCAAACTGTAGTCTATTTTTAGGTATGGGTGAGAGCAACTGTTCTTGGAACAGAAAAGCTCTGCTGCACCGAGACACGATGCTGGCAGCTGCAGCGGTTTACAGAGGTGAGCCACCCACTCTTTCTACCTGCACTCATGGAGGGGTTTGTGCTCAGTGGTGTTTGCTCCACAGTGCTAGTTCCTTCTTGTAAGGTGTTGTCCGACTTCATGGTTTTTTTTCCTCTCAAAACACAGAGCCTATATCTCTGTATCTGTTTGCAAACAACTCTTGTTTCCATCATGTCGCTTTTCTGTGTTAAGACTTCCTGGGTGAGGCATTCATTCTCTGTCCTGCAGCTATCCTAGTACCCATTTCTCTTTGAAGTAGGTGATTGTTATTGAGCGGGTACTTCTTCTCACCTGATTGTTTCCAGAATTTAACCGTATGTGTCTTTTTAGAAATGTACAGAAATGAAGATGGTTCCATACCTGCCACATACCAGATCTACCACATGATAGGATGGAAATACCATGACTCTCAGGTAGTGTAATTAAGGCATCACTTTTTTTTGGAGTGTTTGTGTTTCTGTTTGTTGTCCATTGCTGATTAATTTAGGGTATATTTTATTATGCATAACATGATTGGGGTTGTGTTGGGCGGGGCTTATCTATATCTAATATCTTTTGTTTTTGTTTTCAGGCAAGGCCAGCTGAAAGAGGTTCTGCAACTGTGTCATTTGGAGAGCTAGCAAAACTAAATGATGTCGTGTCACAAGGAAAAAAACAATAAATATTATTTTATTCAATTGTAATGAATTCCAGAATTTTCATCAGAAATGAACAACTTTCACATCTAAATTATTACAGTTTGAAGCAAGAAGCAACATATTAAGCTGTTTGCTAGCAATCTAATACTAATCCAGGCTCAGTAACTGTTCCAGGTTCTCAGTGGTTCTATTTATGTAAGGATACTGTTACCTAGTGATTTGGGCATCTTTGCAGATTCAGCCTGAAAACAAAGGAAATGTTTTCCTTGGAGGTGGGAGGAAGAACCTAGAAATAATGTGTGCATGTGTAAATATGTGATTTGGTAGGAAAACATTGCTCACGATAGCATTCTGTACCTTTCTGCCTGCTGGTCCTTTGTTATCTCTGCGGGAGGATCACGGCTCTGAAGGTGAGAGGAGGAACACATTGCTAGGTTCCGGGGAGTTCTGGTGCAGTACAGCGAAAACACTTTTCTAGTGACTGCTGCAGACATGGAAGCCAAAATTATTTCTTACACTTTTTCTTGTTTGTCTGTTTTTGGAAACAGGTCTCACTAGGTAGCCTTAGCTGTCCTGGAACTCACTATGTAGACCAGGCTGGACTCAAACTCAGAGCTCCATCTGCCTTTAGTGCTCAGATTACAGGCAGGCTCTACCACACCCAGCTATTTGTCGCACTTTTGACTTACCTAGATGACCCGAGGAGTCTGCATTCTCCAAAGCTACTGTGCTGTTATGGATCTTAGGAGAGCATCCCTTCACCAGATCCACCTCCTTTCCCTGGGTGTGTTATTTTTGTTGTTGTTAGTTTTGATTTTGTTTTTAGAGTTTTGTTTTGTGTATTTGAGTCTTTGCCTGCATGTTTGCACCATGTGCATGCGTGGTAACTGCAGAGGCCAGAAGAGGGCATTGGATCCCCTGGGACAATGGTAAGGGTGATTGTGAGCCACCATGTGGGCGTTGGGAACCAAACCTGGATCCTCTGCAAGAGCAGCCAGTGCTCTAACCATTGAGCCACATCCCCAGCTCCTCCTCATTTTAAAAGCACCTGAATACTACTACTACTACTACTACTACTACTACTACTACTACTACTACTACTACTTCTACTTCTTCTTCTTCTTCTTCTTCTTCTTCTTCTTCTTCTTCTTCTTCTTCTTCTTCTTCTTCTTCTTCTTCTTTTACTTCTAGGGTCTAGGTAGGATCCTCATGGGTTTCTACACTGCTTTATCTTAAGAGAAGAAACATTTTAAAGAATTGCAGAGGCCAAATCATGTAAAAATACTGATATAATGCTTAAACTGTTTATGGTCAGGCTTTCCTTTGTTAACTTTAGACCTGTTGCAGTATTATTCTAATCCAAGTTTACTGTCTTGTCATCTCAGGGTCAGAAAATGTGGAAGCAGTGAAGTGTGCCACAGGGCTTCTTGTTGGAACATTTGGTCATTGCTCCTGTTTGGGGAGTTTGTGGAATTTTGGGAGATGGGGCCTGGTTAGAGGAAGTGGCCACTAGGGGGCCACTTATGTCTGTGTGCACACGTGCAAATGTGTGTGTGTGTGTGTGTGTGTGTGTGTGTGTGTGTGTGTGTGTGTGTGTGTAACTGGAGTTAGAATTGGTTGTGAGCAACCACATGAGTGCTGAGAACAGAACGTTGGTCTTCTACAAGAGTAGCAAATACTCTTAATGTTGAGCCAGCTTTCCAGCCTGAAATAAATATTAATTTTTTTTTATTATTTACACTTATTTATTTATTCTTTTGTGTTAGAGGGGGCCACACCTGTTGTAGTCAGAAGACAGCTTGCAAGAGTTGGTTCTCTCCTTTAAACATACAGGTTCCTGGAATCAATCTGAGGTGGTCAGGCTTGGTGGCAATCACTTTTCCCTGCTGCCATCTCGCTGGCTTTGAATTAAACATTTTTATTTTTTTTAATCCCCTTTCATAACATTTTCATCCACTAGGTGGAAACAACAATAAAAGAACTATTATTTATGTATATTGTATATATGTTTATATATGTGTAATATACACATTGATATGCATATGTACACATTGTATATATGTAAGTGTATTATATATATATATATTGTGGTCATGTTACCATTTTTATTTTGATTATGTAGTTCTTATGTGGGGATAGAATACTAAATATTATTTTACCTTGAATTGTCTAGGAAAGAAAAAAAATGAGTGCACATCTGGGGGTAGGCTAGATATTTGGTGTGGGAGAGAAAAAAGGAAGGAGAAGAAAACAGTGTAGTGGGCCCTGGTGCATTACAAATAAAAAGCTAATCATCTTGCTAGCTGCTGGTTTTACATTTCTGTACATGTTCTTTGATACATTTCTCTTGAAGACATGGAGCTTCAGTTTCCTTCTTGAGTAGCCAAAATCTGAGGCATCAAACGAATATAGACAGAAGGGGATATTAAAAGGCATTGCTCTTTCCTGTTTCTCTCCTCAATCACTCACTTTGAGGCAAGCCAGCTGTTGAATTTTGAGGCTACCCATGCAGTGCCATGGAGAGGATTAAAGGGTCAGAAGCAGAGAGTGCCTGCCAACTGAAATGTTAGGGAACCACGCTGGAAGCAGGTTCTCCAGTACTAGGAACATCTTAGATGACTGCAACCTTCGCTGACATTGACTACAGCCTCATGAGACTTTGAGTTAAATTACCTAGCAAAGCCACAGAAACATCATAAATGTTTGTCATTTAAGCACTGATTCATTTATTTTTACAAAGCAGTAACTAATTTACTCTGGGACAAATTAGGTACCTAGGGTATGTTGAGTTGTAACTTTACATGTAAAACATCCTATTTATTAGAATTAGGTAAAGATATGCATTTATTATATTTATTCTCAGAGATCACAAGACCCAAGATAATTTTGCCTGGAGATTTGATTCCTTGGTATCTCAAAAAACAAGCCTCCCAGGTTACATTTACTGAGATCCAAATTTCATTTCCTATGAGTTTTAGGATCAATTTTCTGGAAGTGTGATTTGGGCTGCTTCTGAAGAAAACCAGAGAATTTGTGAAACTGACCTTGAAAATTTGGTGAGCTACACATATATTCATGGATTCCTTAGTTGGTTCCTTTTGATTGTTGATTTACTGACAGCTTGTTATCAACATGACTAGATGATACACCATACTACGCCACACTTATTATCAGGCTCTTAAAGGAACAAAGTATATGGAAATATTATGAGCTTTTAAAATACACACACACACACACACACACACACACACACACACACACATAAATAAGACAAAACAAAAACTATGAGCTTTTTAAAACCCAGATTTGATCATGCTTTGTAAGTCTGCTCTACCTTTAAGATTTATTTTTGTCATTTGTGTGTATGTGTGTAAATATATGCACAAGAGTGCAGGTGCCTGAGTACAGATGCCTACAGAGTCCAGAAGAGGGCATTGAATTCCCTGGAGCTGGAATTACAGGTGGGTATAACCCTCCCTACACAGGTGCTGGAAACAGGTCATTTCACCAGTCCCTTAAGTACATTTTCAAAGCAGCAAGTTTAAACCAGCCTGTTTCTAGTCTGTTGTGTGGGGATTATGTTTTCAGGATGCCCCTTAATCTGTCAGAACCAGCTTGGCAGAGAGTCAAGAGCAGTTACCAAGTCTACCTGTGAATGGGAGAATGGGAAGAGGGAAATTCTTAGAACATGGCAGCCTTTGTAACCAAAGCCTAGAAATACAAGAAAGGAGCATGGAAGTCAGGTGGCCTGGGATTAGCCCTGGCCCTGCTTCTGGCAATTCTGTCTCTGGCCTCAGGATTCTCATATACAAGACTCGGTTCTCGGTTTCAGGAGAGGTTCCCAGCATACCTTGCAAATTTCTGAGTGTCGAGTGAACTTATGCTGTAGAGACATAAGAAAACATCTCATGTTGGAGAAGGCACCAACAACGGACCAAAGTAATAATTCCACCCCCAAAGTCCAGCTTGGTGAGCCACTGAGTTTATCGGGCTTACTTCAAGGATGGTAGGTGACCCAAAGCAGCCACACTACCAGAAAATCTGAGCATAGAAGACGACGTCCACACTATCTATACTCTATAACCTAAGCCTAACCAGGAGAACATAGGCCTGGTGTAGAAGTACAACTGGGAGAAAGGTATAGCAGAGAGAGACTGGAGTCTCAGATGACGGTAGTAATGGCGTTTGAGTTGTCTCAGCAGCTCTGATGCAGAGATTAATGGCTGTTAAGCTCACAGGATGGCTTTCCACAACACTGACTTTTTCAAGTATTTCCATATGCTTCCCTGTTGTTGAGAATCATGGCCTAAGCAAACCCATTACTGAGGTTAGGCACCATTGGACAAGCTAAAATGAGAGGAACATCCAGATGGACCCCAGGACCTGGAGCCCAAGACAGGCTAACCAGGGAGGCCTTCCTACCCTTACGGTTTCTTGGATCTCTGGTTACTGGACATTTCTGTTGGTGATGTACCGTGTAATGGGTTTTATTCTGGTATTTTCACAGATACATATCACTGACTTGGTTCACATTCTCCCCCTAAATCATGCTGATCTTCCTCTAACTTATCCCTTTTAAAAAGGGAAGTTTTGTTTGTTTGTTTGTTAACCAAAAGTTTAGTTTGATTTTTATAATAAACTTCGGGAAAGCAGTAAAGAAATACATTGTGATTTACCTTAATCCTTCCATTTTCCCTTGCCTCTTCCTTCCCCTCCTCTTTTCCTTTTTAGATTTTGTTTTTTGGAAAGGTTGGAGGTATCCCATGTTTCCCAGTCTGGCCTCAAACTTGGAACTTGCTGTGCAGTTGGAATGACCTTGAACCTCTGAGCCTCCTGCCTCAACTTCCCAAGTGCTAGGATTACAGATATGATCTACCATGCATAGTTGTATGTGGTTCTGTGGATTAGACCCAGGCCTTTGCATGATGGACAAATATGCTAACAACTGACCTATGTCTCCAGACACAAAATTGCATTAAAAATTTTTCTGAGCTATAAAGGAGAGTTTCAGTCTCTTTCATTATGGATGGCCTTCTATATTTTCTGCAGAAGATGACATTTTTCTAGATGTTACCTAAAGAAGTAAACATTTGGAAAGTGCCCTGGATTTACCCAAATGACTAGGTCATAGCTATAAATCATACAAGCACTGGAAATGTTTGGGCCTCAGGTGGCAGTGGCAGTACTGTGGAGGACCAGCTAGGGCAGTCTGTAATCAAGTCAGGTCGTCTTCCGGCTTCTTGAAAAGCCAGCTAAACACATGGTTCTCAAAGCAACTCCCTTTACCCTGTACAGTGCCATGGAATGATAAAGCACTTTAAAGCTCTGAGTATAGCTGGGTAGTGGTGTCACCTTTAATCCTAGCACTCAGGAGGCAGAGGTAGGCAGATCTCTGTGAATACAAGTCCAGTCTGGTCTACAGAGTGAGTGCCAAGACTACACAGAGAAACCCTGTCTCGAATAACAAACAAAAACCAAAGAGCTCTGAATATTCTCTTGCCAGATAGTTAATTGCTGATAACATAATTATCTGTATAGTTCCTTATGAAATACTAGTACCATTGTCCCACTTTTCAGATGAGGAAACAGGTGTGGAGATTGTGCGTTTTGCAAGGTCACACAAATAGCAGAGCCAGTAGGATTTGACCTCATTGCTGTGTGTGGTGAGGCAGAACAAAGCAGTTTTAGTGCTAAGGGTGTGTAACTCAGTGGTAGAGCATTTGCCTACCAAGAACGAGTGATGCTTGCTAGCTTGGATTCCAACAGGGCTCGGGTGGGGTGTGTTAATTCCCTCATTGTATTGGCTACTTTTCTCATTACTGTAATAAAATACTTGACAAAGTAACTTCAGGAAGGGCTTACTTTGTCCATTATGGTGCTAGAGGCACAGAAGTGACTGGTCACCCTGCATGTACAGTGAGGAAGCAGGGATGAATGTTGTTGCACACCATGCTCTCTTGCCCTGGTTTTGTTTGTTGTTTTTGAATGCAGTCTGGGCACCCACCTATGTTAAGGGTGGGTGTGGTGGTTTGAAAGAAAATGGCCCCCAAAGGAAATAGCACTGTTAGGAGGTAGGGCCTTGTTGACGTAGATGGAGCCTTGTTGGAGGAAGTATATCACTGTGGGGGTGCATTGCCATCATGATGATAATGGACTGAACCTCTGAATTGTAAGTCAGTACCCCAATTAAATGTTTTCATTTATAAGAGTTGTCATAGTCATGGTGTCTCTTCACAGTAATAGAAACCCTGACTGAAACAGTGGGTTTTGTCCTACTGGATAAACATATGCCTAGAATTATGTTCCTTAGGTGATTCTAAATCCAGTCAAGTTGACAATAAGTCACACCTGCCACCTTTTGGAGGACAAGAACATGAGCCTCCAGTCTCTCTTCATATCATCCTCCCCACCTGCTATAGTTTGGATCTTGAATGACATCTACAGGTAAATATGTTGAAGGCGTGGTCCTATTCATGGTTCTGTTGGTTGGTGATGGGACCTTTAAAATGTGGGGCCTTGTAGAAGGAACATAAGTCATTAGGGGTGTAGCCTTTCTGACAGCATAAGGCGAATAACTTCTGCTTCCGATTGTCATTTCCGTGTGAGGCTGCCTAAAGCAGTAAGGCCATGCATCCATGGAATTAAAGCCTCAGAAACCACAGGCTGAAATAAACGTGTCCTCACAAGTTCATTTTCTCCTGGTTTTCGTTTGGTTTTGGTCTTGGTGCAAAAGCTAGCATACTAGCATACTCTGTGCGCCCTAGCCAGTTATGAGTTAAGAACTGGAGGGATTATGTCCTTAGCCTATGCCTGGCCATCCTGTTTCAGAGTCTTTGTCCCTGCATATTTGCCTGCCTGCCACATTCTAGATCCCCTGTACTCTCAGCTCAACTGTCTTTCCAATCCAGCCCAAATTCTTTTTGATTTTCCCAGCCTGACTTGAACTTGAATTATTTTGTACTTTATACATTGTTTCCTGTATGTCAAGTAAGTTTGACCTCTTTCAGCTAAATGTTCACCTCCTACACTGACACTGCTATAACAACCACAGTTCTAGTAGCACAGAGAAAGAATAAATACAGTTAATAAATAAATAGATAAATGAATTGGAATTCCAATGAGCACAGCAGTATCAGGCACATTTAGCTGTGGGTTCTAAGATCAGCCACTCAGTTGGAATTAAAGGTAGACTGTTACCTCAGAAATCTGAGTACCAAGGAAAACAGTAGTTAGATGTGGACAATTATAACAGTTAGTTGTGGGGACGAGGAGGAGATGTGTGCTAGGGATGAGGGGACTTGCCCTAGAGAACAAATAGAATTTTGAGGTAAAAGAATTTGTAGCCAAACTGAGAGGGCATCACATTATGGGATAGTGTACATCTCAAGTCCAGGAAGGTATCTAGTTGTCATTCTATGCCAAGATGGCCTTGCAGAATGGTGGTTAAGATTAGCCTGAGTTCTGAAGTCAGGCCTTCCCACTGAATTCCCTTCCATCATTAACTAGTTGACGTTGGTAGGTTACAGAGCACTGAAACCAGCTTTAGAAATGTTAGTGTACAACTTAGCAGAGAATAGCATCATGTTTGCCATTTCTAGCCTAGAAAGCCTGCCTGCCTTAACGCAGAATATTAATAGGCATCAGAGAAGGTGTGGGTTGGCATGCAGGTAAGAGGATTCTCAGAGGTAAGTATGGCTGGCACTACTGAGTAAAGTAAGATTCAGTGGCAATCTTACCTGTGACTATTTCACAGCACCTCTGTAAGTCTCAAGGAAGGTTCCCTCCCTCCCCCAGTCTTCCAGACTCTTATCAAAACCATGAACTTGCTTTAGGAAATACTAGCTCAGCACAATGGTGTCAGGTGTTGTAGAGGCCTGTTAAGTAATTTGAATGGTTCTGGAAGATTCGACATTCAGTTATCAGAATCTCCACCTACAGGCTTGATTATCCAGTAACCAGCACAGTAGCTAACTAAGCCTTGAGCGAGTGACTTGACCTCAGTTTCCTCTTCTGTAAAATCGGGATGGTGACACAGTGTCCTCCCAGGAGGATTTGTGAGGATCCGATGAGTGGTGAGCTTGTCTAGTTACAGCAATGCCTGGCATGTAGTAGTCAGCGTGACATGTTAGCTCACATCTAGAAAGTTTTAAAGATACTTTCAAAAATGAATTGATTGCTGTTATGATGCCATTGGTCCTCCATGAAATTGCTTCCTGCTCACACTAGATGCCTGGTTAGTAAACAGGCACTACTTGAATCACTGTCTTATTTATTTTTGAGAAATTGTGTCATGTAGCCCAGGCTAGCCACCATGTCACTATGTAGCTAAGGAAAGCCTTAAACTCTTGATCTTCCTGCCTCCACCCCTGATGCTGGGATTATATTCTTACACCACTTTACCTGGCTTCATTTTTATACCAAAATAGTATGGGTGTGTACATGCTGTGGTACAGGTGGTGCTCAGAGGACAACTCCTGGGAGTTGGTTTTCTCCTGCCACCTTATGGGATTCAGGAACCGGACACAGGCTGTTGGGGTAGGCTGAAGGTCACATACCTGCTAAGCCATCTCACCAGACACACACTTCCCTTTCCTGCTTCCTTTTCTCTGAAGACAAATCACTTGACCTCAGACAGTTCTTTTGCTTCTCTGCAAAATCTAAACAAGGCTTGAGTATAAGAGTACCGTTGAAATGCTTTAGTAAGGTGAAGATGGATCATTTTCATCTTTAGCAAATACTTTCTGAATAATGAAATAAAAATTAGAATAGTCTATTTCACACAAGCACACACCCAATATCCAAAATAGGAAGCAGATGTTTTTGTATCAAAACAGGCATGCCAGATGAAATTCCCTGAGTACCAAAAAGAAAAAAAGATAAGATTCAAACAATACTATTCTTGCTGCACATAGGAGGATCTTAAAGCATTTTTCCCTGTTCTGGAGCCCTTAATTTCTCATCTGAGAAGCTAGACTGCAAGCATTTGAAATTTGAGTTATAAGACATTAGAGCAGTTGTGCTTTGCAGTTGAGAAAGCCAAGTCCCACAGAAAGGGACTGATTGCGGGCAGTACTGAGCCGGAAGTAGCATCAGAACTGGAAAGGCAGGTGCTTTAGTTCCCCTGCCTCAGTCCCGGCAGAGTTCCAGCACCCACCCTGGTGCACCTACCCTGTTCAGAGGCAGAGTGAGGAAAGGGGCGGTAAGTGGACATTGTTGGGATCCCTTGGGAATGTTCATTTCAAGGCCTCCCAGGATAGAGTTCACAAACCCAAAGTCTGCTCTTATCCATTCATAGCAAATGTCCACGTTGCAGGTTATGATAGACTGCAACGGCTGCAAGTTGAGAATTGGTGTATGTTGCAAAGGGCACAACCCCAAACCAAAACTCTTGCCTGTCACCTGTGCCCAGAAATATTGGTTACCTTTGCTTTCAGGGGTTTAAAAGAATACAAACCTTACAGAAGAATAGGTTGTTTTTTTTTGTTTTTTGTTTTATTTATTTATTTATTTAGGAGGGAAAACTGAATCATAAAAACCCAGTTTTGGCTCCTTAATGTAGTTAGAAACTTAAATCAATCAGTTGCTTGATAAAACAGTGCTGGGGTTTAGAAGCTCAGGTCTCCTGTTAGGCAAGTACTGTCTCACTAGCTAGGCCCACAACCTACAGCTGAGAATCTTGAAGGGCTTCCTGTTGCTGTATTGGTAATAAAATATATATGTTGTGCTGCTGAGATGACCCTTTTTGCTACGAAACCCTGATGTCCTGAGTTGGATCCTCACAGCCATGGAAAGACGCAAGGAGAGCTGACTTTGCAAAGCCGTCCTCTGGCATGCCATGCTTATGTGTGTGTGCACGTTAAATAAGTGAGACAAAATGTGTCCTATACGGTGTGTGGTGTGTGATGGGGCTTATGTAAAAGAGGCTTTCTGACTGGATTGAGAGAGGAAAAGTGGGTATGGACAAGTTTGTCATTTAGTAATTGATTAAATTCCCAACTGCAACATAAAGGAGGGTAAAGATTGATCTTAAATGCTTCCCAGAGGCTCTTGTGTTGAAAGGTTGGTCTCAAGCTGGGTGGCAGTGGTGCATGCCTTAATCCCAGCACTGGGAGGCAGAGCCAGGCAGATCTCTGTGAATTTGAGGCCAGCCTTGTCTATAGAGTGAGATCCAGGACAGGCACCAAAATGACACACAGAGAAACCCTGTCTCAAAAAACCAACAAAAAACAAAAAGCAAAAAAAATTAAAAGAAAAAGAAAAAAAGAAAAAAGAAAGGTTGGTCTTCACATAATGCACTCTTGGGAGGTATGTAACCTTTAGGAAGTAGAGTTTAATGTAAGGCATTAGACCATTGGGGACATGCCCTTGAATACATACTGGGTCTTCTGCACCTTCCTGTCACCATCTCTTCCTGGTTGCTGTGAGATGAGCAGCTGTCTTCACTGCCAACTCTCCACAGTGATGCTGTCTTGCCATAGACCCCCCAAAACCATAGCACCAACCAACCCTAACTGCAACTTCCGAAAGGTGAGCCAACAAATCTACCTCATAAGTCGCTTATCTCAGCTACTTTGGCACAGTGGTGAAAAGCTGGCATGTGTTTAGTAACTGCTGAGTGCTCAAAAACCGAACAGGGCCCAAGGAGATGGCTTGTTGATCTACTGTGTGAATATGAGGTCTACTGTGCAAACATGAAGACCTGAGTTTGGAGTCCTCACACTCAGGTCTTCTGTAACCCAGCACTGGGGGAGAAACATGGGGACAGGAGGATCACTGGGGCTTACTGGACAGCCAGCCTATCCAAATCAATGAACTCCTCTGGCACACACACACACACACACACACACACACACACACACACACTCATGCCTACATGAACACGTATATATACCATACACACACAAATAAATGAAAAGCAAATATATGTCTCACTATACACTTACGTTTATTCTTATTGTTATATATTTAACATACCATTGTTGTGGAATATTATTTTAACTAGGCAAAGATGTGTTACATTTGTCTCTGCTGCAGAATATTACTTTAACTATGTGAAGATGTGTTACATTATTTCTGTTGACTTTGTTAATGATGTAAGGATGTGTCACATTTGTTTGTGCTACATTTGTTTAATTGTGTAATGAGTTGCATTTGTTTCACCTTGCCTGCCCAAGGCACCTGATTGGTCAAATAAAAAGTTGAACTGCCAGTAGCTAGACAGGAGAGGGATAGGCAGGGTTGGTGGGCAGAGAGAATAAGTAGGAGGAGGAATCTAGGCTTGAGAGAAAGAAAACCAAGAGGAGGAAGAATGAAAAAAGAACGAGGGAGAGAGGGACATGCCCGGGCAAGGAGCCAGGCAGCCACCAGCCAGCCAGACACTGGAGGAAGCAGGAAAGTAAGACACACAGAAGGAAAGGAAAGTAACAAGCCCCGTGGCAAAAGGCAGACAAAGAGAAAGGTTAATTTAAAAGAGCTAGCCAGAAACGAGCCTAAGCTAAACCGAGCATTCATAACTAATAAGAAGTCTCCATGTCAGGATTTGGGAGCTGGTTGGGTGGCTCAAAAGAAAAAGCTTGGTTTTCTTTTAATATCTCTGATTATAAAAAACTAGCTCATCTGTTTTCCTATGGAAACGCAGTTAGTGTTGACATTTGATTAAGAACCAAGTTCAAGTCGATGTCAGCTAGTCCAGCACCAAGTAGGGCAAGGCAGGAGGGGTGCTATGAATTCAAGGCTGCCTCGACAATATAGCAGATTCTAGACCAGCCTGGGCTATACTGTGAGACCCTGTATCAAAACAAAACAAAAAAATAAAATCCATGTTGGCTGCCGCAGGTGTCTGTCTCTAAGTGGAGCTGGGTGCAGGGTCCTGTGGCTGAGGAGCCCCTCCAGGGTCCACCCCTCCACCCGCTGGGAAGACCTATCTCTCAGCCCTCCTCAACCGGGATGTGACTGACTGCTCAGTGGTGGCAGAGACCGGGTCGAGGGAGGAGTGTCTCAAGCAGAGACCCCCACCCCCAGCTTAAGGTCTCTGAGGCCCCTGGCCTCTCCTGTGGCCGACTCCCAATTTGGGGTTGTGGGAGCCCTTTATCACAACCCTGTCCTGGCTCTGGGACATCCAGGGTGGTCCGAGTTTCTCTGGACCTGAGACACACAATTTCCTGAGGCCTGGAGGAGTATCGACTCCCCTCATCCGGACCCCCATCCCCAGTAAGCTGTTCGCACTTCTCCCTGAGCAGTCTCTCTCTCTAGCCACTGAGTACTTCATTCATATCTCTCTGTTGTCAAGAGATCCCCGCGGTCCCTAGACTGCTTCCGCCAGCCTCCATGCCCTGACTTTTTCCAATGTCACCCACAGCCCCTTTGGTCTCCTTTAATGCAAAGGGTAAGTGTGGATTGGTTTTACAGGCCCTTTACAAAGCGGAGTTGAAGCCGGGCGGTGGTGGCGCACGCCTTTAATCCCAGCACTCGGGAGGCAGAGGCAGGCGGATCTCTGTGAGTTCGAGGCCAGCCTGGGCTACCAAGTGAGTTCCAGGAAAGGCTCAAAGCTACACAGAGAAACCCTGTCTCGAAAAACCAAACCAAACCAAAACAAAACAAAAAAACAAACAAAAAAAAAAAGCGGAGTTGAAAATTGCTGGCCATGCATTTCTTCTCAGCAGAGTGGCAGCGAGCTCTTTTGAGATCTGGGTGACCCATGTCATATTCTGGACGCCATGTGGGGTAGGGAAGAGAGCAGGATGGGATTGGTGATCTCTACAGGAAAAGATGCTGAGAAGCATCCAAAACGCTCAACATTTCCCTTGTGCTGGGAAGTCAACATGACTCAGTACTGTTGACCCTTTTCAGACTCCTGTGAATATTTCTAAATTTTTCTTGTTGCAAAGAAACTAAGTCCCCAAAATAGACTTAGAATCAAGAAACTTTTGGGTAGCATTGCGGTTATATTTAATTGACTGACTTGGAAAAGAACCCAGACTCCTGTTTACACGCGTGAACCCCAAACCTAGTTTCACTTTCTCAAGAAGTTGACTTTCTGGGATTGATCCCAGTTACTGACTTGGGAGTCTCTGGTGTGAGTTCTGGATTCATACCGTTTCCTGGTAATCCCCACGACCATCCTGGAAGATCTTGATCCTTCTGGAAAGAGAGCCTATAATTGCTTTATGGGGCAACGGCCTGGGAAAGTTTTTGGGGACCAAAGAAGGTCTAGTTTTCCCACCCTGCATTTTGTCAGATGAACAGGGAAGGACTCACCTAGGTATGAGGGGTCCACACTGTGATGTGTTTGTGGAACACAGGTTTCGAACTCAATAGGTAGCTGAGAATGACTTTGAATTTCTGATCCTCTGGCTTTCTGAGTGCTGGTATTACAGGCATGTGGTACCATACCTGGTTGAGGATAAGGGCTCAGGGCTCCCAGCATGCTAGGCAAGAACTCTACCAATTGAGCCCCATCTCCAGCTCACAAAGGCTCCCCAAGTCCTATTTATTCCCTGCATTATGTACGCACCAATATTGTTTGTCTGCTTGGGAGGTTGCTGGAGTGAGAACAGTGCCCGGTGCTTTTCTTTCTGCTGTTGGCATCTCCAGGTGTCAGAGCTTTCCCCCAGGTGAGGGGAGTGAGTGAGGGCTGGTGTGCTTTGGTCCCCTTCCAGAAGCCATGGATTTCTGCTCAGAGTGTGCCTTGCTCCTGACAGGTCTTCAGGTTAATTGGCATTAAAGTTTTATGTTATGATTTGAATCTGAAATGGCCTGTCTCAAGAAGGCTTGCTGTCAGTAATGGGGCTTTGTGGGAAGTGAGTGGATCCCGACTGGCTGACTCTCAGGAGGAGGTGGTGCGGGTTGTGAGACTCGGGCCTGACTAGAGGGGGAGGGTTTTGAGATGTCCCTGGTCTCTACCTCTTTTTCCGTTGTCACATGCTGCTGCGCTCTGCTCTCCATTTCAGATGGCTGATCAACAACTGAAAGTCTGACACTGTGAGAGAAAATCAGTCTTCTCTCCGTTTTTTTTTTTTTTGTCACAGGAACAAAAAGTGATAAATATATACAGAGATTAAATTGTCTAGTCTTACAGAGTTCCTCAAGAGTTAACTTTTTGTGTTTGCATATGTATGAGGTGTACTCGAATATATATGCTTCTATTTGTTTTGTTTTGTTTTGCTATTTCAAAATGCTTTATTTTCACTTGGTCCCAAGACTTGGGAGGGGCTCCAGAGCAGGTACAAAGCTGCCTAGAGGTTCGGGTGAAGGTCCTGAGGCTGGCTGGTGCAGAGCAGAGGAGGGAGCCCCTTGGAAGGTGACGCCTCCTAGTCATGCTTGAGAATGAGCCTCTCGAAGAGGTACTCGCCCAGAGATGGCGGCGGCGGGGGGGGGGGGGGGGGGGACACCAGTCTGTGCTGGCTGTGGCCCAGCCACCCTGCGGAGGTTGGTCAGGTGGTTGGTTGCCTGTCTTCTTGATGAGCTTCACGTCCTCATCCAGGAAGTGGTTTTCCAGGAAGTCACAGAGGTGAGGATCTGTGCGAGCAGAAGCCAGGGCATGAAGATCCAAGAGGGCCTGGTTCAGGTTCTTCTCCAGGGCCAAGGCAGCTTCCATGGCCTCCTGGGATTTACCCCACTCATCTTGAGATGGCTTCTGCACGTCCTGAAACAGTGCAGGGCCTCCGCGATCGTTATGCATCTGAGCAGCCGCTCAGCGCCCTCGCGCTTCTCCTCGGCCAACTCGCGGAAAAAGTGACCTTCACCCTCCAGAGCCACGTCATCCCGGTCAAAATAGCAGCCCAAAGAGAGGTAGGTGTAGGAGGCCCGCAGGTGCAAGTTGACCAGGCGGTTCACTGCAGCCTCCACTTCGGTGGAATAATTCTGACGGACCTGGGAGCTCATGGCTGATACGCAGTATGGAGCTAACCTCGAAGACAGGATGCTGGCTGCTCCTAGTAGCCAAAGGCTGCGAGGAGGTGGCCCCAGAGGCTGCAACTCGAGACACCGAAAGACGGATGGAAGCTAACAAAGGGAGGCCCGGGGTCTGCTTCATCCAAACACTGTTGAAGCAAGACACAGACATGGAATCTCCGGGGCGCTGCTCTTTGTTTTGATTGTTTAAGACAGGGTTTCTCTGTGTATCCCTAGCTGTCCTGGAAGTAGTTCAGTAGACCAGGCTGGCCTCGAACTCAGAGATCCACCTGCCTCTGCCTCCTGAGTGCCTGGATTAAAGGTGAGCATCACCAACCCCACTGGCTTTGTTTCTGTTTGTGTTGGCACGCGTGTGTACAGTTGTGTACATACACGTATGTGGAGGCAGAGGCCTGACTCTGGATCTCCTCCATTACTCTTCATTTCATATATTAAGGCGAGGTGTCTTCCTAGTGCTAGAACTTGCTGATTTGGCTAGCCGGCCAGCTTCCTGGGGATCCAGTTTCTACCTCCTAGTGTGTTGAGGACCACGGGAGGGCTGCCACACTCGCTCGGCTTTTAGGACGTTCTAGGGACCTGCACCATTGGGTGGTAAGCACTTTGTCTGCTGAGTCACCCTGTCCCCCCTCCCAAAGACTTGACTTTGGGAGGGGGGACAGGGAAAATAGCAGCTTTTTAGTGGACCCACTTGTAAGAGAACAGTTGTCTTGGTTGCTCTTGGGCATAGTTAGTTTAGTTTTGCACAACTGTGAGGCTGAGTTTACAGCAGATAGCAAGCTATTGGGAATCTTTACTAAAATAAAGGGATTTTTGGTGTGCCGACTTTCACGAGAAAGGGAGATGCCATCCAATGTCAGTCAGGCACTCTGCTGTGGACATTCACACAGCCTCTGCTCCTCCTGCAGCATGACGCAGCTGCCTATCAAATGAAGGGCCTCTCTGCAGCGTCTTGAATTGCCATGTTTCCTTGAAACTTGGATCTGTGGTGAAGGTGAGACATGAAATTCCTAATTTGTGTAAGAAAACTGGCTCAGATGTTTGTGCTTTTACTATTCCATTACTATTTAGTTTCAGGTCTGTGGCAGGCATCAAGTCTTTTGATAGCCTGAGTAATTCTAGAAAAAAAAAAAAAAAAAAAAAAAAGCAGGCTGAGCAAATCATGATGAGCAAGCCAGTAAGCAGCATCCCTCCCTGGCTTCTGCATCAGCTTTTGCCTCCAGATTCCTGTCCTGGCTTCCTTCAATGATAGACTAAAATGTGGAAGTGTAAGCCAAATCAGCCCCTTTCTCCCCAACTTGCTTTTGGTCCTGGTGTTTCATTGCAATAGAAACATGAACTAGGACGTGCATTTAATGTATTTTGATCATATTCATCCTTGTTTTCCCTCCAACTCTCTCAAACTCTCCTCACCATGTTTCCCTCCTCATTCATGTGCTCTGTTTTGTTTTTGTTATATATATATAATCCACTGAGTCCTATTAGTACACAGGTTTGGGACCAACTACTGGAGCCTGGTCACCCTACCAGGGACCAGACCCTAAAGAAAAGGACTCCCACACTCCTCACTGTTGTAGTTCCCCAGCTGAGGGTGGGGACTCATGTGCCTTCCCCGTCCATGCTGGCATATTGACTGTCTTGATTTTCTGCAGGCAGCCAAAGTTGTTGTGAGTCCATGATTGTAGCAGTTGTCCAGAAGTTGCTTTCACTCCAGTCCTCCTCCACCTGCCTCCTTTTACAAAGAAACATGATATCTCTTGCATAATCACTGTGAGGATGAGTGATATACGCACAGTGCCTATAAATAGTGGCACAAATAACTTGGCTAGGTTTTTTTTTTTTTTTTTTTTTCAGACAGGTTTCTCTGTGTAGTTTGCGCTTTCTGGAATCACTTGTAGCCAGGCTGCTCGAACTCACAGAATCCCTGCCTCTGCCTCCGAGTGCCGATCACGCCGCTTGGCTAGTTTTAAATAGACCCTGTCCGTTTTTTTTTTTTTTTTTTTTCTGTTGTGATTTAGTTGGACACATCTATTGTAGATGTTTTCTTCCCTCCTTTCTGTTTTGTAGATTATAGCTTCCTTTGTTTCTACTCATTTTTTTCTCAGTAATGACTTCTACGGATTTGTACTTACAAAGTATAACCCCATTCTAGGATCTTAAACATTATTTTTAAATTCTTTTCCCACTTTTTTCTGGATACCCCACCCCTACCCCATGCTCAGGTTTGAAACCAGGACCTAGACATGCTGGGCAAGGAAATCCCCAGCCTTTAGGTTTTCTTTAGACAGGAGCATGCTAGTTAGCTCAGGCAGGCCTTGAACTCTGTGTAGCCCAAGCTGATCTTAAACCTTACCATGCCCTTCCTCCACAGTCAGTGTGCTGAGAGTATAGGTATGTGCCAACAAGAAAGCCCACTGGGTTATTACTAATCATTCTATGCCAAAACATTCTATCTAATCGGGGTAATTAGTATCATTTTTTTTTATTGATGCCACGCTCCCTCTGCCCAGCACTATAGCCATCTTTTCCTTTGTATTCCAAGGTATTATTATCAGGGAAAGAGAGACTAAAGAAGCATAAGTAGCTTTGGATCACCTTGGCTTCCTAGAAGTGCCAAATATCACTTTCATAGTTCATTGGCCTGAACTAGTCACATGAGACCAATATACTCATCAAGGAAGCTGGGAAGCTTAGGGGAGCATGGGAAACATTTTACTGAACACCACTTGTCTGTACCACAGGGAGTAAGGAAGTAACATGTTCTTTCCATGTTGTCTCAGCATCCCTTTACTTTCACTATAACCTAAAAGTTAAAGTTTAAACAATAACACTCATATTCCACAAGCCCTAACAAATGAGAGGACTGTCATATTGTCTCCATCTGTTTATTTTTGTAACAGCTTGAATGGAGCTATAATTTACATAACATAAATTTCCCCTTTGGAAGAGAAGATTGAGTGGGTTTTAGTATATTCACAGAGTTGTAGAACCATTACTAATATATAGTATTAAATCAGTTTTATGGCCTCAAAATGCCCATACATACAAAATACGCTGAAGTATTTTGAGGAATTGCCTGACCATTTTCCACGGAGTTCTGTTGTTGGGAGGATGTCCTGATTGATATCTGCTCTGTCTAGTTGGTTTGCAGTGTGAATCCACCTCCTTAGGGTCTGCTGCTGAAAGTGGGGCACTGAACAGTCGTCGTCGTCGGATCGTCTGTTCCTTTCATTCTGGCAGCTGTTCCTGATGTGTTTGATGTTAGATGTTTGTAATTGTAGCTTCCTAAGAAATTGTTCCCTTCACTCTAAAAAGTCCTTCTTTCTCTGTGTTACTTTTTGTTCAGTGCTAGGGGTCAAACCAGGACCTTGTACATCCTGGACAGTGGCTCTACCACTGAGCTACACCCCATTCCTTTTTTAAAAAAATGTAAAATAGTTTGTATGATATCTACACCACTATTTTTGTTGCTTTGGTTACTGTTTGAATTATCATATTTTCTTTTAACATTTTATCCATAAGCCTGTCTGTGTCTTTGAACTTAATGTCTTTTCATTAAAGTTTATCATGTTTAAATCTTGGCTTCTCTAGAATCTAATGCAGTTTATGAGGTAGAGCTTTTGATTGTTTTTTTTTTTTCCTCTAGCAGACTACCCAATACAAACAGGAAGAAATGAATTCTTGGTTGATTTGAAACACCAATTCTACGGTATATATTTGGGTCTTTAGAGGGCTTATTCTATTATAACTTATGTAAATGGTTTAGTTATATATATAATAGCCTTATATTTTTATCAGTTTGTTTATTTCTTCAAAATTGTCTTCCTTTCCCAGAAATTGAAAATAGGTTTTATTTTCATACAGTATATTCTGATTACAATTTCTCTGCCTCGACTCCTTCCAGTTCCTCACTACCTCCCCTCCCATCTGGATCCACCCCCTTTCTGCCTTTCATTAGAAAGCAAACAAAAATCTAAGGGATAATGACAAAATATAATAAGAGAAAACAAAAACAAACACATTGAAATAGGACAAAACAAACAAACAGAAGAAAAACACTCCCCCACCTCCACCTTCCACCCCCCACTCCCCTCACCTACCCCACCTCACCACCTCTGCACACACCAAGGCACAAGAAACATTCAAGAGTCCCATTGAAAATGCAAAACTGGAAGCCATAATACATATGCAAAGCAGAAAGGTTATAAAGTAAATAAATAGATAAATGAATGAATGAATGAATAAATAAATAACTAAATAAATAAATAAAAGTAAAAAAAATAATCAAGACAACCCTGAGAAGACATTTTGAGACAAGGAACCTCCAAAGATGCTGTTGAATTTGTTTTTCTGTTGTCTATCTCCTGCTGGGCATGCTGTCTACCCTTAAGAGTAGCTTTTTTTCCCTCAATGAGACTCCCTTGGAGTCCACTTCTCGTTTCAGCTCTAGGACCCCATGTGGTACAGACCCCTACAGGCTCTGTGCATGCTGCCTCAGTCTATGAGTTCCTATGTGCATCTGTCCTGTGTTTTGAAGGCCTCTTTCCTTGGTGTCCTCCATCCTCTCTGGCTTTTGCCCGGGGTTCCTTGAGTCCTGAGAGGAGGGATGTGATGGAGACATCCATTTAGGGCTGAGTGTTTCAAGGTCTCACTCTCTGCATATCGCCTGGGTTTCTGGATTTGTTCACATCTGCTTGCAGGAAGAAGGCATTGTTCTATGAGTATAGCAGAAGGTCATTAGGAGTTGTTTTATCTCTATGTCTCTTTTGTTAAACAGCAGTATTTGTTTTCCCCTTAGGTCCCTGGGCTATCCAGTCTCAGGTTCTTGGTCACCGAAGCAGCACTGGGGATGGGTTCCATCTCATAGAGCAGGCCTTCAGTCAAATCAGATGTTGGCTGGTTACTCCTACAAGCTTTGTGCCACCATTGCACTGGCATGTCTTGCTGGCAGGGCCCTGTTGTAGACTGAAGGGTTTGTAGCTGGGTTGGTGCTCACATTCCTCCTCTGGTCGCCTGCAGAGTACCTTCTGGTACCCAAAACACTAGCCAGTAGGGGTGAAGGCTCTAGGTAGGCACCAGCTCAACTTTGTGTCCAGTGAGTTGTACTGGTGTTACTTTCAACAATAAGACCTTGGTGTCTGTGTATGGAGAGCAACCTATATAGCCTTTGCAATAGCCTGGGTTTATTAAGATCAATCCATGTGAGTCTATTTAATGGGTAATAGGGATTTATTAAAATATAAATTGAGGAAATGCACTCATAAATGCAGAAACAAGTGAACAGCTGAAGTTGTCCTCTGCTCTGACATGAAGTGAATCCACCTGGGAGTCCAGTCAGACCAGGAAGCAGGCAGCAGGGAGAAGGGGCAGGAAGCACTGCCTCCTTCAGGCCTTATAGCCCAAGGTCATGGGCAGAACAAATACCATTACATCTCTCTGTAGCTGGAGAGAAACTCTCTAGCTCCCACCAAGCCCGGGCAGTCCTGCAGCCCACTTATAAAATAAACACATAGACTCTTATATTATTTAAACTGTTTGGCCTAATGGCTCAGGCTTCTAGCTATCTAGTTCTTACATCTTAAATTAACCCATTTCTATAAATCTATACCTTGCCACATGGCTTGTGGCTTATCAGTATCTTACATGTTGGTACTCATGGCGGTGGCTGGCATTCTATAGCCTGCCATTTTATCTGAAAGATGATGTCCTTTGGTGTGTAGAAGCTTTTCAGTTTCGTGAGGTCCCATTTATTAGTTGTTGATCTTAATGCCTGTGCTATTGGTGTTCTTGTTAAGTGTGGAGGCCAAAATTACTCAGGGTTTGAGAATTAGAGCTTGCTTTACCCAGCAGGGCTGCATAAAGGGATGATTTGACCATGTACATGGTTACCAGGTGTTTGGAAGGGTCTACATCTGGCTGTGCAGTGTGCTTTGATCTAGCAAGGGGGAGGTCTTTTGCCCCTCCCCTTGGCATTGTTATAAAAAGCCTTTTTGAACAAACGGAAAAGGCTGTTGGGTATTGACCCAGGGCCTCCCAAAGCTATCCTGTGTTTCTGTCTTTCTCCTCTTCACTGTCTTTCTATCTAATATTTTCTTATTCTTCTCTCCTCCTCCTAAGAACCCTTGAAAAGGTGGGAGATGGCCTCCCACAGTTCATAAAGTCTTTTCCTGTGCTATTGAGTTCAAGGTTATTTGCTACTCCCTCTTCTATCAGAGTAAGTATCTGACCTTATGTTGAGGTCTTTGATCCATTTGGAGTTGAATTTTGACAAGGTTGATAAGTATGGATCTATTTGCATTCTTTTACATGCAGCCATCCAGTTTGACCAGCACCATTTATTGAAGATGCTGTCTTTTTTTTTATAATGTGTATTTATAGCTTCTTTATCAAAAATCAGGTGTCCATAGGAGTGCAGATTTATGTCTAGGTCTCCAATTTGATTCCATTTATTGATATACCTATTTTTGTACCAACACCATGCTGTTTTTATTACTATAGCTGTGTAGTACAATTTGAGATTGGGGATGGTGATTCCTCTAGCAGTTCTATTATTCAGGATTGATTTAGCTATCCTGTTTGTTTTTCTTTTTGTCTTATTTTGTTTCTATTTTTCCATATGAAGCTGAAAATTGTCCTTTCAATATCTGTGAAGAACTATGTTGAAATTTTGATTGGGATTGTATTGAGTCTGTAGATTTCTTATTGTAGGATGACCATTTTTACTATATTAATCTTACTGGTCCATGAGCATGGGAGATCTTTCCATCTCCTGGTATCTTCTTCAATTTCTTTCTTCAATGTCTTAAACTTTTTATCATGCAAGTCTCTCAATTGTTTGGCTAGAGTTACTCCAAGATGTTATGTATTTTTGAGGCTGTTGTGAAGGGTATTGTTTTCCTGATTTCTTTCTCAGTCCATTTGTCATTTGTATATAGGAAGGCTACTGATTTTTGTGAGTTAATTTTGTATCCAGTGACTTGGCTGAAAGTGTTTATCAGTAGGAGTTTCCTAGGGGAATTTTTATCAGCACATGTTTACCCTCATATCATCTGAAAATAGAGATAGTAATTTCTTCCTTTCTAATTTGTATCCCCTTGATCTCCCTCAGTTGTCTTATTGAGCTAGTTAAGATTTCAAGTACTATATTGAATAGGTTTGGAGAGAGTAGACACCCTGTCTTGTTCTTGACTTTACTGGAATTGCTTCGAGTTTCTTTCCATGTAAGTTGATGTTAGCTGTAGGCTTGCTGTAAACTGCCATTATTGTGTTGAGGTATGCCACTTACATCCCTGATTTCTACAGGACTTTTATCTTGAAGGGGTGTTGGATTTTTGTCAAAGGCCTTTTCTGCATCTAATGAGATGATCATGTGGTTTTTGTTTTTCAGTTTATATTCTGGATTACAATGGTTGATTTATGTATGTTGAACTATTCCTGCATCTCAGAGTGAAGCCTACTTGGTCAAGATGGATGATCTTTTTGATGTATTCCTGGACTTGGTTTGCAAGTATTTTATTGAGAATTTTTGCATTTATATTCATTAGGGAAACTGGTCTGTAATTCTCTTTCTTTGTTGGGTCTTTATGTAGTTCAGGTATCAGGGTCACTGTGGTCTCTTAAAATGAACAATGTTTCCTCTGTTTCTATTTTGTGGAAAAATTTGAGGAGTATTGGCATTAATTTTTCTTTGAAAGTTTGGTAGAATTCTTTGCTAAAACCATCTGGCTTTTGTTGTTGTTATTGTTATTGGACACTTTCAATGACTGCTTCCATTTCACTAGGAGTTATAGGTCTGTTAAAATTACCTGATCTTGATTTTACTTTTGTAGGGGATATATATCAAGAAATTATCCATTTCTTCCAGATGCTAGGGAAATTCCCAGGAATCCATAAGAATGACCCTAGCCTAGACTACTAGCAATGGTGGAGAGGGTGCCTGAACTGGCTTACTCTAGTAATCAGGTCAGTGAATATCCTGTCATCATAGAGCCTTTCTCCAGTAACTGATGGAAGCAGATGTAGAGATCCACAGCCAGGCACCAGGCTGAGCTCCAGGAGTCCAGTTGAGGAGAAAGAAGAAGGATTCTGTGAGCAAGGAGCATCAAGATCATGATGGGGGAACCTACAGAGACAACCAAACAAAACTAATGGGAATTCATGAAATTTAGATCAACGGCTGTGGAATCTGCATGCAACTGGACTAGGCCCTCTGCATAGCGAGACAGTTGTGTAGCATGATCTGCTTAGGGGCCCCCTGGCAGTAGGATCAGAGTCCATCCTGGTTCATGAGTAGGCCTTTTGGAGCCCATTTCTATGATGGGACACCTCGCACAGCCTTGGGGCAGGGAGAGGGACTTGACCTGCCTTTACTAAATGTACCTCCCCATGGGAGGCCTTACCTTCTTGTAGGAGGGAATGGGAGTGGGTTGGGAGGGGCAGGCTGGGCATCGGGAAAAGGGAAGAGGGAGATCTTTGGTATGTAAAATGAATAAAACATTATTTTCTTAATAAAAAAAGAGATTATCCATTTCTTTTAGATTTTCCAATGTGGTGGATTACAAGTTTCTAAAGTATGTCATTATGATTATGTCACCCTTCTCATCTATAATTTTGCTAGTATGCATCTTCTCTCTCTGCTGTTTAGTTAATTTAGTTAAGAGTTTGTCAATGCTATTGGTTTCCCAAAGCACCAATGTTGTATGATATTTTGTTTGTGTTCTGACAAATAAAGCTTGCCTAGAGATCAGAGGGCAGAGCTAGCTGATAGTTAACCATAGAGTCCAGGCAGTAGTGGCTCACACCTTTGATCCCAGCACTTGGGATCTCATGCCTTTGATCCCAGAACTTGGGAGGTACATGCCTTTAATCCTAGTACTAGGGAGGTTGGAGATAGGGATATAAAGTGGGTGGAGACAGAATTGTGCCCATTCAGTCTGAGGATTTGTACAGACAGGATCCCACCCTTTCAGTCTGAGATTTCATAGAGACTAATTAGGATCGTGCTTCATCTGGCACCCAATGTGGATGATAGAGTATTTTCTTTAATTTTGCCAAATACAAATAGACTAGATATAACTAGTTTTTTTGTTATATGTAATTTTACTATATTAAAGTTAAAACCTTCCTTTTTGATTAGACAGAAAGGGGAGATGCTGTGAGATGGTCTTTCTGTATTCTGTGAATATGTGTTGTTCTCATTGGTTGATAAATAATGGTTGATTTGGCCTATAGCCAGGCAGAATAAGGCTGAGTGGGAAAGCCAAACTGAGAATGATGGGAAGAAGGAAGGTGGAGTCAGCAGACACCAGCCAGCTACCCATGGAAGCAAGATGTATAGAAAATGAGGTAACAAGACATGAACCATGTGACAAAGCATAGATAAGAAATATGGGTTAATTTAAATGTAAGAGCTAACTAATAATAAGCCTGAGCCATCAGTCAAACATATATAATTAGTATAAGTCTCTGAGTGATTATTTGGAAATGGCTGCAGGATGGGGCAGGACAAAGAAAAGCCTCCATTACACACCAACTCTTTGTTTCACTGATTCTTTGCATGTTTTTGTTTGTTCCTACTTTATTTATTTCAGCCCTGAGTTTGGTTATTTCTTGCCATCTACTTCTTTTGAGTATGATTTCTCCTTTTTGTTCTAGAGCTTTCCAGTGTGTTGTTGTTACTAGTATGAGATCTTTCCAATTTTTTTTTAAATGTAGGCAGTTAGTGCTATGAACTTGCCTTTTAGAACCACCTTTATTTTGTTCCATAAGTTTGGGTATGTTGTGTATTCATTTACATTCAATTATAAATAATTTTAAGTTTCTTAATTTCTGTCCTTACCATTTTTCATTCAGTAGTGAGTTGTTCCATTTCCATAAGTTTGCAAGCTTTCTGTTGTTTCTGTTTTTGATATCCAGCTTTAATCTGTGGTGGTCAGCTAAGATGCAGGTTGTTATTTCAATTTTATTGTATCTGTTAAGACTTTCTTTATATCCCAGTATGTGGTCAGTTTTGGAGAAAGTTCCATGAACTGCTAAGAAGGTATATTCTTTTGTGTTTGAGTGAAATGTTCTGTAGATATCTGTTAGGTTCTGTGGGATGTTCTGTATGTTAAATGTGTTGCTCTGATTGGTTAATAAATAAAACACTGATTGGCCAGTAGCCAGGCAGACAGTATAGGTGGGACAAGGAGAGAGGAGAATTCTGGGAAGTGGAAGGCTGAGTCAGAGAGACGCTGCTAGCTGCCGCCATGACAAGCAGCATGTAAAAGATACTGGTAAGCCACAAGCCATGTGGCAACTTATAGATTAATAGAAATGGTTAATTTAAGATATAAGAACTAGATAACAAGAAACCTGCCATGGCCATACAGTTTATAAGCAATATAAGTCTCTGTGTGTTTACTCAGTTGGGTCTGAGCGGCTGTGGGACTGGTAGGTGACAGAAATTTGTCCTGACTGTCGGCCAAGCAGAACTGGAAAACTCTTGCTACAGTTAGGTCCATCTGGTTTATGATATTATTTAGCTCCAGCATTTCTCTGTTTAGTTTTTGTCTGGATGACCTGTCTATTGGCAAGAATAATGAATTCATCCACTATCACTGTGTGATGGTCAATATGTGATTTAAACTGTAGTGATGTTTCTTTTACAAACTTGGATGCCCTTGTGTTTGGTTCATAGATGTTAAGAATTGTAATGTTCTTTTGGTGGATTTTTCCTTGATGAGTGTGTAGTGTCTTTCCCTATCTCTTCCAATTAATTTTGTTTTTTGAAGTCTATTTTGTTGGATATTAAAATGGCTACTTATATCTTAGGTCCATTTGCCTGGAATGTCTTTTCCATTCTTTTATCCAGAGGTGGCGTCTATCGTTGATGATAAGGTGTATTTCTTGGATGCATCAGAAGGATGGATTCTTGTCTTAATTAGGTTTTCTATTGCTGTGAAGAGACACCATGACTATGGCAACTGTTTTTTCTTCTTTTATTTATTTTTTAAATTACACTCATGATATTAATCACATTTGTGGTATTCATAGATTACATTCGCAGTATTCATTCAAATAAATATATATATTTAATTTTAAATGTCGAATGTAATTTCTTAAAGGGGGTAGGAGGTCTTAATTACAGGCTTACAGCACAATGGGAGGACCCGGGAGGGCAGAAGTTCACTACTGATGTTTTACAATCTTGCATCTAAGCTGTTAATGCCCATTATTCAGGATACACAGACAAGGAACTTCCCTTAAGCATTCATGAGGGTGGAACCTGGCAGGGAATTAGCATTGGGAGGATATCAAGGTCAAGGTCAGCAAGCAAGTCAACAGTTACCCAAAATTGGGGCCAGGGCCCTGCAGCTCCCCCTTTTATTAAAAAATGAGCTTCTGACTTGGGTTGCGTGGGACATCAGCAGGTCACCTTACCCATCATGGAGACACTTACCCATGCCACACAGGTGCTCTGTTTTAGGTTAGTGAGTGCCCCCCAGGAATTACCTGTCTCTGAATACTCATTATCATACGGGTTCAATCATGTGTGAGCTGCATGGTTAATTGCTGCCAAAGATCTCAAAGTGGCACTGGGCTTGCAATCTGTGTGTTCGGTAAAGAAAAGACCAACAGAGGTCCTATCTCACCCATAGCCAGTAGGCTAAAGGCAACCAAGCCATTCTCTTCCTTATCGAGCCATACTGTACATTGGAGTCCTTGTAAGATAGCATCCCAAAAGCAACTGGAACTTGAGTTTATAAATTTATAATTTTCAAAGCCAATCGAGATGTATATAACTACTGAATTAAATTTATCATGCCCAATAGAATGAAAGATTAACTAACTGTAGTAGCTACTTTTGTTGCCAGGGTCTCCACTGTGCTAGCTGTAGTAAGCAATTATGAAATGGTAATCCCAGAAACAGTAGCAGCAGTGTGCGCCATTGTTATAAAAGCAACAGCGGCAGCAGCAATGTCAAATTCTCTTCTGGATTGTGTGGACATCCACTGGCATGGATACAACTCCAGGAACACGAACCAAGGCCCAGTTTTCTTGATCCGAGCATGACTTTGGCTGGCAGCTCTTCTGCAGAATCTAATCTCATGGCTACAGTTCCTAGGCTTACATTAACGTTTGCCAAAGCTGGCCATATTGGGCTCTCAATCTCCATTGGCATCAGAAGGGTAGATTTTTTCATGATGACCCATTAGGTCTTTGTCATGTTGGGCTTCAGCAGCAGCCACAGGGCATGTTCAGTGCTCAGGAATCCAAAGAGGAACCTCATTGTCCTGAGGAAAGACACAAACCAAACTCCAGGGCCACACCAACACTAGATTGGGTCTCCTCCACGTGCTAGTAGAAAGATCCTTCCATCGCTCCAGAGGGTGATTTACAACAGGAGCCCTCCAGTGCTTATCTGCATCGGATCCTCCAGCAGAATCCACCGATAAACTTCAGCAGAATCCACCGATAAAAAAATTTAAAATATATAAAACAAGGGAAAGAATAGAATGTGGAGAGGAATGATGAGTTCCTAGTTCTCCCTTTTTTTTAACTTTAGTAAAATGTTTGTTTAATATTTCAAATTTTTCTATTTTTTTTTTATTGTTTAAAATGTATGTATTTATTTATTTTTCTATTATCATCTTGATAGAGTATGTATTCTTATCTTAATAGTGAGATGTTTCATTGAGGCTTGCTCAGTAATTGAGTAAAACCAAAATTTATTATAAGCCACAGTTGTCCTAGGGACTTCCATGATATATATATAGCCTCCATGGTTCTGTGGGTTGTAGTCTGATTGTTCTTTATTTTATATCTAGAATCCACTTATGAGTGAGTACATACCATGACTGTCTTTCTGGGTTTGGGTTACCTCACTCAGGATGATTTTTTCTAGTTCCATCCATTTGCCTGCAAATTTCATGCTTTCATTGTTTTTCTCTGCTGAGTAGTACTCCATTGTGTATATGTACCACATTTTTTTCATCCATTCTTCCATTGACGGGCATCTAGGTTGTTTCCAGGTTCTGGTATTACAAATAGTGCTGCTATGAACATAGCTGAGCATGTATCTTTATGGTATGAATCAGCATTCCTTGGGTATATCCCCGAGTGAGATGGCTGGGTTGTGAGGTAGTTCGATTCCTAATTTTCTGAGAAACCGCCATACTGATTTCCACAGTGGTTGTACGAGTTTACATTCCCACCAACAGTGGAGGAGTGTTCCCTTTGCTCTACATCCTCTCCAACATTGGTTGTCATTGGTGTTTTTTGATTGTAGCCATTCTGACTGGTGTAAGGTGGTATCTCAGAGTCGTTTTGATCTGCATTTCTCTGATGATTAAGGATGTTGAGCATTTCTTTAAATGTCTTTCAGCCATTTGCAATTCTTGTTTTGTAAATTCTCTGTTTAGTTCTTTAGCCCATTTTTTAATTGGACTGTTTAGTATTTTGATGTCTAGTTTCTTGAGTTCTTTATATACTGTGGAGATCAATCCTCTGTCAGATGTGGGGTTGGTGAAGATCTTTTCCCATTCTGTTGGCTGTCTTTTTGTCTTATTGACTGTGTCTTTTGCCCTGCAAAAGCTTCTCAATTTCAAGAGGTCCCATTTATTAATTGTTGTGCTCAGGGTCTGTGTTGTTGGTGTTATATTTAGGAAAGGGTCTCTGGTATGGCAACTCTTATAAAGGAAAATATTTAATTGTGTGGCTCACTTACAGTTCAGAGGATCAGTCCATTAATGTCATGGTGGGAAGCAAGGCAGCATACAGGCAGACATGGGCTAGAGAGGTAGCTGAGAGTTCTTACTTCTTTTCTCACAGGCAACAGGAAGAGAACTGAGACACTGGGTGGTATCTTGAGCATATCTGAGACCTCAAAGCCGGACTCCACATTGTCATGCTTCCTCCAACAAGGCTATACTTACTCCAACAAAGCCACACTTTCTAATAGTGCTGCTCCCTTTGGGAGCCATTTTTCTTTCAAACTACCATAATTCTGTTTTCACATTCATTCTGTCCATCTGTGTCTCTTTATTGGAGTATTGAGACCATTGATATTGAGAGTTATCAATGAGCAATGTTTGTTGATTCCTGTTATTTTGTTGTTGTAGTGTGTCCCCTCACCCTGATTTTTCTGGCCTGGGATTATTTATTCCTGTGTTTTCTTCTGTATGGTTAACCTCTTCAGGTTGAAGTTTCTTTCTAGCACCTTCTGTATGGCTCGATATGTGCATATATACTGCTTAAATTTGGCTTTATTATAGAATGTCTTTCTTTCTGTATCTATGGTGATTGAAAGTTTTGCCAGATATCGTATTTTTGGCTGGCATCTATGGTCTCTTAAATTTTGTAGAACATCTGTACAGGCCCTTCTGGCTTTTAGAGTCTTCATTGAGAAATCAGATGCTATTCTAATAGAACTGCTTGTGTATGTGACTTGATCTTTTCACCTTGAAACTCTCAATATTCTTTGTTCTGCATGTTCAGTGTTTTATTATATGCGAGGGGACTTTATTTTCTGGTCCAACCTATATGATGTTCTATATGCTACATCTTTTTCATTAGGTTAGGAAAATTTTCTTCAATGATTTTGTTGAAAACATTTTCTGTGGGTTCGACCTAGGTTTCTTCTCCTCTCTTTATTTTAGCTTTTGTCTTTTCATAGTGTCCTAGATTTCCTGAATGTTTTGTGTCTAGAATTTTTTAGAGTTAACATTTTCTTTGACCAAGGTACCCATTTCTTCTGTCTTTTCTTCAATGCCTGAGATACTCTCTTCCATCTCTTGTATTCTGTTGGTGAGGCTTGACTTTGGACTTCTTGTTCAAATTCCTAAATTTTTCATTTCTATATTTCTCTCAGTTTGGGTTTTTATTTATCCTATTTCCATTTTTAGGTCTTGAACTGTTGTATTCATTTCCTCCCACTGTTTGTGTTCTCATAACTGGATTTATTTGTTTCCTTGTCTTGGGCTTCAGCTGTGTTGCATTTCCCGGGCCTACTGCAGAAGAATTGCTGGGCTCTCCTGGGCACAGAATGTCTTGGCTGTTACTGTTTCTTCACACTGGTGTCTAGGCATTTGGTTTGGGATGATTGTAATTCTAGATGCTGATATCGGGCAGATTTTTTTTTTTTTTTTTTTTTTTTTTTTTTTTTTTTTTTTTTTTTTTTTTTTTTGCTTTCTGGAGTCATTGGTGGCTTCGAAACAAGATCCCCTCTCCTCCCATCTATAACTGCGCCCCCCCCCCCCCCAGATTTAAAAACGATATACTTTAATGAACTGGCAAATCAATGTGTCACTGACTTTTGTAAGCTATTTAACAGCACTGTGCAAAGCCCTGATTTATAGTTAAGTTGGAGAAAAGTATGGGTAGCCTGACTGGTGTCAGATGTGGTAGGCAGACCAGTCCTGTGAGACTGAGTCCTTCAATTTATAGAGTGTCAGGTTAGCTCTGGGTGCATGGTGCCAGAACTGAATAGAATTGTAGAGCACCTAGAGTTGGAGAGTTTGTTGCTATGGAAAAACCTCCCACACAATTGGTATCAGGAGTGTTTTGTGGGTAAAGGGAAACAGAGCTTATCTTCCTTAATTTATTTCTATTCCTCTTTCATAATCCCAGTTTTTTCTTTGGTATTATTTGGGATAACTGTTATTTTAGTGTCTGAAAGACCTTAGAAGCCAGCCAGGAATCCTATTTACATTTTTGAGAGCAATATACAGGCCGACTCCTGGGTGCTGCAAATACAGTGGTGAGCCAGCCCAAAACTGCTCTGTGCTCCCACAAGAGTGTGTGCTGTGGTACATATATGGACAGATCTTCCTCTTATTCCCAACTCAGCAATTCTGTGTTTTCTGAGATGTTTGACATGTTCCTCCTTAAGCTATGTCTTGGTTTATGTTTTTCACACACCAGGGCTTGAGACAAGGTTTTGAAGGCCAGTTGGTTTATTTGGAGACAGAGTAGGCAGGAGAGGGAGTGGGAAAGAAGCAGGGAAGGAAGCCAGCAACAATGTGTTAATGATCACACTTCACCAGGTGGACAAATTGAGCTCCTTCCTGTTTGGCACCTCAGGAGATGTTCTACAGAAACTCTCTGTGACACAGCCCACTGAGAGACAAGAAAAGTGAGGAGTTCCTGTCCCTTCCTTAGTGGGGGTTGTTTCTGAGAATATCAACTCCATGACACTTCTGGTCTGCTCTTCTTGTGACCACCTGTGCTCCTATAAGCAGAGAGGAACATGAGCACAGGAAGGAAAGAAGCACAGGATGCTAAGAGCTGCCCTGTGATAACGCTGAGCCATTCCCAGGGCATTCAGTTAAACCACTGGTGCTTCAGACACCATCCATCTGCAAGGAAGAACACTTACATAGAGTAGCAACAGAGGAGAAAACAGGAGAGGAATTGGCATGGAAAGCCTGTGTAGTTCACAGATCACAACAGTATTTGATCACTTATAGGTAGAAGTTTCTGTCCTGCAAGCCCAAACTTCTGCCTACAAATGGTGCTCAAATGTCCTGCACCAACATCCACATAAAACCTGAGAGAGCTTGGGAAAGGGTTCTAGACACACAGAACTAGAGCCAGGCACAGCTTTCTAGTCTCTCATGCTGGCCACAATGTTGAGAAGCATCTCCCAGCTATGGTCTGCAGACTTGAGCCACCAGCCTGAGCCCTCCTGACAGCGCACCATGAGCTAAGTCACTTAGCAGGTTCCAGCAGTCTCCCACGTGGGTGGTGATACAGAGAGGCATCTCCTGGCAGCTGCCTGTGGGAAGAGCCAGCCGCCATGCACTACCACCATACACTAAGTAAGCTACACTGGCGGTGGCTGACATAGCAGTTTAAGATTTGTTTCATGGGATCAAAAAACAATGTAGATTTTCAGTAAAAACAGATCCAGACAAAAACCCTCTGAATGGGTTACAGTGTGTTTAAAACTATACATAGGCTTGGGAGCGAGAAGGGAAGGGGTATGTACAGTCATAGATTACCTTCAAAAGTTTATATATGTTTAAGGTATTGTGTTAATGCAGCTCATTTAAAAATGTAATACATTAAAAAAACAAAAAAGAAAAATGTAATACATAATTAAGAAATACAGATTAATAAATAGTCATCTATAATAATCAAACTTAGTCACATTAGATATGTTTTCAAGGTCATACAAAGATAGATATATTTAGATAGATAGATGGTTCAAACACTTCAAAGACCTACAGAATATGTCATTTAATATGTTTAATAACTTAAGGCTTTTTATGACAGTGAGACATATTTACTCCTGACAGCATCAGTTTACTTCAGAGGAGATGATGGGCATCAAAGAAAATTCGTATGGTGTTTGCTTTCCTTGTGGCAATAGTTAGCCACTGGGCAAGAAACTGCTCTTGCTTCAATTGCTGACAGTATACTGTCCAAACTGAACCAGTAGGATACAAAACAGCAATTGCCAAACTTTGCCAAGATAAGATAGAAATTTCCTGTTTCTCAGAAATGTCTGTCAGATATACTAGGCCTGTAGGCCAAAGTTGGATGCTCCAATGTTACAGAAGAACCTAGAGTGACTGTCCAGGCAGCCAGATGTTCCTGTCACTAGGTAACATTTCACCCTTCTAGGGTCTTTGACAGAACTGAAGACTAAATAGTCATCATAAGTTTTCCTTAGTTATGATAAAAGGTAAATTAAGTATAAAACTTTAGAGTCACAAAGATAAGATAAATTATCTAAATTTGCCAAATACAAATGGATTGAATATTGTAACTGTAATTCTTACTTAATAATTATAATTTTACTATGTTAAAGTTAAAACTTTCCTTTTTAATTAGACAAAAAGTGGGAAATGTGGAATATTCCTTTACACTGTGTGAATATATGTTGCTATGATTGATTTAATAACTGGCTAGTAGTTGGACAGGATAAGGTTAGGAGAAGAGCCAAACAGAGAATGCTGGGAAGAAAAAGGAGGATGGAGTCAGAAGAGTATTGAGCAGTTGCTGAGAGAAGCAAGATGGACATGCTGTAATGAGAAAAGGTACTGGGCCACTAGACAAAGCATAGATAAGAAATATGAGTTAATTTAAATGTAAGAGTTAGATAGTAACAAGCCTGAGCTATTGGCCGAGCATTTATAATTCATATTAAGTCTCCATGTTGGTTGTTTGGGAGCAGCTGCCGGGACAGGAAAACTCCACTTACAAGCACAATCACAATCACAATCAAGACTGCACATCCCATTCTAAATTATGAGCAAATCAAGTGGAAAAATTATGCCTTTCTCCCTTTTCCCTTTTTCTTCTTTTATATTTTAGTCATTTACACTACAATGACTCAAAATGTGATTTCTTTTTAAGAACAGGATTTTCCAAAGAAAGTTGTAAAGTTCAATTTTTGCTCATTTTAATACTTTTGAAGGTGCAAAAGTGAAAACAGAGATGACAGTGAAAGCTATTTTCGATGGTAACATGAGAGGAGGCTAGACAACGAGCAGGAAACAGTGACGCATTCCTTTAAACCCACTCCTTCAGAGACTGAGGCATAGACCACTAGGTCAGCTTGGGAAACAAAGCTACATCCTATCTTAAAAGTGAAAACAAGGGAAAAAAGAAAGAAAAAAGAGAATGAGAAAGGGCAGTGGTAAGGTTGCTATCTACTCTCTGAGCCAGGGAGGATGCTTAGGTTGAATTCTGGTTTCCTCAGAGAAGCCATTGAGGCTCAAAATCTGGAAAGCTGGAGGTTTCAGGTGTGTTGTGCTTCTAGAGAGGCCAGCCAGCACCTGCTGTTTCCCTTGTCGCCTCCGCTGGAATTGATATTTTTAGTTTCATGTTTTTTCTTGTTAGTAACATACTGTTGTTAGGATGGCACATTTATTTTTAATGTGGGTTGATACTTTTTCTTCAAAAAAAAAGAGATGTGTCTATAGGAGGTGAATAATTTTCTATGTCAATCATTTATAAGCAAAATAACTCTGGGAAAATAATTTATTCTAACCAAGCAAGGAATGAAGGGAAGACAGAATTGGTGAGGAAGCAAAACTCAGCATGACACCCCAGTCTCCCTCCCCCACCCTGCCTCCATTTTATTTCTGACCCCTCCCCTTCTCCAATGGGTTACTTATAAATTACAAAAAAAAAAAATGAATTCTTGATACCTTGTAAATGAAATAGTGTTGTCTAGTTCTGTATTTGTGAACCATTATAAACTTACAGTTAGGTTTTCTTTTCTTTTTCTTTCTTTCTTTCTTTTTTTTTTTTTTTTTTTTTTTTTTTTTTTTTTTTTTTTGAGACAGAGTTTCTCTGTGTAGCTTTGGAACCTATCCTGGAACTCCATCTGTAGACCAGGCTGGCCTCAAACTCATGGAGATCTGCCTGCCTCTGCCTTCCAAGCACTTGGATTAAAGGCATGTGCCACCACTGCCCAGCTACAGTTAGGTTTTCAGTTGGGACACAAATACAAATTTTTTGGGCTTCAACAGAGTTTTCTCTCCACCTACACTTTGAGTAGGGAGGCCTTCTTCATTCAGAGGTGAAGCTGTATACTTGCACAGTGTTTGTGGCTTTGTAAACTTGTCCAACAGTCTCATTTTCCTAAGCGAACTGGAAAATGGAGAGGTGAAATGACCCAAACCATAACATTGTTCTTGTTTCTAAGGTCAGAGCTACTCAGTGCTGCTCAGCCACAGCTCACATCTCAGTCTAAAACTGTCAAGGACTTCTGGGCAATGCAACAGGACAACTCAAGTCTTGGTTTTTGAGACCCAAATTAGAGGAGCCAAATGCCCCCAATTTGTAATCTGGGAGTCTGAATGTCCTGGGCTAGAGTTGCTGATGAGTGGCAGGGTGTTATGTCCTGAAGTGGGTGGGTGTCACCAAATGTTTTTGGAAGTTTCTGATCATTGTTGCATTTTCCACTATGATAAGACAGATAGACCTCTCCTCTAAACTTCAGCAAGGGAGAAAGGTTCTAAGGGAACCACTGAGGATGCTTAATCTGCCAACTTTATGTTAGAAAACAAAAATAAAACAGAAGAATGCTGAACAGTCTGTAGAAAGGAGCTGACAAAGTTCCCCTTTGGAGTAAGCTTTCTTGAGGTGGTGGTGGGGATCTGCATCTGTGATATAACATTTGGAACATAGAGGTCATAATGGATTTGGATGTGACACAGCCTAATGATAGGGAGAGGTGAGGCATGTGCCAGAGGACAGAACAAAAAAAAAAAAAAAAAATGAAAGCAAGTGAGAGAAACCAGACTGCCTTTGGAGTCAAATGCCTGTCTACCAGCAGCAGAGGTAAGGATGCAAACTTCTTTTTTCAGCAAAGAAGCAGGATGAATAACAACATGGAAAGATCAGTAGCTTTTCTAAATACTAGTAACAAATGTTCTAAGAAAGAAATCGGAAGACACTCCCATTCACAATATCCCTAAACAATTAAAATAGGAATAACCCTAACCACGGTGGTGAAAAACCTGTATTGCACTGATTCTTTGTCTCAGTCTCTGCTTTGGGGAAATGGGAAAAGGAAGCTAACAGGGTGGGCCTGGCTATTCGCCACACTCTTGTCCCCCTCTGTCAAGGTTCCAGGCTACAGAAGACTAGCTGCATTTTGTTCTAGACACATTGTTCACATTGGTCAGTCCGTTCTGCTGAACCCTCCAGAGACAGAACTTGCTCATTGGGTAGCATCAGAATACAACAATTCTGCTTTAAACACCCTCTGCTAATGGCTGTGAGAATATAAAGAGGGGTATAGGAGCCCACAAAGGTTTCCTAGTGAGATCTGAGCTTGCTTTACCCAGCAGGACTGCATTAAGGGATGGCTTGACCATGTGTGTGTTACCAGGTGATTGGAAGGGTTTGCACTTGGCTGTGCAATGGGGAGGTCTTTTGCCCCACCTGTTGCATGAATCTTAAAGGTCTTATTAATAAGAACAAACCTGAGGCCAGTGCTGCTCGAAATTTTTATCTTATATCCACCCACCCCTTGGCATTCCTATAAAAAGCCCTTTAGAAGATCTAGGAGGGGCGATAGATATTGGTCTGGGCCCTCCCTGTAGCTAGAGTTTTCCTGCCTTGCCCACAGTCAGGACAAATCTTTGTCACCCACCAGTCCCACAGCGCTCAGACCCAACCAAGTAAACACAGAGACTTATATTGCTTACAAACTGTATGGCCATGGCAGACTTCTTGCTAACTGTTCTTATATCTTAAATTAATCCATTTCCATAAATCTATACCTTGCCACGTGGCTCATGGCTTACCGGCATCTTTTCATGCTGCTTGTCAGGGTGGCGGTTGGCAGTGACTCCTTCTGCCTTCCTGTTCTTTTATTTCTCCTCTCTGTTAGTCCTGCCTATACTGCCTGCCTAGCCACAGGCCAATCAGTGTTTTATTTATTGACCAATCAGAGCAACTTGACATACAGACCATCCCACAGCACAGCCAACTGCAGACCATCTCAGACACCTGCACTCAGGCCCATGGTCCTAATTATCCTCTGTGGGGACCTGCTGGGTAAAGCCATGAGGAACCCAAGAACAGGCTCACACAGGACATACAGAACATCCCACAGCACCTCCCGAAGCTATCCAGTGTTTCTGTCTCTTTCTCTCTCCACTACATTTCTATCTAACATTTTTTATCCCTCTCTCCTCAAGAGTACCCTGGGAAAAATGGGAAAATGTGGGAGCTGGTCTCCCACAGAGGAAATTAAGGAAACATAGGGGAAAAAAAGGCTCACTCTCACCAGCTGAAAAGTCAAGATTGTCAGCACAATTAGCAACATGTTCTCTGAAGATTTCCTATGTGTGGACGATGTTATTCCTATGTAAAGATACTTAACATTAATAACATTAAAATAGCAATCAGTCATGCTAAGGCCCTAATGTGTGTGACATTTACTCCTTTTTCTGATATTTTCAAGGAATCTCACAAGACTTTTGTTTACAATAAAACACCCTTTCCTTTGAACCCAATGATCTAGGATATTCTTATCAGTAGTAATCCTATCCAACACGCCCCAAGAAGGACCCCATGGTCCCCTCCAGATAAACCACTTACACTGAAGTCCCTGGTCAGCTTGTAGAGGACCCTAAATGATGAGAAAGGAATTAAGTTCGAAGTGTTTGTGACAAGTGAGGCTCTCAGAAGTGAGGCCCTTCCATTCTCTCCACATCCATCCCTCCTCCACCTGGCTTGAGATCTTTGTATAAGCTTCTTGTCTCCCTCTCTCTCACCCTGGGCCAGCACACTTGCCAAGTCTCAGCTGCCTTCTTGCTGGCTGTGGTGGCATCTGTTTCAGATGGCCGATTTTCAGGCCCTCAGCAGTCCCACGACTGATGCAGCAAAGTGAATCTTGTGTTTTCTAGGCACTAAGATGACCTCAGTTGCTCAGGGCTCATCATCCTGATCGGATTTGTCTGCTGTCATGAAGATAGTGACTGAATGTCATTACTTTTCTTTTGGATTCTATTAAGAGTCTCTCTGTACATTTGCTTGTGGGTCTGTGTGCTCCCTGCTAAATAATGTGGTGAACAGTACAAAATGCTATTTTGCCATGGTGGGAAAATGCCAGTGGCTTTCCAGAGGGAGGCTCGTTCTCCCCTGGTCTGTCATCTTGAAGCTGCCCTCAGTGGTGGCACCAGAGAAGAGGCCCAGAAATGGACATTTTGATGACTTGTAAACTACTAGTTTGTAAAGCCTGCTTTCCATGTTCTTCTAGGTTCCCTCATCTGTACTGTTCTCCACATCATTTAAAACAACAACAACAACAACAACAAACTCTTATTGTGACTGTGTTGGTTTATAGAGTACGAACATGGATCTTTTCTTACTGGTACTCAGCATCTTGGCTGGACAGTCACAGGGCACCCAAGCCATGCTGATTATTAACTCAGCTCTGTCACCCCATTACAAAGTCATTTGAGATTTTGTTTGTGTTTGCTTTTGTGTTTTGAAATAGGCTCCCCTTATCTTATCAGTGATGACCTTGATCTCACTATTCACAGCATATAGGCCACAACTTCAATGCCTCGGTTTCCCAAGTGCTGTGACCACAGGTGTATACACTGTGCTTAGCTTCCTCACCATGAATTTTAAAAGGATATTCAAAGCTTCCACTTACTTATTTTTTTAAATTACCTTTATTTTGATGTGTGTGGGTGTTTTGCCTGCCTGTATGTCTATGCATCATGTGTACACAGTGCCCATGGAGGCCAAAAGAGAGCATCAGATCCCCTGGGACTGCAGTTACAGATAATTGTGGGCTGTCATGTGGGTACTGGGAATTGAACCAGGGTCCTCTAGAAGAGCATCTAAGTGCTTTTAATTGCTGAGCCATCTCTCCAGCCCCCAACCCTACCATTTATGATGTACCCCATAGGTGCAAGACTCCGCTACTCTGTTTACATACATTGCTTCATTTACGCCTCATGCCAACTGTCTAAGATAGGTAATTATCCCCTTGTCCTGCAGATCAGGAAACTGAAGCTAAAGATTTCAAAAGTAGCTGGAAAGTTACAGAGCTATGATTCAAACCTAGCCTTCAGCAGAGGTCATGGCCTTCTCCTTACCCACCAGCCCCCCTGCTAGGTCTTAGGCCCCTGACTTGCCTGTTGGGAGCCAGAAAAGTGAGACCTTTCCACCGGTGCCCAGGAAGCTGGTACCCTCTTCCACTTCTGCCACACTCCCCCTTCCAGGCATGGCCTGCTGTGAAGTGCAGTTCTTCATCAGAACTTCAGTCTGCTCCCAAGATCATCCCTATGGAATCTATTTGTGTAGTGTCATCTGTCACCTTCCCCGAAGTCACCCTTCTCTTCACTTCAGTATGTGTTCTAGAGCCAAGACACTCAGCTTGCTCTCTCAAAAGGGGAGGGCACCTTTTTAGGTCAGAACTAGATCACCAAGATGGCAAATTTGTGGCAAGTCTTAGATGACTTGTCCTCAGCATCCTGCTATGGTCCCCTTAACTAAGCAGGAAGTCTGGAGTTGTTTCTCTGGGACAGTTCTTAAGCTTTATCCACTCTCCATCACAGCCTGTGTGGGGAAATCTGCAGCAGCTCTTGATTTGGATGAGGAAATTCTTTATTGGGTGAGGATAGCTTGGCATAAACCTGTGAGCAGGTTTCCTGATGGTCCAGAGCCTACCTATGGCGATTTCTAAGCAAGAAGATCAGCATGGCAACAATTAGGCCAATCACAAATAAATCCCAGTATGGTCCGACGGTGTTGTCCAGTTTCAGCCATTTCCATCTCATGGTGAACTGCTGGCAAGAGGCATACAGTCAAAAAAAGAAAACAATCCCAGCACCTCACTGTAGTCAGAATCATTTCCCCTCACAAACCACCACTGCCACCCTATCCTCAAGCCATCCCCCAGCTCCCTTCCATCTTAGAAGATGTGATCTATTTCAGGGTAGAGCCCATACGCAGGCTGAATTACCACCATTAAAATAACCACAAAGATGTATAAAATTTAGCTTGACAAGGTGGCACTTGCCTGTAGTACCTGCACTGGGAAGGCTGAGGCAGAAGGATCTTAAATTTGAGGTCAATCTGGGTTACACAGTGACTTCCAGGTCAGCCTTGATGATATCATAAGGCCCTGTCTCAAAAAAAAATTAATTTCTACTCTTAAGAACTACAGTTCTCTGTGGCACCACTTGCTACCTGCCATCTGCTTACCAGTCTCAGATTCTGATGGCAAGAGCTGTGTTTTGAACAAATATATATAGCACATCCCTGCTCACTCTGAACATGGAGTGTGCGGAAAGAGTGTCTGCTGAATTAATTCACTGGTTGTACTACGTAGTGTCAACACATACTCAACAAGCAGAATTGCTGTGTGGTAAGTACAAGACTTTGCATTCTACTTACCAAAGAAAAGTTAACTAAAAAAAAAAAAAGACTCCTTGGTAAGCCTCATCACTTTGTCCCAGAGTGTCTTATTCAAAATCTATTTGAGACAAACTTACATTAAAAAACAGAATATCTCGGAGCAAATGCATAGTTTCCAGTTTACATAAGGGCAAAGAACACAGGAATGTGAGCATCTGGGCTTGTCTGAGCAGCCATGTCATACAATCTTCTGGCCAGGTGAATGTCCTAGAAAGGAAGCAGTCCATCCCCATCAGGTACAGATACTTGAGAACCAGAGACCATTGTTAGAAATGCCACAATTTATGTTTGGTAAGCAGAATGGGTCCACAAAATTGTCTACACCTTCATCATGCCAGAGCAGGAGAGGGAAGTTAAAAGTACGGGAGGAGCTCAACTTGCCACACTGGATGGTGGGATTTGGGGCTCACGTGGAAAGAATCAGCAGCAGCTCAATGAGCCGCCAGCAAGGCCATAGGGGGCTTGGTCTTCTTAACACTTCAGGGAACTTAATTCGCTAACAGTCTGAATAAGATTGAAAATGCAGTCCTCCCCACTGCCTCCAGTACGGAATTAGCCTTGACTTTAGTCATAGGAGATCGTAAGCAGAGTCAGGCCATTTAGACTCTTGAGCTAAAGAGACCATGAGAAAATAAACGTGCTGTTTTGGGGAAAGACATTTGTGATAGAAAACTAACATAGGCTTCAAAACCCTTTCTTCTTATTATCCTGGGTTAGTTAGCTCCTACTTGTGAGCAAAGAACTTTAGGTACTTGTGAGTACAGATCCCTGAAATAAAAGTGTAGTTAGCTACATAATAATAATGACATAATCTCCATAGTATGAATCATGGAATGTGATTATTTCTCTCCAGGTTTTTGACAGTCTTGAACTCTCTGTTCAAAACTAAGTTTAATAAGATGCTTAGCAGGGCTTCAATCATTCTTACAGAATGAATGGGTAGGCTATTTTATCTCTCAGGTTGGAATATGATTCCTGAATGATATGTTACCATATTCTTTTGGGGCTTTTTCCTCATTGAATTATGCCAAGGTTCTCAAAGAACATGTTCTAACTAAAATATCAGGTGTGCCACAGTACTGCTTAATGTGCTCATATGTTCAAAATGGCTTCTTATGGGCCCAAGAGGCAGACTTCTCCGACAAGGAAGCATGACACACAGGTTCTCCAGGCCCAAATATTTTAATATCATCAAAGATTTCCTATACTAAAATAGACCATGTGAATAGAAAGGTGGATGTTTGAGTAATTTATTTTCATTTTCTTATTATGACTGTATCTCTCTGAAATTAGGGGAAACTGATATTATAGAACTAAATAGGAAAAAAAAATCACCATAACCCTCCAGTGCAGAGGGTACTACTGATATTTTATACACATTCTTCCAGCAGATGATATGCTTTTCCCAGAGGGCATTGTAATCTCTTTGAAGATTATTTTGTTTTACCCCTGACCCAGAGCCAAGTCCACTACTTCATGATGTGAACAATCACCAGGTAAATATACAGATAAGTGAATGAAAACCAGGCCATAACATGGCATTCTAGAAGTAGGTATCTTTTAAACCTGGGAATATATTGAAAGAGTTGAGGGGGAGAAATATATTGCTTAGAATATATTTAGAAGGAAAATGGTATACGAAGTTGTTGTTATCAAGAACAGTTAAGTCAAAGAAGGCATTGAATTTAAAGAAAGAAGTCTAGGATTTATAATGCCAGTAAGGTATTTTCAGTTTGTGTGTTTGTCTATCTTCATTGCCCTTGAGGGATAGTAAAGGAGGTGGCAGTTTGAATGAGTTATACTTTATCCACAATAACATAGTAGTGGTAGATGAATTAAGTGTTCCTTAAGGTAATGCTAACACTTGTAACAAATAAACTCCCCAAATTCAGGGACATAATACTGAAATGTTTGTTTTTACCTTTAATCAACACTTTAACGTGGATGTTCCTAGGTGGTGGAGGATTTTCTTCACTGGTAATTAAGGGACTCTTTCCATTAAGTGGTTTTGCATTTCCCCAGAGCCTCTACTTTCTGTTGTGTTCCATCCACAAAGTGCAAAGTGACTGGGAAGAAGTTCCATTTGCCTACAGACTGCCTTAGCACAAATGGCACCTTTCGCTTAAGCTGTTGAGGAGGGGCGGGGATACATGGATGCAAAGGATGTTGGGAAATGTAGTCCAACAAGACAGGCATTCCTCTATAATTGTTCTAAAGACCAGAGATTATAATCTCTAGTGGGCAGAGGTAATTCTGGTAGAAACATAATGGGAGAACATCAGAATTGAAGGCACCACGTGGCCTTTGCAACAGACCAACGCGATAAAAAATTCAGACCTGATCCAGAGTCAGTCGAGACAGTTGAAATAGCCAGTAGGAATGGACAGCAGGCTTTGTTCATGGTTAAGCTTCTGAAATAATTTAAAAATATAAACTGCAAGAGTCTCATGGTAATTTGTCAACTGAATGCTTTTAAGTTCCTGTCCTCAGTTAATTTTACCATCCTTCCAGCAAAACAGCCGCCATCTTCATCAGGTGAACTGAGTCTGCTTGCAGATGGTCCTTGTATCTGGGCTTGGAGTTTTGATACTCCCTCACAGCAGGAGGAGTTGGGGAGGGTCACTGGGCCCTCAATTCGGTACCCAGCTGCTCCTCACAGCCTTTTGTAAGTCTGTCCTATTTGCACGTGGCCACAGGGAGGCGCTAGAGTATACAGGCTTGGGAAGCTCAGGGGAGGAGGTCCATCTTTTCAGCTATGGTGAAGCCAACGTCCATGCTGGATAAAAACTTGCCAACGTGGCTGCTTTGGGGTCACCCACTGTCCTGTCAGTAACTCCTGACTCATGTTCTGTAAGTAGAGCCCTCCCCCCGCCCTATTAGTTCCCCAGGGTGAACTTTGGAGGAACCCCCGTTCCTCTGTTCACATCTCTGGCAGAGAAGGAATTTGGGAAACGAGGTGTTGTTCTATGTTCCTACAGCGATGCAGTCTGTCCTGACCCCGAGTTTGGATCAAGCAGATCAAGCAGCCCACTGAGGTGCTTCTCAGTGAGGCTGTGAGGATAAGTCGTCTGCGTTACCTTAGGTCCAGCGCATGTTCCCAAAGACAAAAGAGCGCACCAGAGGTTCCTATTTTTACAGCGACTCCACAATAGTTGATGGATACCTCACTTCCATTCCTTGAATTCAAGGTTTTACCAAACATGACTCCTTCAACCTTCTTACATTCTCAGAGGCTCTCTGAAAGTGACATTACACTCATTTTTCCTCACTGGTTCGCATGAAGGTTTAGGGCAACAAGAACTGGGAAGTGCCTCACTGAAGAAATGGACAGTATGTGATGATAAACACTAGAAATGTCATGCTCCTAATACCTTTGTAATAAGTTTGGGGCCTGAACTTGCTGGGATGCTTATTTTTTGAAAATTAGAGTCACTTTATTAATTTGTCTGAGATGACAAAATTAATAAAGTTTGCCCTAAACACTTGATTATTTTTTTAATTGCTAAATGAAGAGATCAGTAAGGACAAAACGGAGTGATCTCTCATCAGCTAAATCTAAAGGAGATCGAGCAAAGCTCCTGGTTTCTTTCTTTTTTTCTCTTTTTGGTTTTTATTTGGTCCCCCCCCCCCCCCCCGGTTTTTAATGTAGATGCTTTCTGTCAAAACAACAACCAGAGGAACAAACAAAAATTCGTAATACCTCCAGTGAGGAAAGTTGATCAGTGTGATCACAGTGAGCGACCTGTGAGTTAAGAGGAAACCTGGCAGGAAAGACTAGAAAAGGGGTCAGAGAGAAGAGCCGGTGGCTGTATTTCTAGTGTGGAACGGATGTCCCAACAGAAGAGAGTGAGCAGCAAAGAGGTTCACTTCGGGGAGGGGTCTGGGGGGAACCAAAGCCTCTGGGTGACAGCCCAAAGCTGGGCCCTGGACAGTGTGTTGTTCTTTTCTGCCATCTTGGCCTCCTGTCGTGAGAGGATGCTCCATTCTGCCTCTGGGGACACAGGAGAAAATGGTCTCACTGTGGTGAGGAGGTGGCTGTTAAAAGAGAGTCGTGTTTTGAGTCCCCCTGGGTAGGAGAGCTAACTTAGGTGGGGTCATGGCTTTTCTTGGGTTTTGGTGTTTTATATGAGGAATTATGAATAAAAGCCAGAATCTGATTGAAACTTTAGCAGCTGTTCAAATTCCCTTCTGATCTAAATGACGTCATTCCACATGCTGTTTATTTATTTATTTATTTATTTATTTTTTTTGTTTTTTCGAGACAGGGTTTCTCTGTGTAGCTTTGCACCTTTCCTGGAACTCACTTCGGAGACCAGGCTGGCCTCGAACTCACAGAGATTCGCCTGCTTGGCTCTGCCTCCTGAGTGCTGGGATTAAAGGCATGTGCCACCACCGCCCAGCTTTCCACATGCTGTTTAACTCCAAGGCCCTTTCACACAGGCTTGTTCATTTCCTTCTCTAAACTGGGGGGTTGGCCAGGCATCATTAGTTCTGTTTCACTGACATGGATGGCAGCGGGAAGTGGAAGATCAATGAATGACATCCAGAGAAATCCCCAACTGAACCACTTGCTCCTGTGCATTTTACAAACAGGTAGCTCACGTCTGCTAGGAATGGGAAACTGGGCTGGATTTGGAGTTGGCCGGATTTGGGAGGCTGATGAGAAATGATCAGGCAAAGGCAGGCTGCAGGGAGCTCAAGACAGAGGGGTCTGCATCACTCGGCAGTCAGGCCTAAGAAGCCTTTGGCTGTAGACAGCACTGGCTGGCCAATTCTCAGGAAACTCCCCACCAGTGACTCTAAATCGCTAGTCCTACTGGACTGAAGAAGAAAACACAGACAGCCAGTAGTGTTTCACTCTAGAAATATTTAGGAATATAAACACTGTGGAGAGAAACATGCTTTGTTACTAAGAATGACTCTTGTCAGTCCCATTTTTTTTTTCCTGAAAATGTTTGGGATCAGACATGCTTTGCATAAAATTCTGGATCCACCACTAAAGAAATTCTGCAAACTTGGCCAAATGACTTTATATCCGAAGTGTAGATTCCTGATGCACACAAGGGCAGAGTGCTTACCTCAATATTTCAGTCTGTCTATCACGCCTAACCAAAACTGGTTAATATTGGCATTTAGCATACCTGCCTCCTCCTTTCAGACTTCTAACACATCTCTGCCGGATTGTGCCCTAAAGGGTTTCCCCCACTAGCGTTTGTACTGTTAATGAATATGCCTTCAGCCAGATGTGGTCTCTATAGTCTCTTTGTTCTCTTTAGAGTGCCCAGTATGGTCTTATGGAGATAATGGCTTTCTGAGATGTTTCTGGATTAATGAATGCCACCTTAATCTATAGATTGGGCCTCACTCCACCTTGCTGTTGTGACTGACAGTTTAGGAGTCAGTGAAAAAGTGGAGAGGATGTATGAATTAGAATTGGTCCAAATTAGATTTCTTCCACTCACTAATTATGTACTTGGTATAAATGAAGATATGAAGGTAAAAGGGTAGTTATATATGTTAGCATGAGGCAGAAGGACTCTTTTCTTTCTTCTACATTGATGACATCAATAAAATTCCAAACATTTGTAAATTTTCTCTTCTCGAACAGCTGTCGTTACTAGCTTTGAACCAATGCAGTTACCTTCGCGATACCCAAGCGATGTTCATACATGTAGGCCAGATTGAACATGGCTTGTGCACTGTGATGCTTGTCTGCTGCGATGCTGTAGTGTGTGGCTGCCGTTTCATAGTCTTTCTTAGTCCCATAACCATAGTAATGGTAATCTCCAATTTTCACTCTTGCGAAAGCATTCCCTGAGAGAAATAGGAGAGAGAGAATAGTAACCCAAGTGACTCATGTATAGTCCTCAGTAAATCAACCTAATAAGCTGTAAAAACACCGAATACATACACTTATATACGTGTATACAATGAATATTCAAAATCTCACAGCTAAGATTCCATATGATATGAAACACAAGACACAACACTCAATGCTAGTAGTCTTTATTGCAGGATACTATTCATGATTATAATGTTTTGAAAGAAATGATAAAGTACACACAAATTTGTATTTAGAGACAGGACAACAACTCCTGGAAAACTGAATCCTATCTTTCCTGCCCTTAGAATTCCTTTCTAAAACTTCACTCTCATGTGATAGTGGCCCCATAAGGGCAATGCAAGAACTCCAAGGCTCTTAATTACTAAAACTGTTCTGGAGCCTAGTCTGGCACTTGATAAATATTTATGGAATGATCATGCTAGGATATTTTTAGAAAATGCCTTCCCAAGAGGTAATTTAGGATATTACTTTCTAATAAACATGGATATGTAGATATATCAAGGAGGGAGGAAATCACATTACTTTTAAAGATTTGTGGCATCATTCTTTTGAAGGCCACTTAGAAATGGCTTTTAAGTGTGTGTATGTATCTCAGGAGATGGCCATGCTTCTGTTCCCTAAAAGAATGTCGGTTGAAAGGATGAGGGAAAATTCATGTTGGATATTTGCCTCAGCTGTGGCCAACGTTTCACAAGATCCAGGCTTTCTTGGAAAATGGAAACCATATGTATTAGGGTCTGAGGCATGTCTTGAGATATAGGACTTCTTCAAAAATTCTTTCTCAATTTGGCCCAGTGCAGTGGATTTTTTTTTTTAAGTTATACCTTTGGGTAACAAGATTCCTCTAAACTTCTAGTGTCTCCTTTAAAGCACAGATACTTCACAGATATGTGACACCACGAGCATCTTTGTTTCTGTTTGAGCAGAGGTAACACTTGAAAAGTCTTAAGCTGATGAAGACACTAGGTTTCAGATTTTGCTTCCTACATAATTAACACAAAATGTATAGGCAAGTGGGAGCAAGGGCTGACGGGGATGGCACCCCAGCAAGGGTAATTATAGAGGCCAGGAGAGACATAATGCGTCAAAGAGAAACCCACTCCATCTCTAATTTTGTTCAAAGCTGTCATACTGACCACAAGGTTCCTTCTTGGCCATAGTCACAAAGGGATGGGACACTTGTGTATTCTTAAGCTTTTCAGTTAAGAGCATGATCCCCCAAGTCCCTGAGACTGGAGGACAGTGAACAAGCCTGTCTTCAGAGCAACAGTACCCTAACGAGTGCCTGTGGCAATTCTGACAGGCTGCGGGATAGATTTATTGACTAGAGAGAGATTTCTACTGCAATTCCACAGATGCAAGGTAGTTCTGAGCCCTGATGTCTCAGTACCCTCTTCATATGAAGCAGCTGCTAAAAGAAGCATTAGTGACTAATTGAAAGTTTTCATTATTAGATTTCCTACCTTTTGTGAGCCAGTCAGCAGCCATAACTTTGAGATGGGTATGTCTGACCTTTTTAACACGATGATTTTGAGCAACCTGGCAAGCTCTGTGTGTGTGTGTGTGTGTGTGTGTGTGTGTGTGTGTGTGTGTGTGTGTGTGTGTGTATTCTATTTAATATTAATGTCTCTTCATTTTCAGCTTCCCTTTTCTTTGGTCCAATTTCCACACCATTTCCTGGCTTGAAATAAACGTGTATTTGTTGCAACTGAGCTGATTTGCCATGGCTGAGAGATTGCTGGCATTGTTTTCTCACTCCAAATAAGGTCTTTATTGCATTTTACAAAACATAGAATTTCTCACTAAAATCGCATTGACGACTTGCTGCTGTCTAACCAGCTCAGCTGGGTCTGTGAAGGCACCACTGTGGGTTTTTCCCCTCTGCTTCATATTAGCATCAGCTGAGAATCATTTTTTATCCTATTACTTCCTGTTAAAAGGGATGATTCAGCCTTAACAGGAGATGATTTCAGGAAAACCTAATTGGAAATAAAATTGCTCTCTTATTGCTAGAGTTCCTCACACGTCCAAATGCCAACCGTGACAGCTGTGCAACATCTCTCTGGTTTTAATACTAAAATTTTAGGGGGGGAAATGAGGAGGGACACGATGATTCAAATGCCACCTGACAGTACTGTTCCGAGCAATGATGGTGTGCATTCCTTACCACATGTGAAACCAATGAGTAGGAAAACCTTGAGGATGCCGAGAAAGGATCTTCCCACTTTTTTTTTTTTTTAATTTCAATGTATTGACGGTGAGAGTAAAGCTCTAAAATGTGTTGTCAACATCAGCATCTCGTTTTAGAAGAGAAAAGTCAAACGTAGTTGGCACATAATTAATTTTGCCTACAGACTCATAGAGACACAGGTCACAGCTCAGGTTAGCTCAGTAAACAACTCAGCAAATGAATGACTAAAGCCAAATGAAGAAAATTGTTTTCTTGAGTAAAATTACCATGTTTCAAACAACAGTTCTGGTACCATGGAGACAGAGACAAACTCCTAGGGCTTGCTAAACTAAGGGACTTTGAGACTGATGAAGAAAATGAATTCTCAGAAATGACCTCTAACAGCAGTATAATTTGAAGTGCTCTCGGCTTGACACCCTGGTACCTCCCTGCCTCTGTGCCCAACAACACAGCTGAAGCATAGCAGATGAATAGCCATGGCTATGGTCCAGCTATGTGCCTAGTTTGATCTGTTTTATACCTTGAATGGCGGCTCGGTTCCATAGCAGAAGTGCCATTGGATACATCTTCTCTTTTCCCAGAATTTTAGCCTTCTCTAAAAGGAAAAAGAAAAAAAAATAGAACTATTCCATTAAAGAGGCTTAAATGAGGACATAGTAAGCTGTTTTTGCATATGTATGGTTGGGGAATTTTGAATATTGTATCTTACTAGATTCCAAAATGAATGCTGAATTGCTTTGAGCTACTTCGTATCCCATTTCTGCAAGCAGTGCATACTGAATAAGAGAAGAGTCTACGTCGCCATCCTTATAGGCAAAGTAGGCTGTCAGGAATTTCTCAGCCCAGTGGCCTAGCTCACAGACACCTTTATACAGCTGAAGATGGAAAGAGAAATCAAACAGGCTAGTTAGCTTCATCCCACACAGTGATCTGTGATCCTCATCTCTAGCTTCTGCTGGCTGAGCAGGCAAGAACTTTTTTCTGAAATGGCCTGGCTTTTGAGAATTATTTAGAGTGAAGAATTAATACATCTATAGGCACACAGATTCTCAGGGTAGTTTTGTCTCTGGCAAATAGCTCTCCGGCTCCTTTTAATTTGTGTAATAGACTTTCCTGGCTTGGAGGCTCTCTGACAGATAAGCATATCAATTTGGAGGGCTTTGTTGTTAATAGTGTCATTTTACAGGCACTGATGCTCTGCATGGAAGAGGCTACAGCTGATGTAGAAATGAGAAGGAAGGGGAAGTCAGTGCCTGAGGGTATAGGTGACATAATGGGGAGGGAGGTGTGCAGAGCTCCGTGGGAACAAATGTCAACTTAGCTGAATAGCCCTTATGTAACCAAAAGAGGTTAGCCATACATAATTCATTAGGAAGTTGGCAAAGGAACAAATCTAAAGATAGATTATTAGCTGGCAGCTTTGGAAATGAGTTTCAGAGGGACCAGATTGCAACGTGGAGGTATTTATACTGGTGCAGCGGACATATTTAATAAATCAATGAAGGGCATTACGGCCCTAAAAGCATTCTTTTGAAAAGTACATTACTGGCTCAGGCTGAAAGAACCCACTTTCTCAATTGTCATCCGAATCATCAAAAATCTAAGGACCCTGTTTTCTGGGGATGGAGTGGGCTCTATTTTCTAGGCTAAATGAAGCCTGCCTTTCCCGAGTAGTGACTTCCATTCTCACTGGGAGTGCCCAGTTGCTCTGGTGGTTTGACTGAAGGTTGAAACAGAGCTTCTAAACTGAATCCAGAGGCCAACTCTGACTGTGTTGAGGAGCCAAACTCCAGAGAGGAAGGGGTCATTTCTCTCCTTCTCTCTCCCAATTTAAGTTACGCTCCTGTTTTTCCTCCTGTCAAATGGTGGTGTTCATTGCCAACCATGAGAAAAGAGTGATAAAACAAAGACAATGGCCTACTCTGTGTGACAAATGGAAGAGCTGTAACAGAAACCCCGGGTTTACCTCCACCGCCGTTCTGCATGATCTCAGCACCCCTGTTCCAGTGGCGTACATCTCGGCTAGGTAATAAATGGCGAGAGGCTGCCCACTCTGAGAGGCCAAGTAAAAATATTTGAAGGCAAGTTTATAATCCTTCCATACTCCAAAGCCAGGGTGATAATTAAAATTCTTTTAAGTCACTCAATTAAAAAAAAATTCTGTGGATATAATGGTCACAGTGATACCCACAAGTCTAAACAGGATGGGAAAAGACTGAGAACTGTAAGTAAAACTTTCAGGTTCACTATTTTTGGGACAAGTGGCTGCGTTACTCTATGATCTTTACCCAGTCAGAAAATTAAGAAAGAAGGGCTGTTCAGTTTCACGCACATAAGGAGACGAAGAAGTGTGTGGATCATGGGAGTTTCTCTGGGATCATACCATTACTCTGTCTCTGTCTCTGTCTCTCTCTTACACACACACACACACACACACACACACACACACACACACACACACTCCATGTAGAACTTAACCAGTCACAAACACAGAACAGGCAAATCCCAAGTTCAGGAAGAACAGCCCTGTCTGAGCTCATAATTGGAGGAAGGAGAGGCAGAGGCATTTGGTGCTGGGCAGCCAGTAGATCTCTAGCAGGAAAGGGTCTTGGCTCAGTTCTCTTGTTACTGTTATTCCTCTTTCTGAGTCATTCCCTTCTAGGGACTTCACTTGCAAAAAAGAAGGACCTTTCCCTGGATCGGCTTTACATTCCCTTCCAGCTCAAAGGTTTCCTGGCTTTTAACAGCAGTGCCACATGGGAATTAAGCTAGAGCCGTGGCTCAGCCTGGTATGGTGGCACACACCTGAAATCACAATGCTCTGGAGACTACGGAAAGAGGCCGGCAAGTCTAAGGCAGCTCAGACTACATAGGGAGACTCTATGTCTAAACTGATAAGTAAATAAATAAAACTTGAAAAAAAATTAAAAAGAGCAAAACATCTGGTGACAGATCACTTGGAATTGAATCCCAGCCTGTCTAGTCTTGGATAAGATGTGTGGCCTTGGTATGACTCAGTCTGCTCAGCTGTAAGCTGTGGGGTATCCATATGTTGAGAGAGTACAATGAGCTGGAACATGTAAAGCCATTACTATTACTCTTTCTAGACGCTTGAGGAATCAGACAGATCTAAACTGAGGACTTGGAGTGAATTAGGATAACATGATGTCAAACATATAGTACAAAACAGGCCCCCTAGAGCTGGACCACAGTGGCAAACATCAGCAGACTTCTTGACTAGATGTGATCTACTTGAGAGAGTTGGCTGTTGTCCAGGCTCCATCTCGGCCATGATGGACTTGGTGAGGGCATGTTCAGATGTCTGGGATTTGTCCTGACCACTCACCCTTTGAACAAATGTCCGTCACTGTCTGAGGCCTGTTCCCCTAACTACCTCGCTATTGCTCTAAGAAGGCAGTGGTTTTGCCTGTGAACTAACTGAGGGCAACTCCACCTTATATTCCCTCACTCGCCTCTCCTCCCCATCCTCCCCCAAGTTTATGTACCTGTACTTTCACTTGCCTTCCAGTGCTGCAGGATGAGAAATCCCACTTCTCTGTCAAGACCCTGAGGCCTCCACCTACCTGGGATCAATCAGTTCTTAATGCCACCAACTTTTCCCAGGACCTCCTTTTATCAATTATAATTATGTTCATGTCTCTCATCATGTTATAAAAATTCCTTCTTGGATGTTGTTCCCTTCAGTTCCTTTTCTCTCTTAGAGATACATTTTGGAAATACTATTTTTCCTCTTTCTCACCTTGTATTCACACCCTAACCCACTGTCAACCAGTCCTCATTCCAATAAACACAAGAATCTCACCAAGATTATCCATATTGACCAAGCAATAAGGATACTGAATCATTTCTCTTTTCTTCCCTCCTCATTCCCCTCTCTTCCTTCTCTCCCCTCCCTCCTGCCTTTTCACTTCCTCCTCCTCTTCTCTCTGCCCTTCCTCAAACTCTCTTCCTCCACCTCCACTACTCTATCACCAGACTTTGTGCTACATTATCAGTAAAATGTACACAGTATCTACAAAGCTCTGTCTTTTCACCCTTTTGGGTCCCTGTCAACCCTTCTCCTCTTCCAGGATTTTGTTCTTTTTGACAACCATGCTTCTTTGGCTTATCCTTTCAAGATGCCAAAAGGGATCACCAGATTTATGAACATAGCCACATCTCCCTTTTCTCACATTCTTTCTTTTTCCTTTGCAAGCTCAACTACTCTTAACTTACACCTTTGTGTTTATGTCTTAGATCTTTCTCCTCAGCCTTGACCTCTCTTGTGAGTGCCATCGTTACTTCTGGATGTGTATGTACGCTGCTATCACAAGAACCTCAAAACATATATATTTACTTAAAATTTTATGTGCATTGATGTGAAGGTGTCAGATCCCCTGAAACAGGAGTTATGACAGTTGTGAGCTGCCATATGGGTGCTGGGAATTGAACCCAGGTCCTCTGGAAGAGCAGCCCGTGCTCTTAACCACTGAGCCATCTCTCCAGCCCTCGATCCTCAAAATTAACCTAGTCAAAGGTGGGCATCCTGCCTCTGTATCTCCTCACCCTTTCAACTAATGTCCAAGTCTTTAGGTTTCTTTAAAGCTCTCTTTAAACTGATGCCTTAATGTTCGTTGCAAGCCACTCACAGCAACCCTTTGATGCTTGTTATATGTGGAGAAGATTTACTAATGCATACATCGTTCTAAATGAAGTAGCCATATTTGTGGTACCTACAGTAGTACATGAAGCCTAGCTGGAACTGTGCATTAGGCCATCCCTTCTCTGCAGCTTTCTGGAAGTATTTAAGTGCTTCACCATAATTCTGCAAGATAATTACACTTATTACTCAAAGTTATATGCATAACTCCATGGTAACAACCACTTTCCAGCCTAAGAGTACTGTCACTGTCCTATAAGCTAGTTAAAATAGCACCAGAAATATAATACATTTTCATTAGTATATTAGATTCCATAAAGAAATCATTATGTTATTTCATTGTAAATTGTATTTTTCTGTATTGGTAGTTGGTTTTCTAGATGAGGGAAGGTCACTCAAAAGACATATTAAGCTAAGAAGATAAATTTCTGTATCAATAAAATCCTCAGGAGGCAGCTGTTTCAAAAGCTAGTTTGACCCTGTGAGTCTCAGACACAACTGTGGATGCTATTCTTGTCATAGGTTTGTTCCTCAGTCTCTTTGGCAAGGATTTTACTGAATCACTCCATTCTCTGTCAGATATACTGGTTTGTCTAAACCAAACAATAAAAGCTAATTTCTATACATTCATGCATAACCACTAATGTTAGCTGCAAAAATGCTAGAAATATGTTGAAGGGATGGCAAGGTTATTGAACTTACCACAGGAACACCTTTTCCATGAAAGTAAAGGAGACCAAGTCCATGAAGACCAATTGCATTGCCCTAGAAGAATTTTAAAAATCTGTGATAAGGAAAATTACTGCAAAATCAGTTCAAGTATTTCAATCACACCCAGTAAGAAACAGCCAAGGCCATCAATTAGGAGGACGGTAAGTCATTCGGCCTCTCCAGCACCCTTTCACACCCTCGTTACATCACTCCTCTGACTAGAAGAACAAAACAGAAGGAAATGGAAGTCAGGTTTTTATTTCATTCTTTCATTTAGCACTTAGTGCTTGCTTTGTGGGCGATTCCATAAGAGGCACTGGGCAGAGTAAATGTAAACTCTGCCTTGGGGGGTCACTTCTGAGCCATATCAAAGAAGTGGGTCACCTTTCTTTCTCCCTTCCTTCCTTCCTTCCTTCCCTTCCTTCCTTCCTTCCCTCTTTTCAGTTGGTTTTGTTTGTTTTAGAGTTCTTACCAAATAGCCCAGGCTGTACTCAAACCTACAATCATCCTGCCTCAGTGTCCCAAGTGCTAGGGTTATAGGCCTGCACCACCAAGCCCCGTTATGTGGGTCTTGTTCCTTAGTCATGCTAAATGTAGTAAGTCTTGAAGTAAAATAAGTTGAGAATGTTGTGGACAGATAAAAGGGGGTACTTGACTGGTTGAGGTAGGAACATGGGAGAATCAAGTTACTATGGTAGTGACATTTGAGCCGAGACTTGAAGGATGGATTTGTTTTCTAGAATGGGAAGGTCTATTCAAACGATTGTTACCTAATTTGTCCAAAGGGAGTTGACATCAATAGCCAAATAACATTTCAGGACATTGGATTTCAATGCAACCACTGCTAACAGTTAATAATCTATTATTATTTGTATATATTACATGTGGTGTATGTTTATTCAAATTCAACTGCTCATGACATGACAAATGTCTGCCTGATGCTACATTACCATTTTTTTCTAATTTTTACTTAGAACTCTAAAAATGGGGTGCTTTCAATATGGGGAGGGCAGTGCTGCATGAGCACATGTTCTGGTGTATCAATATTTAGTGTGTCAGCACTAGGTGAAGGGTGAGCCTTAAAATGACAGGTCATATGGCTCATGGTAAAGCTCTTTGGTGTGCAAGTAGGACAACCTGAGTCATAGCCCTGAGACCTATGGAAGCCATAGTTTCCTGAAAGGTGTTCTCTGATCTCCATATGTTGTGGGATGCATACCCACGCACGCACGCACGCACGCACGCACGCACGCACGCACGCACGCACGCACTCGCACATGCATACAGTGACTTTCCAACAGAGAGTTCCCTCTTTTCTTCTCTCCCCTCATGTCTTTTGCCCTCTGGTGGCTGTGTAAGAAGCTGGAGCTTGGTCACTTGGCTTTCGTTCAGCAGATCTGTGCATCGATCTGTTTTATAGGTGTACAGAGTTTCCTCAGGAAGTTAAATTCTGATAAAAAGCTCTCCAGTGTCTCCTAACAACCTAAATTTAGTTCTGTGGATGCAGCCAGAGCATGCCCCCATGACCTGGGAAGAGCACAGAAGCAGAGAAGGCATATTTTAAATACCATCTCAAGAATCCCAGCTTTGAGCCTGTGCATTTCAAAGGACTGAATATTATAAAAAATCCTTTGGATATTCCATCAATATTAACTACATGGCATAAAAGCCCTCCCTGTTTGTTTTGTGTTGGGCATTAATCCTGAGACCTGGAACTACACAAACATTCTGTAACTGGGCCATATCCCAGCCCTTTCTTCTCTTTTCTCTTCCATCCACCTGTGATTTCTAGTAGTCACAGTTACTCTGCTCTGGGAACAATAAGACCTATTGTGATGGATGTGGCAAAGTTTACTGAGTCTGTTATCTAAGAAGCATCATTTAAATGTTGAAAAAAAAGGATGAAAGGGCAGGGAAAGAGAGGAAGGACAAAGGGAAAGGACTATAACAGCCAGAACAAGCTACTTTCTCTCACTGGTAACTCAATGGTGGTAGGCCCAGAGCACCTATTTAGAATCTTAGCACCGGAGTGGCCCACTCTGTCTCCTCTGTGCTCTGTGCTGGTGATGTAAGGAGTCGTTGTAGGACGCTGCCCTCTGAGTGTGACAGCCGTTACCTTCATCATCAGAATGGCTGTGGCTGCTTGCAGGAGACCCTCACAACTGGGTCTATTGATGTTTCCTCATAGAAGTGGGAGTCATTAGACTCTGCATGAGATTCCAGATGTTCCCTTTTACACCCTTCTTTCCGATGTATGGAATTCTGCTTCATTTGCAGATCTTGTGGTTTGGGGTCTCCCTGGAGTGTATAGATCACACATCTATGATGAAGCCATTGTCTGTGCTGCACTGAGGCTTTCCAGTGGGGTGGCTGCTCTGGGGTCATCCATGTTCCTCTCAGTCAGTGGGTCTCAACCTCTAAGTCATGACCCCTTTCGAGAGTTGAACAACCCTTTCATGGGGTTCACCTAAGGCCAATATCTGGCATATCAGATATTTACATTACGATTCATAACAGTAGCAAAATTACAGTTCTGAAGTAGCAATGAAATAATTTTATGGTTGGGGTTCACCACACCATGAACTGTATTAAAGGGTCACAGCATTAGGAAGGTTGAGAACTACTGCTCTAAGTCACCCTTGCCCATGCTCTATAGGTAAGCCAGTAAACTCACTGGTGTGCCAAGTTGGATTTGGTGGCACCTTTGATCTGTCATTCAGTCCTACCTAAGGTAACTTGACTTGGACAAGTGGTAGAACAGAGGAGAGGGAGGCAAGCCAGAGGGGACCTGCCTTGTCTAGGGACAGCAGCTTCTGGCTAGTTCTCTACTCCCGTTGTTACCACATAGAACAGTAATCCTGCTTAGCCATTTTAAAAGAAAATCCAAAATTATATTTTCATTTGCCAACATGGTAACAAGGTTTAAGGGAGGTACATCTCACATGGATTATCATGATCATGAACCACAAAGAGATTTGACTGTCTGGTTTGATGTGACATTTACTGATTTGAAAAGCACTTTCTGGGCTGACCAAAACATATGTGTAGCCAACTTCCCAGTATACAACTTCCATACTAGGGCTTAGTGTTCTTGATTAGTTAAGGGACATGAACCTTGGGAGCAGATGGCCATTTAGCTGACATTTAATGAACCTTAGCAAGAGGCTAGGACCTTGTCCTCCTCAAGTTGAGGGGACATAGATTCTAGACAGTAGAAAAGAAGCCAGAGGGCAGAAAGCCCTAGATGCTAGAGTAGAGAATACAACACTAATCCAAAAGAAAGAAAGAATTTTGTGAGCAAAAGGATGTAGGGAGGCTTAATGGAGGGAACAAGGACTGAGCCCTGCTCAGGATGAGTAGAACTTAGAATGAGGACTACAGGATAGAAGGGTGTGATAAATGTATGAAGATAGGGTTGGGCCTGGTGTGTCCTGCGTGAGACAACTGAGATGAAGGAGTTTGTAAACGGTACTTTTATGTCCTGGTACTGATAGAACTTTAAAGCAAATTAAACAGCACACACACACACACACACACACACACACACACACACACACACACACATTATTTTGGAGACAAATTGCTCAGGTTAGCCTTGAACTTGATATGTAACTCCTGATTCTCCTGCTTCCACCTCTGGAGTGCTAGGATCATAGGCATGTATCACCACATCTGCTTTCTTCAGTGTAAAGATCAAACCCAGCATTTTGTGCACACCAGACAAGCAGTCGACTGACTAGGCTATAGCTAAATCCCAAGAACAATATTTTATTTTTAAGTTGCAAAACAAAAACATGTGTGAGAACTCGAACAAGTTGTTCGGGCAATAGCTAGGGAGTATGGTTGTGCCCACCTAATGCCACTGAGAAGAATTACTTTCAATACAGTTTTAGACTTCCTTCATAAAGAAGAAAAGCGAAGGTTAAAAATATAACTAGCCTGGGTCACTGCTAGTTTCAGATCCTTTAGCATCTTGGGAGCAGGGTTAATTTATGCCCAGCTTCCTGGCATTATTCTTTCGGGGTGACAAGTCCATATCATTTGCCAGATTACAAAAGGTTGTCGTCAGTTACCTCCTTTCAGCCTGCCCTCCCTTGTCTCCCTAGTCTAGTGGTGTTCCAGATAACTGTCTCCCCGAGTGGTGATTTCATACAAACTACAAGGGAGAGGTGCCGAGGACCAGCCTCTCAGTCATTTTAGCACAAGAGCAGCAGCCACAGTCTGCTTGTCATTCCTAAAAGGCTCCTAAGGCAGTGTACAGCTTGTAAAAGCAGAACAGTTGCAAGTATTCTTGATCCAAATGCTTCTTGGTTTTGCCAGTTTGTAGAATGAAATCGTAAGACAGGAAAAAAAAATGCTTCCTATTGTGGGTGCCAGAGAGTTAATCAGGGCATTTCCCGAGACTAGGCCAATGGGTGTGGGTTGAGGTCTTTCTTTGTATAGAAAAGGGATTCTGGGTAGCCTACTGAGTTTACTCCGACAGACACCAGCTTCACTGAGCCTACAGCAAAGATATTTTCTTGGGTTTTGTTTAGTTTTTTTTCCCTTTGACATAGGGTCTCATTGTGCCGCCTTGTGTGGTCTTGAACTCACAGTGATCTGCCTGCCTCTACTTCCTGAGTACTATGATTAAAGCCATGTTCAGCAGTAGGAGATAGATTGTGGATATCCTCAGGTACTGGGGTGGGAAGAGATGAGCTTCAGGACCTTCAAAGACACTAAAGTCCTCAGATTCTGGACCTCTCATATGTGATCACGTACTATTGCATATAGCCTATGCACATTCCCTATACCTTGAATCATCTCTATATAACACAACAAATACAACCTCAAGGTGATGTAAATGGTTGTTGTACTGTTTAGAGAATAAGAAATGCAAGAAAATGTCTGTATGCATTCATTGCAATTTTTGGATCCATGATTAGTTGAATGCATGCTTATGGAACATGGTATACAGAGGGTCAACTGTCACACCCTTTCTATTCTGCCTTGGCTATGCTTCGAGGTTTACTCTACCTAACTAGTTCCAGATTACAAAAGACAACTATTAATATCCAGCAACTATTATATGCCAGCAAAGCTTTCATGGTTTGTAATATGACAACATCAGGCAAATCTTATATTCTGAACTTACTGATAGGGAAAGTGAGGCACAGAAAAGTTACAAAACTTATCATGGCCACACTTGGAGAAAGTTGCAGGAATAATGCTCAAGCCAGAGACTCGTGTTCTTCTCGCCTTTCCTTGGCCACCGCCCCAACAACCTTCCACATAGGCTGCTGGGGTTCTAGCCTTTATATAAACCATCCCCAAGGAAAGCTGGATGGTGACTACTTTTGTCTTAACCTTATTGCGGTTAGTGATTAATGTGTCCTCTCCATTCCTACCCTTATGTTTCCTGTTCCCAAGTCATGGCTTCCTCTACTGCTCAGGGAGAGGGAAGCTGCGTTTCTGTCTAGCTTCCTGCTGACTCCAGCAAGGGCGGCCAGGTCACTGCCCTTTTCATTTACTAAAAGACAGAAGAAAGGCCATATCCCTCCATGCTCCAGCTCAGTACTTTATTGCTGATGATCTTCTCCTCTAGGACACGAAAGTCCTTTCTGAGGCTTATTGTCAGGTCCAAAAGAAACTCTGGACCAATGGCTACCCATAGTGCCTAATAGCATACCAAAGTGAGTGTATTAGGCTCTCTCAGTTTATTGCAAATACCCGTTACAGAGTCCATGCTGGCACCCTGACTCCTCCCAGCTCTTCTCACCCCACCCCATACCCTAAACTTCTCCAGCTCATGGGCTTCCCTCCCCACAGCTTCTCATTCCCATATAACCCTGCTATTTTGGCCACATGCTTGCTCTCTTGATCTCCTTTTGTCTTCCTGTCTTTGCTCTCTTTCTTGGTTCTCCTCGCTCTCCCTGCCCCTCCTCTCTGTCTGCTCTGGACTCTTCCAGATGCCTCTGGCTGTACTCTCCCTCATATCTACAGCAAAAACTTTCCCCTCAACCAGACCTTGGAGTGGTCATGTCCTCACTTTATACACTTATCACAGGGCTTAGCATTTTGAAGCCAATTCTTGGGCATTAGTCTGCTTAAAATAGAAGCCAGTTATCTTATATGTTTAAGGCAGTGGGCTGAGGGTGTACCTTGCTGGCCGCCATGGAGAAGTATTTGAAGGCAGTGGCATTATTTGTGGTGCAGCAGTATTCCCCTCTAAGTACATCTATGGATAAAAAAGAGATATCAATAGGAAAATCATTTAAAAGTGATGCAAATATTTAAAACTAAATAGCAATAATGATCACCAGAGCATTGTGAGTATAGTAAATATCACTGAATCATACATTTTAAAGTAGTACCCATTAGCTTAGTTTTATGTCAGGTAAGAAAGCAGAAGAAACTAATGTCACCTACTACATACACACTAGAGTGATGTTGCCCAGGACAAACGGACCCTATTTATGTTTCTCATATTTCTCGCATCCAAATTACAGTTTGTAACATTTCTAGAAGCAGGGTACTCATTCCCATGGTAACTAATGCAAATCAGCTGCAGGGAGCCAAAGCAGCCTGCAGAGTGGAGAAAGCAGTGTCTTTATGGGAAAGAATAGCCCATCCCAGAGGCATAAGGGCTGATTTTGACTTTGGTTGGTGTAGAAGTGTTTCTCATTCCAGGGTGGAGAAAGAGACACCTACTTGACTGGCCATGGCCTGTACCAGTCTCTGATGACATCTAGCCTGTTACCTGTTGGGCCTCATAGCTACCCTTTGCAAGAGAAGTTCAGGCCAGGTGTATTGCAAGTTCTGTGAGTGCCTCAGATAAAGGCTGAGTTTCTAA